>NW_005841925.1:1546623-1575285 GCF_000455745.1 Alligator sinensis
GCGGGGAGGGCCAGCCATTGACAGGGCTGGGAAAGCAGGCGAGGGATGTGGCCTGTTTGTTTTGGAGATTTGGCTGAATCGATTTGGAACAGTGATTTAAATCACTGAATCGAATCACTGTCCCCCGAATCGGCCAAACCCGAAGCGAATACTAGCCACTTAGCACAGGCCTAGTGTTTAGCACACAACTTCTAGGCCAGGGTCAACAACTAGTTGTTAAATCATAATGACAGCTACACAAAATGAAAATATCCTGGAGATTTGTTCAAGGGAAGGATTGCCTACTAGTAGGAGTCATGCCTAGTAAGCATCTGTAGTTATTTGCTAGGACTGATTAGGTCTCATGACATAGAGAACTAGAAGATTTATACAATGGCAGCTGCTCTCCTCCAGGGGCCATTTTCACCAGCTCAGAATGAGGAGAACCTACTGTGGAAATTAGATAAGAGAAGAAGAGACCTTGCCTTCTTGAACTGAGATAACTCTCAGTGGACTTCCATGGGATACTGTTTTCAAGGTAACTGTTGTTTCCTAATGATACATCCTAATTTGTGCTTCATATTTGTTAAGTGAAGATGTTTGCAAAACACCTACAAAAACTTTCTGGTATGCTTGATTTGAGCCAGAAAGTCTGAGAAGCTATGCTATACCCGCCCCATACCACTAAAGAGTTAAACCGTAGTCCAGAAGGTCCACATGACTGGGATTATGGGAAAGGACATGGTAAAAGACAGTTTATTTCTTATGATGAACAGTTTGAATTTTCAACAGACCACAGAAATAAAATTTCCAGACTTACCTATACTAGAACCTGCCTCTAAAAATGGCCACAAGAATAAACTTACACGTGATGGGGGAGAGGGGCTTAAAATGAATCAAGCAACTGCACTCTCAGCATGGCAGATATTTTTGCATTAATCTGACAGCAGGGCTTGGCATAACATGCAAGATTGACAGCAAAGACCAACTGCAAAAGGAGCAGAGGCATACAAATATTGCAGCAGAGGCAGTATGACAATCGTAGGATAGTGGGCATGAGGATTAAGCTCCTTGATGCTCTAACACACTCTGCTTTATCTTTTATTTTGATGGGCAATATCTATTTGATATATTAACTTACAATACAAAATGCTGGAGGTCCTGAAATGCATGTTAGCAGCAACACACTTTGTAAATAAAATCACTTTCCTGTATGTAACCATTTGTTTTCAAACACTGCTTTAAAATAATTTGGGGTATATTCAATATCCAGATGAACAACAAGCCCACACTGGCTGCACCATGTGACACTACAACTATATTCTACTATTTGCCATCTAGATAATGTGTATATTGATTCTCTTTCCCTTTCCCCTCCTTCACTCTGTTCAATACCTCCTGCCCAAACATAAGGGCCTATGTCCCTCAGTCCTCATGATCTATCATTGCTTGTGTAGGGAGGGATGGTTCAGTTTACAGGATGGGTTTTCCCAAATACAATGAGCTGGTTTAACCATGCTTCTAATTGAAAACAAAGGTAGAGCACTGACTTCAATGGGGAGCGGGGTTAGGCCAACAGTAAACACGTGTGCTCCCTTGTGGCCTATGGGCAGAGTAGCCAAGTTAGGACTGATTGAGAATTCTTATATTTCTCTCTCCTTTTTATACACAGCTTTGTGCATGTTCTTTCACATTATCTGATGAAGTGAGCTTCAGCCCATGAAAGTGTACGTGTGAGAGTGTTTGAGTGAGACAGAGAGAGAAGCTTTCATGAGCTGAAGCTCAGTTCATAGACTAAACTTCTAAACTAACCAAAGTAGATACATACAAATATTAAGTCTAGCTTCTGTTTCAAGGTGGTATATACAAATACCCTGGTATACCTCTCCCTAACGCTCCTCCTTTGGTTAGTTTATAAGTTGCAAATCCACCCTACTTTCTACTAATTCTTATGTTTTCCATAAAGGCAGGAGGAAGCGGGTGTCAAGACCGGAAACAGAGACAGTTCTCCTCATCAATACAATCTTCTGTCTGTTTATATAGAAAACAGGGTACCTTGGTGTACTGCAAGGAGAGAGAGATGACCAGGCCTTGTGTTTTACTGTTTAAACAATACATGGTTCATTTACTGCTCTTCCATGATGACAGAGGTCATTTCCTTTCATCAGCCACAGAGGTCTCTCCTACCTATCTTTTTACTACCCTTATCTATAACCAGCACCAGTAGAAGCTAGTGACAAGGTTTTACATTTCTCCTTGACAGACTTCAGGAGCTGTCCAGTCAGATGAGGAAACACTTTTTTTCCTTTAGCTCCTTTGAAGTTCATCCCTAGATGATGAAATGAAATAGTGGACTGAGGATGTTCTATGTGGTGGCCCTGGCATGTTTCCTAGGGGTCCAATGGCCATATTTAGCAAGGGAACAGAATACCTAATCAGGCCTTTTGCAGCTGCTGAAAGAGGAGGATTTCCTTTAATAACTGCAATCTGCTTCCATGAGCATAGAACTCAGTTTTGGGCCAGAAACTGTATTGGCACAGTTCAGGTGGACCAATGCCTAAGCCATAGCCATTGAAATGATACAATGTTTATGCAGTAGCTTTTATCCTAAAGCTTTTCACTACTGCCCAGCCACACTGCACAATAGTTAAGGACTACACATTTCACAACTGCACAGCCACACTGCACAATAGTTAAGGACTACAGCCAAAAGGGGGTACAGAAGAGAATTCACCCCAAATGGATTTTTTTGCCAGAAGACTAGGGCTAACATCAATTGTCTTTAGAAGAATCATGAGCTTTCTAATGAACTACAAATGGTCAGAACCTTGGTTTCATGACTTGCCTGAAGGACCACACCCTACAGCAGCATACCACCACTCAGGGTTTGTCTATACAGAGCATGCATTTACATGCATGCATCCACTTATATGCATCCTGGATAAGTGCATAATTTAATTGCCTAGCACAGTACAGCCCAACTTCTCGCCTATGGCTTACCTTGTAACAAACTGGTTATCTCCATATCTGTTAAATTCACAGCTTTTCTCAGTTCCACTCTTCTTTGTAACTTAACCCTACCACATTTATTCAAATATAAGATGACCCTAAGTATAAGATGACTCCCTAATAATTAGATTCTACCTATGAAAAGTTTATAAATTTGATATGACTAAGAAGAAAAATCTCATCTTATATTCCAGTAAATATGGTAAAGGCAGTCCTCAACTTACAACGTTTCGAGTTACAACGTTTCGCACTTAAAATTTTATAAATTGACACCCTGCTTCAACTTTATGATATTAGTTTCGACTTTACAACGCTTGATCCAATGTGACGCCACACCAGCGAACAAGTTCGCGGTGTCACCCATCTCCTGGAGAACATCTGCCCAAACTTGCTTGGATACTTTCTTTAAGAAAGCAGACAAGACTCCAGAAAAACCTGCAGCCAAGACCCCTTCAAAAAGTCCAGCAAAGTCACCTCAAAGAAGTCCTTCCAAATCAATACGATTGCTATTTACAATATAAATACATGAATGTAGATATATTACTCATCTATAATTGATTGAGTACAAAATTTTGGGGTATTTTTGGTGAAAATAGGGTATTGGGCCTTGGTTCAGGAACCAATCCCCCATTTATAACATTGTTTCTTATGAGAAAATTGGTTTCGAGTTATGTTTTGACTTAAGATGTTGTTTTCAGGAACCAGTTGTGTCGTAAGTCCAAGGACTGCCTGTATTCTGATTAACTATATAACAATCTATTTCATACTAACTGTAATCTCTTTAACTGCACCAGAAACAATACAAGAGCCAGCAGCTGTCAAAGGGCTACTATCAGAAGCCATGATTATGACATGAGCTAGTTAGTCTTCTAAATAGCAGCTGTGAAACTGAGGAGTAAAAGCATCAAAATGAGGGGAACTAGACAGCTTCATGGCTCCCACTACCACAGTAATGAAAGCACTGTAAAGCAATGGTCACCAAGTACCTAGCACTGTCACTGGTGTGGTCTTAGCATCCCTAGCATTGAGAACTGCCTGTCATTTTCATGGCTTCTCATAGTTCCAGAACTGCTATTAGAAACCTGGAAAGTGAGAGCCGCTAGTCAGTTTTCGGAGTTCTAATGCCACAGTACCAACACTGCGTTATAATTTGTGAGCACTGATTGGTTACGTTAAGTCCAGGTAAGTGCATTCTGCAGGCAGGTGTGTGACCTTTTTGCAGTTCTGAGGCTATGTACTAAAATAGAGTACAGTGTTGCAGGGCAGCTGCCTTCACAGCTCTGCTGACAGAGCCATGGCAGCAGAGTCCTCCAGTGGAGTCCCAGCATATGGCAGCAGGAAAGGTTCTTTTGCCTGATTTGCAGCCCCACTTCCCCACATGAAAGAGGCTGTTTTTACTCAGCTGTGTACAGACTGGGAGGGGTTGAGGTGTCAGTAGATATATGTTCACTGGGGTGTGATTTTTCACACCTCCAGCTGACAGATATGCGGGAAAACTGTAGCACAGACCAAGCCTACTTACCCAGAAAGGAATCCTAAGGTGGTTGTGGCAGCTCAGAGGAAATTAATAGCAAATACTAAAAATCCTCCCAATTCCTGTAGTACCTAAAGTGATCCTTCACTATCTAGCTATAATTATAGCAGATAGGTATCAGTAATGCTAACACAGGAAAGTTTGTAATCTTTCTGCATGAAATCCAAGATTTACTGAAACATTCAGAGTAATCCTGATAAAAAGATAGGAGCATGCTAGGACGGGAAAGTGGTTTCAAAAGTGTTCATACTTTGTTTACATAACCTGCCTCTGCAACCATCCTACAAATTGTAACCATTTAGTCATAGGGTTTCAAAAAAAAATTTAAAAAGAACATTTACAATTTAGAATACAGTACCTCTGTAAATAATTTTATTATTACAAAACCAGCATGAAATTCAATGGAGAAGGAATGAGACACTTTATTTATTTTTGTTTAGCTACAAAGAATTTTATAAGTAGCATCACACCGAGTCAAGAAGCCAGAGGAAATTCAGACAAACAACTGGCATAACATAAGGTTTTTTGCTTTAGTTAAAAAAAAAAAAAAAAAAAGACCAACACCCAAAGGAGCACCACTTTCTTTCTGCAGAAGAACGTCAGTTTGAACCAAGAGGAGAAAAAAAAAAAAAAAATTGGTTAAAAAATATATAACATAGGGATGGAACATGTGAATAATTGCATGTGAAATTCACAGCTTCAAACGGATGGTGGGTGACATTTACAAAACAAACCTAAATGACGGACAAAGTCACCAGAGACAAGGCAAGATGAAAACTGACAGAGAGAATCCAATGTCTTCATACAATGGTTCACAACAGGCTCCCAAGGGAAAGCCAGAAAGGGAAAAGGCAACAGAAATACCTACAGTAGCTGCTCATGCAAAAGGACAGCAGGGGGCCACCTTAGGTGAAGGAAGTCACACAATAAAAGGTGACAAGCAAAACATATGGACCCGCACGCTGAAATCAGCATGCGGACCCAACAAACGACTCTGATCATCAAAATGTTCAGAGAGGCAGGATCAAAGAAGGGAAATAACCAACTTCAACGTAAGTATCTACAGTCTATTGTGCATGTATCCAGTAATGGAAAAAACATTAGAGAAGTGGTATTCAGTTATTAGACCAAAAAGAAATAAAGAACCATTTTCTCTCCTTAGGTTTTTTGGAAATCCTTCAGTCCGATTTCCCTGGCCTGACAGAGAGCACATATCTTTTAACCTTCGTTTTTGGTTGGGTTTTTTTCCCACCCAAGTAAGGGAATCACTAATTAATTCCAATTATTTTTGTTTTAACCACAATTTAAGCCAAACAGGGGTTCTCACTCCTATGTTAACCATTTTTAGAAGAAATCATGCATTTCCAATTGGGCTTAGGAACAGACTAGCTTTTAAACAGACAACACCTGTAAACTCTTTCATGAACTTGATGAAAGATTAAGGTTAGGAACCCAGAAATAACACCCACAGACATGAGAGGAAAATACAAACCTCTCATTTACATATTTTGCCTATGAAAAAAGAAAACATGCAGAAAAAATTGTTATCCCCATCACTTATTGGAGAGCATAAAAACAGGAAAACAAAAGGTCTGAGCAGAAAATCACAGTACAACTTTCAAATACCAATGCACAGCACCACAAGGGTTTGGTACAAAAACATCCCAAAAACTTTGGTAAATTCTCTCTAATGCCAACCCTAAAATGCGCCCAATATTTTTTCCCTTCTACTATGCTTAGTTTCTTTAAGACTAACAGCAGTTCTATAAAGGGAAGGGGGAGCACTATGACACTGAATTTGCATAACTGCACAACACAAGGGATTTCTGAGCATTTTTACAGCCAAATCAGCCAAACAAATTGTCTGAAGAACTGCAACAGTAAGCTACTGGGGTTCTTATGTCGGCAACATCAGAAGTCTGTTGGGAGAATCAAATCTTTTATAATAAAAATCAATCACAATTCCTGTTCTGTTTCTCAAACCTTAAAAACCCAAGTGCCGCTAATTTAGCCTTCTTGCTGAAGAATGAATACAAGATAAAAAGGAGCCGACAGCTGGACTAGAGCCAAAAGAAAGCTTTCAGGAGCAAAATGCAGAGAACAATGTTTGTTCTGCGTTCAGAATTTTACATGAAGCTCTGCAGACAAGACAGGCATATATGGCTACATAGCCAAGAATATACATTTATTATGGAGAATACTGCCTTTAAAAAAGGAGAAATAAATTAGAGATTAACGTCTTTTATTCAAGCTGCAAGGAGAAGAATTCCTGGAGCAATTCAATTCACCACAAGGAACAAGGTTTCTTTCAAAAGTCACCCTTTTACTGGGAAGGGCGCTTCTTTGCAGGGAGCCTGAGCAGAGAAATACCCGGCTCCTAGCTTTCTATTTATAGTCATTCAGGCAGTGAATAGTCTCATTCCAAATGCCACAAGGCATACTCACAACCTTTTATTCCAGGGACCTGATTTGTGTTTCATTTCAAAAAGTCCAGAGCTATGGGGAGTGGGGGAGGGAGGGCAGGGGGAGCAGCAATGCAACAGGCAACAGAAACATTTTTTTTCAACTTTTCTGTTTCTTTATCAAGATAGAGCCACAGAGGGTGGAAAAGCTCTTTACAAGCTTTCCTGTGGAAAAGAAAAAAGTGCAGCCTTAAGAGCAGTGTGCATTTTTACTCATTAACACTGAATACCAGTGGCCCTACAATTTAAGCATATGTGGGGGAAGGAGAGAAGAGAGGGAGGGGTGAGAGCATTTCAATTAGTTGGCTTTGAAGGACCCTTCTGAATAAAAAGGGGAGGGGAGGGGAGAGAGAGAGAGAGAGAGAGAGAGAGAAAACTTGTCAAATGCAAGTTCAAGTGAAAGCCACTTCTGCCAATGAAGTGTGCAGATGGCTGTGGGGGTTCCACTACACCCTAACTGGGCCCCTATTATGTCTTTATTGCTAGCAAAAAGAGGCAAGGGTCACCTCTAGTTTAGAATTAGTTAGCTTCCTTTCCCACAGGATGACTCGGGTCAATCAAACCAGCAAAGGAAGTCTTCCTTTGAGTGACTGCTATCCTGTCAGCGCACCCCAGCACCTTTAGAAAGGCGAAGACAACACAAAAACCTTTATGATTGTCTACACTGGGGGAGAGGGGAGTTAAAAAAAAATTCCCACCATTGCAAGAAATCTTGGGAGCCCTAGTGTAGGCTGATGCCAGCTGTCAGCAGTATTCCTTTCCTAGCACGGGAATCCAGGAGATTTGCTCTGAATAGGTTCAGAGGATGCGATTCAGAACGTGGTATTAACTAGCTTCAAAGATTCCCTTCCTGCAGACAAGGCTCCTGGCACCAAGGTACATCAAGTAATCTGGTATGAAGCTGCACTTTATAGGAAAGTACAGTCTGTTGTCAGTGTACGCACTACAGGAAGACAGGGTTATCAGACTGGAACACACCTATGATACCCAAGCCCACTACACCAGTTCTAGCAGGGACCATGTAGGACAGGGGTGGGCAAAATACGGCCCGTGGGCCGGATATGGCCTGCCAGCCCCTTCTATCCAGCCCATGGGGCCTTTAAAAATTTTAGAAAATTAATTTTTATCTGCCCGTGGCCGCCTGTCAAAGATGACAGGTAGACAATGGCAGCAGGACCCAGCGGGAGCCTGTGGCTGAGCAACAAGGCTAGCCTGGCTCCACCCAGCCCCTCACCCCCTTCCCGCTCTCAGCCCCCAACCAGAAGCCTCTGCGGCTTTTGGCCTTGTGCCTCTGGAGCTGTTCCCCCTCCCTCCGTCCGAGTGGAAAGTAAGGTAGGATTGGACAGGAGTGGCTAGAAGGGGAGATTGCGGGAGCAGTGGGGGCTGCAGGGCGCAGCATGGTGGCAGGGGGGCCCATGGGGAGCAGCGTGGGAAGTGGCAGCTGTGGGGAGCAGCGGGCCCACGTGTTGTGCAGCAGGCGGTGGAGACGCGGCAAGTGGCGGGATCTGGTAGGCAGTGGAGCTGCAGTGGGTCCCAGCGGGCAATGGGGCTGCGGCAGGCCCCAGCAGGTGGCACAGTGGGCCCCAATGGGTGGCAGAGTCACAGCTGGGCCCCAGTGGGTGGTGGGGCTGCAGTGGGCCCCAGGTGGCAGCAGAGTCACGGTGGGCAGCAGAGCCGCAGTGGGCCCTGGCAGGCAGGGGGGTTGCAGTGGGACATGTGCTGCATGAGACACGTGCTGCATGAGACACACTGGTGACCCTCTGTGCTGGGTCTGGGACCACACCAGACTAGTGCCAAAAGCTAATCTGACAGGGCGCCTTGTGCAGTGCACACCCTATGCCAGTCCCATACGCAACCTGCAGCACAAGCCCAGAATGCGGCTGGGGTGTTCTGCAGGCAACACAGGGGGCTGGAACAGCTGTGAGCACTGCATGCAGCACAGGGGGGCAGCGCACACTGCACGTGGAGCCCTACAAAACTAGCCCTGCACATGCAGTACTCGGGGGCTGGGCTGGTGGGGCATAGCATGCACCCCATGACAGCCCTCTGGGCCACTTTCACCACCCATGGTGCTGGTTCCAGCCTGTGCACCAGATGGGTTCCACACACCGCAAGTCAATCCAGGACCCACAGGCTGGGTCCAACCCACATGTTTGACATCCCTGCTTTACTGGTAGAGGCAAGTTAAACTGTGAGCCCCTTGCCATGCTTCCCTGCAAAAATCAGGGTGAGGGAAAGCAGAGCAAGGACATGAATTTTCACTGAAGTGGGAATTCCCCTTCCAAAATTTTGGAAAGCGCTGTACTGATGGAAGCAATTCAAACATAGGCAGGACTTGGCCCAAACATTTAAAGAAATCAATCTTTCTGGAACTGTCTCTTATACTGAGGTAAAAGGGGCAAGACTAGCAGCGAATCCTTATCTGTTCTCTGGGTCAGAAGTGAGCCATATGACCACACACAGTATTATTCCTGGACAGGAGAGAGGAAGGTAAGGAAATAGAAGCCAAGAGAACAAAAGACTCTAAAAAGTCCTGATTGCTATTTGCAAATGATATGCTAAATACACTCATTGATCATATCAAGACTTTATTACATTTAATCACTGGCAATTTATTAAATGCAAACCAGGTTAACTACCAGTTTGTATGAAACTGGAAGGTAAAGTAAAAAAGCCCTTAGGACTACAAGTAGTCTAGGGTCTACTTTCTTCTTAGCAAGTGTACAGACAACAAAGCAGTAATCTACTTTATGGTTTTCATGTCATGACCTATGTGAAGTAAATAAATGGGGAACACACACTAATGCTGAAAGAATTCTAGCACCATTAGCAGGCATAAAAGCTCATCTAAAACTGAATATAAAACTCCAGTTTAAGGTTACAGCAAGTAGTTCCTAACAAGGGAGTAAAGTGGAATTTTCTCTGTGAAGGAGCGGAAAAAGGTGATCTTATGTCAGACAGCCTAAAATAATTCCTCAGTGAGGAGGGTGAGCCTCAAATATGTAAAATTCAAATAATTCGTCAACTTTGTAGTTTAATATCTGCAGGATTTCCTCCTTATAAATATAGAAAGAGCTACTCATGCAGAAATAATTCTAGAGAACGCTACAAAAGCCAAGTTTAGAACGTGTCTGTCAGATGCTTACATTTTGGATTTTTCTGGGTTTTTACTTTTGTGTTTTTTAAAAGCATAAAACAGTATTTACATTCTATGACAAATGAAAAGGATTCAGAAATTTGTGTGACTGGGACAGTAACTAAACAAAAAGCAAAAGTTGCTATAGACAGCATGCATGGACCATTGTAGATGCTATAGTGCTGAGATCCAAATAAAGCGTCTAAACCAGGCATGGTACCAAAACAATATCAGTTCAGGGTATCAAGTCATATACCACGCTTATTAAGTTGTTGTGATATAAACAGTTGGAACATCAAATTTCTATACCACAGCACAGGACCCCCACTCCCAATGTAGGGTATTCTATACAGGTTTTTATACTATGCTCATTGCCACAGTATCTGAATGCCTTCTAGTATCACATTAAATGATGCGACTAACTTCTGCTGCATTTTCTTCCCTTGACTTCTCCCCAAGGGAAAGAAGAGTTGCTGTGACAGCCTTGTTTTTGTAGAGTGCATCTTGTTTTCAGGTCTTTTTGCTTGCTTGCTTTGGCTTTATATAAATAGAAGTCTATCTGTCCATCCATCCAGAGTGCATGGGATGTGTGTGTGTGTGGTTTTAAATAAGCCATGTCAATATGCATTTATGATGGGGAAATCAAAGTTAAAGAATGTGATAGATCCTTGAGAAATTCATTTCAGTCTTGGACCAGCCCTCAAGAGAGTGTTATCAGCTGCACAGGCAAAGTTTACCGTATCACTGAGGGCTAAACAGCAGTGTGGTGGCTTCCATCTATAGTGAAGAAAAGACATACATACACACATCTGATGTGCTGGTAGAAGCCCTGCTTGTTTTTTACCTTGCAATACATTTTTAGTATGTCCATACTTTAAGGCCAGAAGGGACTACTAGATTCAAAATTTTGACCACAAACAACTAAATTTTGCTAAAGTTATCAAATAAGTAATATAGGGCACCGCAGTCCTCCGGGGACTAAGCTTCAGCATGCCAAAATCCAAGGACAGGAGAGTTCAAGGTGCCACCACTGCCCAAGCCCCATGCAAGGGCAGGGAACTGAGCAGGTGAGATGTGACCAGACGACCTCAGCAAACAAACCATGCCCCATTATGCAGAAGGCGGCAAAAATATCCTAGATTTCCCCACCACAATCTGACCTAACAGGAAATTGCTAGCCACCGCCAAATCTGTCTTACATGATGAAGGTAAATCCAATTGCAAGGTATGTATGAAAGTACTCCTCTACATCCTATTTCCAACTGTGACTAATTTTTCAAACTTCAGAGAAAACCAGAAAGAAAGCCAGATGTATTTCCCTCTAAGGCTGAACTCTCCATTTCTCTTGCATACAAGAAGTCCCCTACTATCCTTTTTGTGGATCTTCAGAAGTAATGACATCCTATTTCATCCTTCATCCTAGCTCTCAACAGGTATCGGTTAGTCATTATTTAATAACCAAAGTCCAAGATGGAGCTCTTGCTCATCTCAAAAACAGCTTATATTCCCTTCCAGCACTACCTCTACTGGAAGGGACAATTACTACTAATAATCCATCATCAAACACAATAAAGTCCAACAGCAGCATGATTACTTCTCTATCAACATACTTTAAAGTAGATCTTTGTTTCCTTCACAGACAATGAATATTCCTTCTGTAACACTATCTGTATATAGGGTATGCATTTGGTAACATGGTCTCAAAAACACTGGGACAGATTATTCCTACTGAGGCTTAATACAGAGACTGGATATAGGTGGCTGTATCTCAGTAACATTTTGAGTTAATACAGCTGTATGGCCTTGTTTTAGGTAAAAGGAAACAAACCCCACCCCCAAAAACAACAAGCACCCTCTACCCTGCAAAACCCCCTATCCTTTTTACAACAGGTCCAACAACTTCTCAATTCTTCAAGCACAACCACAAAATGAGCAGTGACCTAGAAAAAGATCTAAAGCCAAAACAAGACCTAGTGATTACATATTACCCCAACCCACATGCAATTTCCAGCAATAACACTGGGATCTGTGTGTAAAGACTGAGGGCAGTATATGTGCATACTCTCAACAGTATAGGGGTGCAGAGTCAGAAAAGCAACAAAGCCCAAGAGCCATAACTGGCTCCAATGAGTGTTATTAAAAAGATCGTCCCATTTTGTAAGAGCATATCCCTGAACAGCTTAATAGAGAAGAAAAACACAAGAATAGAAGACAGTCCTAATTATTGTTAAGTAGCCTATTCAGCATTTTGCAATGTAAGATTGACGTGCATTACATGCTTTAAATATACAGAATCTGCTTTTAGAAACAAGCAATTAAAAACCTTTAAAAAAATCCCAGGACTGGGAAAATGTTTCATTTCAGTATAGACACTTCAATTAATAAATACATTGCTATTGTAATCCATCACTTTTTTGTGATAGGATCAGCTAAAGAAGAACTGGACAGTTACTGCAATGTATATACATTACTACATAGGACCACAAGACAGGAGTGGCCTCCTGAGCCACTAAGTCTAGTCCCCTTCTGAAATACATAGATTGATTTTCTTGTCAATTTATGCACGTTCTTTATTTTGTACTTAGCTTGAACAAGAAAAGTAGCCCAACAGATCTCAAATTCTTCATCAGTTCTATTTCACTTGCTTGTTCCCTTTTACTAGCCCAAAAGTGCAGTTTGTGGTATAAAGTCTAACGGGGAAATCTTTATGGAAATATTTGTCTTAGTTAACAAAGTCCAAGATATAGCTCTTGGTTATTTCAAAACCAGCTTATATTCCTTCCAGCACTATTTCATTAAGAAAAAGAAAATATTGCCTTTAATGCACATTAGCAGTGAAAATATTTTTTAATGCCATCCACTTTTGCTAAACCCTTACCCATATCATAACATAATTATCTCAAGGCCATGCAATGTCATGTCAAATAATTCATTACCAAGAGTATAATTTAGAAAAAAAAAAATCAAACTATAACAACCATATCCCAATTTTCAAATATGGTGTCATGAAGTGTGGCTTGCAGTGTTTTCAGGTTGGGGATGGGATCATTACATGACAATGAGTTTTGCTTCTGGCTTCTACATTCTGTAAAACAGCACAGAACAACTGCACGTGAAGTGTGAAAGTTCTGCAAAGATAAATGTAGGGCACTGATCCGTAACAAAAAAGCAGAGAGAAAAAAGATATTCTTCATAGCACTTAAGAAAAAAAAGGCCCATTGAACAAAGAGTTAAATAAAATCCATACATAATAACAAGCACCTGAGAGTTTAATAATTGTTAATTCTATAATTATACCCTGGGCATTTTAAGCAAGAGCTGAAGAAAGAGTACACAGGAATCCCAGCTAACCACAAAATTGGTTTTTAAGGAGAATTAGAAAATTCTACACGTGGATGCCACTGGCTCTTTGCTTCTCTCTCTGCTGGAACCCTGTAATCCTTATTAATCTACTGGGTTTTTTTTTCCTGGAAAGTACCTTTTTCTGTAAATAAAACTTAAAGTTCTTGTTGGATTCATCTATGCCTTTTACTTGTGGTAGTTGACACTGTAAGAACAACAGGCAACTCAAAATTTACTAAATTTTCTTTTTCTTGCTGCAGATGCTGCCAAACTAACTAAGCAAAAATTTTTAAAAGCTGGGAACAATGTTACCACAGGGTGCCAAATTTGCAGTGAAAGCCCCATAGGCTGCTGTCACGCAAAGTTTGACAAGTTTCGCCAAATGGTTTCTTCAGGATATAAACTTCTTGTGAAGTGACTGGGCCCTTTGTATTACAGCTAAATGATGCAGATGGGAAGGTCTCTGCCAGGAAAGAGTAACTGCTGTTTTCACCACATGAAGTTTTACACACACACAAATAAGAACATACTCTCCCAGTATAGGATACTATTTGGTATCCTCTGGAGTTTAGTTGCTTTTTAAAAATTGTTTTATTGACCAAAACACCCAAAAGCAATGGCAAAACTACTTCGTATTTAAAAAACAAATATTACAAACCTAAAGCCTAACAAAATGAGAAAGATTTCTCTGTCAAATTCCCAAGCTACACAGAGTTTAGTCACTGTTTAAGAACTTAGCGTATCACAAAGCCTTCTTAAAGAAGACTAAGATGACCCTTTGTGAAACTAAGATACTGTAAATCAGTGCAGAAGACCAGACAAAAAACAAAAAACAACAAACTCAAAACTGTATTCAGTCATGCCTTTTAAATGAAAAACATCTGCAATATATAACTATTACAGCTGTGCTAGTCTCTAATCTATGAGCTTTTCTAGAGAAAACTACAGAAAAAGCTGTATTCAACTAGAGGTTTCCCTCACTTTATGCGGGTTCTCTATATGCAAATTTGCTTTTATGTGATGACCTTTTTTATACCAAAAATTCGTTATGTGCAAGGTAAATTCACTCTTATGTGATTGGTGTGGTGGAAGCCCGCAGTCAGCTGCTTTGTGCGGTGCATCGTAGGAGTGGTGCACACCAAAATAGTCTCCTGTGTGGATCTGTGCTCCTTGCTTGTTGTCTGCAACACGTGTTTCTGTAGCTGCCACCCCTATTATGATAGTGCCCTTTGCTCGTGTGTACTGTCTGCTGTTGGTGAGTACCTAAATTGTATTGTAAAAGTGGTAGAAATGGGCCTGGGGGTCAGTACACTCATGGTCTTGGAATGTATCCCTATTTGTTACATTGTAATGTGGGTTCCCTTTATATGAATTCAAGTTATACACTGTTTTCCAGGAATGCATGTACAGCATCAAGCGAGAGAAACCTGTAGTTCCATTATTGTTCAACGGATGCCAGTTGAAATGCCACTTTCTGCCTACTGGCAGTTCTATAGACGTCTGCAATATTATGACCTTCACCTTTACCAGGAGGCACAGGCTGCAGAGTCATAGCACTGAGCACCCAATCTGATCAAACTTCGTGAGTTGACCAGAAAGTTTCCTGCTTTCTCCTTAAAAAAGCACTAAAAACCCAAACAATATTCCACCAGTGTTTTGGTCAGAGATGTATAATGGGAACTATGAAGCAGGTTGTAGCCTACAAAAGCTTATACCTCTGTGAATGAGTTAGTTTGCCTTGCCTTCTGCCAAACTTCAGACTACACAACTACCAACCTTTCTCTACACGTCGAACATTGATGGATAAAATCCATTCAAAACTGCACTGACTTGTCTGTAACCAGAATGTACTACAAAACAATCTACTGCCAACTATTATATCTATGTTCCTGTACTCATTACTGTCACCTAGTTTTAGCCAACAACTTGCCATTCACTAGTTTTAGGTGTCTGCGTGCAAAAGACTTGGCTAAGTAAACAAGACCACATAATGTTACACAAAAACCTTTCTCCGTTTTGCAGCCATTTGGTTTGTATGTTTGGCAATCTGAGGATGCAGTAAGTACATACATACTAGGGCTGTGTGAAGTTTTGGTAGCCAATTCGATTTAGAAGAGATTTGGCCTGATTCAGCAGCTGAATCTCTGAATCTGAATCCAATCAGGAGACCAATTAAAAGGTCCGAATTGAATCAGAAGCCTCCAAATTGATTCGGAAAAGATTCAGGGATTCGGCCGTAGACTAAACAGGCAGCAGTCCTCAAAGATGCTGGACACAAATGCCTCCAGCTGGTAATTTTGCAGGGGTTTAGGTTGTAGCCGTGTTGGTCTAAGGACATAAGCAGACAAGGTTCCTTGGGTGAATATGATATCTTTTATTAGACCAATTATTGGTCTAATAAAAGATATCATATTCACCCAAGGAACCTTGTCCAGCTGGTAAGTCTGTTATGGTGGGTGGAGGGGGAAGGGAAGGGGCATGGGGGGGACGGGGGTGCAGATCAATGCCCCCACAGTGAGGGAGGGATTGGGGCTGCAGCTGGGACAAGCTGCCCAGCCGGGCGGCTAAATCCGAATCCAAAGCGAATACCTGCTGCTTTGCACAGGCCAATTACATACAAAGAATGGAACTCCATGACATCAGTTGCACTGGATAACCATTTCAGTGCCATGTTCTAGGCAAAATACACATACACAAGAGGGGTAAATCCATATTAAAGCAAGGCATAATAGTTGAGACTATCCCACTAAGTACATCCTACAGTCAAAGCTGTGCATATCATGAACAATTAAAAAAAACAAAGGACATTGTAATCATGCATTTGACGTGGCTATTTAGGGGAATCCTTGGGTAAGGGGGTTGCCTACAAATGCAGAGGACTGGAGCAGATGGCACAGGAAGCCTCTTCCACTTCTATGTTCCAACTTTGGAATGAATGATTTATTCAACACATTTAGCTCTTAACTGTACTTGGTAGGTAAGTCAGTGCAGTTTCTGTTCCAAGTGGATGTGAGGATACAAACATTTCTGGTACAAATGATTCAAAATGCAAAATCAAAATTTGTTTCCTGTCAGCAGTTATGCAAGCAACCTTGAACATCACTTTCGACAATGCCAGTACAGGTCACATTTGTACAAAGCCAACAGAGAAAGAATCATGGTCACAGGCAGTGCAAAGCTGTTCAAAATCCCAACTTAACATTCATGAAACTTTTCTTCTCCACCCAGTTCTATAAAGAACTAAATTAGTCTTACAAAGATCCGGTGGAAAATTCTGTCTGTGGTCTGTAGAAAGGATAAAACTTTAGGTGTGAAGAAAGAGAATGGAAAGAAATATTTAAAATTAAGGTCCATCTATTCCCCCCTTCAAATAACATTCACAACGTCATACATAGCAAGGTGGGTTTAAGATGTTCTCTCAGCAATGTGCATTTAAATATCTGTGTTGTATAGAAACCAGGCATCAATATATCTGAAAAGAGGTTAATCTTGTGAAGGGCAAATATCTTTGAATAGGACAGAGTAGGTGGACTAGCTCCTTTCCTCCATTCTTATTTTATTTTACTTGATTTCCTTCTATATTGGTTAAAAAAAAGGGGGGGGGGATTCAAACCAGCTTCTTTGATTTCATAATTTTTTCTGAACACATTATCTTTAGCACAACTACCACATGCTGCTTCAGACTGCATATCAAAGAAGGCTGCATGTATGACTGTTGCATGAACTGAAGGCCTAATGTACATGATAAAACACTAGCAAATACTGAGTTTTGATATTGCTTTTTCCTAATCTTCTGTACAGAAATTTAAGATTGGTACCATAGCAACAGCCTAGTCAAAGTTTCATTCCACAGAGAACCAGTTCAAGCTGTAGGAGAGAAAATATTTAAACTGATATACTTAATCAATTTCCTTTCTAACCAAGTTTGTTTCCCATGTGACATTCTTATTCTGTAATTTCATTGACAACTCGTTTATAAATTCACTAGGTTTTGTTTTTCCCTACCTCTGTTCCTCTACTTTTAAGCAATTTTGAATACACCAAAACCCTTCCCTTGAAGCTAGAATAATTATCAATTAAAAAAAGCCTAATTAATTTAGCATGTTTAATTTTCAAACTATTTGCCCAACATCCTTTTGGAAGCAGAATAGTACTTATTACTCAGTACCATAAGCAATGTCACAAGTTACCAGGATCCCCAGAGCTTCAAAAGATTTAAAAAAAAGATTTCTATGCATATGAATAGCCAGTTTTTATTATGTTGTTATACTGTATTAAAATTATTATAATAACCAAACATTTTGGGAGGGCTATAAACCATCATGTCTTGGGGGCACGTTATTCTGCAAATGCTATGAGCAGAGCTTCTTGTGCCTTCTTCTAAAGCAACTGGCACTGAACCACTGTGGTAGGCAGCAGGATGGACTAGATCAGTGGGTTCCAACTGGGGTCAACACACTATGTCTAAGGGGTCTGGCAAAAGATGATTCTGATCAATCAAAAGTATGTGAATACCCACACTTAAAATTCAAAGAGTCTGCACCTCCATTCTAAAGTTTTTAGGGGTCCACAAACAAAAAAAAGTTGAAAACCAGTAGACTAGATAGACCACAAGTCTGACTTGGAACTGCTATTGCTGTTTCTAGGGATTACCCAGTTCGAAGAACACAGTTAAAGAAAAGCTTAACAGTAAGGCAGCCTGCTGAAAGCCAAACAAGTCATAACCAGAACCAGGAACTGAACTAAGTCCTAGACACGTTGCACCAGGGGTTATAGTTATCAAGCTAACTGCACCTCTGACCAATTCAGATCTGACTGCTTCCCCTACTCAAATCTCAGGCTTTGAACTCGGGCCTGTTTCAGGTATGAATCATGATCCCCCCACTCTCTCAGGAAGGGTCCCAGAGTACTAACCTTAGATACTTCTGCAGGTCTGACTTAAGATCAGCTCCTGCAGGCTGTTGACAGACACTCTCTTCCTCCTGGGATGTATGACTAGACTAGACAGCCTTCTTAAAGCAGAGTGTTGCTTATATAAAAGAAAGGCATTTTAGGAGACAACTTTAGAAAATATAAGTGCCTGGTTTACTTAAGACCAAGCTGCCTTGGAAATCTGGGAAAGGTCCACTACTATTTTAGATACTCCCACTAGACCTTTCTGTGCCCATCCTAGCCCATTTTCCCCTCAGCACAGTTCACTGACATCTCTTCAGAATCCTCTTATCTGCTTAGCATCCCTTTCATTTCTCTGGACTTGCAGCCTTGGTAAAACAGCCGTGTAACTATGGCCAGGGCTCTGGAAATAGCACCTTTACCTCGCACCACACCCCAAGCCATTTGTTGGAAGTCTGTTTGTCTACAACTACTGGATTGCCTCCCTCCTTGTTTTTCAATTAAGTTAAACCAACACCTTTCTATAGGAAAGCCCAGCACCACATTATAGCTATACAAAAAAGTGACTCACTAAAAGGCTACGTATAATTCTAAAAAGATTACAGCTCAACACTCCTAGACTATATAACGGTTTCAAGTCTGCCATGCTGTGTTCTTTCTTATAGACTAAAAGGCCCTCAACCTGCACTATTTGCTGCACTTAGTCCCCACAGAAACGTAGCTGAGTGCTGGTGCACTTGTGTGGGTGCGCACTTCGTTAATGTTTGTTTCAATTAAGATTTAGTCAGACATATTAATGGCAAAAGATGAAGAAAAGGACAACTATTATACCATGTATGCATTAAGATGCTTTGGAAAAAGCATGGCTTGCTAGTTAAACCCAGATGTAGTCTAGGTGAAAGCCAAAGCCCATCACCTGATATGTTTGGAGACCTACATGAGCAGGTCTCAGATATAAAAGCAATGATTCTTCAGCAGCACTCAGAAGCATCCTTCCTACTTTCTTTTCCTTACAACTGCATTTCCATTTTGCTAAACTTTGTATAGTCACAAGATTTCCAAACCAGGGAAAAAGAAACCTGACTACTCTGTGCTAAACAGGATGGGATGAATTTATTATGTTATTTGTTCAATAATTTAAAAATCAGAGAGTATTAATCTGCTTGATATTATTTCACCTTTCATAACTCTAACAAAAGTAGAGGGCATAATAATTTTCATAAAAATTTAATGAGGTGGTTTCCAGCCTTCCTCTCCCACTTAGTTCCTCCTGTATCTATCTACATCATGGTCTCTGCATAGATTTCTACAGAGCCTGCCAAAAGAACAGGCTTGCAAACATCACAATATGTTAAATATTATGCCTTTCCCTGCCCCCCCAATCCGAGACATCACATCCACCTACTGTCTTGCCGTAGCCTTAAATCAGGCCCTCTGCATGTAGCAATTTCAGTATTCCAGAAATTGTGGCCAAGTCAAAAAAACCCTTAAATGGATTTCACTTGAGCATCCCGCTATTACACAAGATTCTCAGGTGCTTTAAGCAGGACCTACTTAAGGGCAGTGTATCATTAAGAAGTGGATTCCTAAACATTCCAGGCCCTACACACGTTTGCAGGGATAGTTCTTCCTTTTGTTTTCTGGGAACGAACAAACATTTCATTTTATTATTACTTGCCTCAATTTTGTCCGTTTTTGCATCTCCCCAGTAGAGTTTGTCTTCTTCAAGATCCAGTGCCAAGCCATTGGGCCAGCCTAGGGAAGTGTTTACCAGGACCCTCCTCTCTGAGCCATCCAGATAAGCGCACTCAATCTTTGGACTTTCACCCCAGTCTGTCCAGTACATGTAGCTGTAGGGGGAAAAAACCAAACAAACCCAACAACAACAGTAAGAACAAATAAATACATATTTATGTTACAGTATGTTACTGATGTTCAACTTGGGGTTAGTAGCCTGCTGGAGAACTCTCCCCTGGTAGTCTCATGGGGCAGTAATTGGACTAAAAACTCCACTGGCAGTCAGTTAATGATAATAATCTAAGGATTGAGCCTTAAAAAGCAGTTATCCAGCATGGGCAGTGGCACCATTCTTTACTATTTTTGATAACATTAAGGATAAAGAATAGTAAGGCCCAAAAGGCTACATAAAACTTATTAGATGCAAGCATGCAATATACTGATTTTGACAGAAGACAAGGAGTGAAAATCATGATCTCTGACAAAGAGCATATCCATCAACTACTAATTAGTTGTAATTCAGACAGGGCTTAGAAAAGATCCACCACAGGGCAATAAAACAAAATAAAACAAGAACTCCTCACCCCATCACAGGATTCAGCACTATTGCCCTGGGTTCATCTAGATTTTCAGATATCAGGATCTTTCTGGATGTCCCATTCAATCGAGTCACTTCAATGCGATCTGTTCCTGTGTCAGTCCAATACAGGTTCCTAGCCACCCAATCCACTGCTATGCCATCAGGGTGGTTGATTTCTGTGGTCACTAGGGTCTGTGCTCCAGAGCCATCGAGGTAGGCCCGACGAATCGCCCTGACATCGTCATCAGTCCAATATATATATCCTTCAACAGGATCGTAATCTATTGCAATTGCATGCCTGATATTATCTATTTGTAGAATGATATCAGTGAAATCTGGCATGTCCAAGGAGATTCTTCGCAAATCTGTCCTTCTTGCAAGCAATAAGACTTCCTCAGCACCTGGAAGAAAGCACTGCCCATGTCATTTTTCACCTGTAGTGAGAGTTCCTTCACCTGTCACAAGTACATTTTAACCCCATTAAGAATTACTGCACAGAAAGCAACACATTACCAGCATCAAACTAACAGATATCACCTAACATCAGGAACACCCACATTTTGGTCAAGTAAAGGGGTTTGTATTAGACATGGAAGTTATTTTGGAACAGCTATTTCTGCTTAACACCTTGTGCAGTTGTTGTGATCTCAAAACAGAAGTACCTTACTGCATATCAGTTCAACGCATTGAATTAACTTGGGTAAGTCACACTTATTTAAAATGCGAGTGTTCACAAAGAGCGTTAATCAGGAAGAGCTCCTCATATTTTGGAGTCACAATTTACCTTAATTCAAGTTAATTTCTCTGTACAAACAAGCCGTAGGGGGCCATATTAGCCCTTTGCCAGAACACCTAAACACCACACCTAAGTTGCTTCATGCTTAAGACAGCGGTGAAGCCTCCAGATCTTACAGGTCCTACTATCCATCTTGACCCACAAACCCCAATCTGTATTTCCACATTAAAGGCTATGTGCTGTACTCAAGAACCATGTAAGCCACATTATGACGACTTCTGCCACATGGGCAAAATTATACTGCACAGACTGCTGCACTCTCCCTCCTACCTAGGATGGATTTCTACACTAATGCACATGGAACAATCTTTGAAAGGCAGTCACTTGCAGCAAACCCTTAAAAAAAAAAGGGGGGGGGGGCATTCAGACCAACAAAATGAAAGTTTTAATTGGAAATTGCTTTATTAACTGTCAGGAAAGGAACAGCACAGAGGATGGAAAGATTTATATTAAACCAGGTTAACATGAGGATGAGATTCCCTTTGCTAGCACATACCAAAAAAAATTTGGTGGGTATGTGTCTAGACATTTCATCATATTACGCACAATTTCCAACTGAGCCAACCTTCTGTAGCTGAATGAGTGCATTAGATATGGTTTTCACATGCTACATATTACACAAGAAACAACAGGAGAAACATAAGCCATAAGATTTCCTAAACAAATTACATTAATGCTTTGTTTCAGACAGCCAAAAGGGAGAGCAAGTCACAACTACTGCAAGCATGCCTTATCTGCCTGAAGCTGACATACATCTGACTTTTTAAGACAACATGTTTACTTTTTTATGCAATGTCTTATTGTTGGTGAAAAGGCTGCCAAACTAAATACCCTGAAGAGTGTTCTATGGGCAAATGGAGAAATTCAGACTCCTATGTTGTTGTTTGGTAAATTCTTCACCAACAATAAAACTTTTCACATAAAATAATAAGCCTGTTGCCTAACAAGTTAGACTTCCGCCACAGTGCCACAACAATAAACATGCTCTAAAGAGAATTTCTAGAAGTGAGAGTCTAGTTCCTCTCCTATAACCAACTAAAAGATTAAGGCAGGGGTAGGCAACCCCAGGCACACGTGCCAGAGTGTGGCATACAAAGGTATTTTGCTTGGCATGCATACCCGGGGCAGGGCAGCTGCGAGAGGCCTGATCCTTGTGGCAGCGCAGCTCCAGCTCCTTCCCTGCCATCTACAACTAGCTGGGCCAGGGGTCTGTGGACCCTGGTGCAGCTGCTTGCAGCCGCCCTTCCACCTGAGCATGGGACTGCCCAGAGCTTGGGCTGGCTGTGGCAGGCAGCCAGGAGGTTGCAAGCGGCTGCACAGGGGCCCAGAGTGCCCTGGCTCAGCTTGTTGCTGGCAGCGCATGCATGTGCACCTTGGGGTGGACAGGAAGGAAAGGGTGGGGGCTGCACTACCAGAACAAAGATCAGGCCCCTTGTGGCTCCCCCAGTCATCTGCCCCTGGCACACCAATATCTTACAAGTCAAGGTTGTGGGTGTTTTTGGCACTATACCAAAAACACTGTCAACCCCTGGCTTAAGGCCTCTATTGAGAATGCAAACTGTGGTGGTGATGGGTTTTCACTAATTAACTGAAATGTACTGAAACTGTCTATTCCATTTCACGCAGCCAACCAAAAAACTGTCATTGCCTTATTCTTACACTTCTTATTATATATTGACAATGTCCAGTCAGCCCCAGCCTAAACTGGGCAAAAAGTGGTAATCTTACAGACAAATCCTTTGAGTCATCCCAGTTCCTTTCAAGAAACTGCTTTGAATTCCCAACACTATATTCTTCTCAGAAATGGTTCTCCCTGGGTACGAGGCAAGCCTGCAAAAGTGCACGTGTTTAGAAGTACCTGTTACATGGCAAAGCCAAATTCATATTCATCTCATATTCCTGCCTAGCTATCACTTGTTTTGGCCTTGGATAAACTTGATTTAGTCCCCAAATGCCTCAAGCAGTCAGGGACAGAAACACCAAAGAGAAACTACTTCAGGCTGGGGGTGAGTCAGATGATTTTGGGAGGAGAGGGGAGGGGTAGGCAAAAGGAAAGATCAGTCTCCACAGCTGGTCTGTTAAGACCTCCTTAACAAACCAGTCTCCACAGCACTCGGTGTTGCACTGATAGGCTTTGAAGGAAGGTCTAGGCTGGAGAAAGGCCACAACATGAACATGAGGTTGGGAGCGCTAGAGGGGAGACTAACATTAAGTTGTAGACGGCTGTTTCTACCCAAACTAAAGAGAAAATTTGCCATCCAATCTCCTGAACATGCATTTTGTTGACTTTAAAGGCTGCTAAGCAAATTCAAATATTTAATTAAAACATATGGCTGAAGTGTGTTGGAAGCCAGTGATCATTTAGCAGGACACAAAAAGAAGCCACTTATTGATAAGACTGAGGGAACAGCAGCACTCAGTGACCGGATGCCTTCAAGGGCTTTTTTAACACGGCAAGTAGGAGTAAGGTTTTTCTTTTTTAAGTTTTCCTTCACTAACGGAACAATATGAACCCATGATCATTAAATGGTATTGCTGGCACAGGACACAGATATTCATTCTTAAATGATTGACAAATCTCCTGGAAAGAGAACCTTTGTTAAAATAAATACTGAAATATCCCAACGGTTATTTGATATTTTAAGCTATGCTTAAAATGTTGGACTGTGCTAAACATCTCGAGAGAAAACATATCAGCAAAATACAGACACTGGTGGATGGAATTCAAAAACAGTTGGTCAAATTGATAGTTTGTGCCTCCTGTTCTACTGTACCTCTCATGTCGTGCATGAAGACAAGTCATCTTTTAAATGTTAACCCCATGCAACAGAATCAAACCCCATCAAAGGACTCAATGTCAAATAGTTTGCATCTCATACTTCGGTGGCATACTTAAAAAAATATTACTTTACTAAGCAAAGGCCTCTCAATCATACTGCATCTTTAAAAAGCTACTTTGACAACAGAAACATAAAAAGAAAGATTCAAAGTTTATAGTTTTGTTCTGTGTAGCAAGGATTAGCCCAAAAACATTAGCCTGTGAGCTATCCTGACATCTCTGTGTTGGATTAGAGAAGAGGTCAACAAAACAGTTGTGTTTGTTTTACCAATATGAAGTATTTCAATATTAAACAGAAATGGAAGAACTTCAAAACTGCAAAAGGATCATATTTGCAATTGCCTTGGATGGCAAAACTTAAATCTTGCATGGTGTTCTTTCAAAATTGAATTTGTACAGACAAGATGATTTTCCTGTAATCATCTTTTATTAATTATTGTTACTACAACAACACCTAGAGGGCCCAACAGATACCAAGCCCCAGTGTTCTGTGTTGTATACACATGAAATATAAGAAAATCCCTGTCTCAAGGTTTTTAAATCAGTGATTTTCAACTAGGGCATCATGATATCCTTTTAAGGGTGATGAACAATATCTAGCACAGTTAGGTGTGCAAACACCTACACAGGATTCACAAGAAAAATCCAAGATTTTCAAATAGGAATCCACAGTGTCAAAAACATTCTGACCTGCTGTGGTCTTTCTGAGTTCTTTGCAACAGAAAAAATGTTCTATTATTGTTCTGTAGTCAAGAAATGAGTGAAAGCTGAGAGCTGGCATTTTCCAAGGGTTGCCTTGAGTCTTTAAGAACCACTGGTCTACACAGACAAGAGAGGTGGGAAGGGAAAGTCTCCACCTGATAATGACAGAGCTGGGAATGGAATTTGGGTCTCTCAAGTCCCAGGTGGTAACTGAAATAGGTTTTCCTGGCCCTATCTTTCAGATTTCCAGTAGATTTTACTCGAGAAAGTTCTCAAAAGTCAAATTTTAAATAAATAAATAAATAAAAAGACAATGAGCTACAGCCTAAAGCAAGCAAAACTTCAGTGGTGATGGCAGAAAGAGGGCATCTGAATAACAGACAGCTCACAGCCCACTGTAATATAGAACAACAAACTGGAACAGGAGATAGAAGGGAACAGGCAACAATACCACAGGTATATGGTTTTGCTTACGTGACGAATGAAATCAAAAACATATTTAACTTCTTCATTCAAAGCAATGACTACAAATATCTGACTTGTATGGAAGCAATGCTCAATACCATCTTCAGTGGAATTTACGTAATAAACATTCAGGTTAAAACCTCAACGCAATTATTACAAAATATTTAAAAAAATAATTTGGTTATAAGAATACTGAACATGAAGCTTAACTGACTCAAAAATGTAGGAGAGGATGAGCATTACTGCAACAGCACACATCAGCTACTGTCACACACAGCCCTCAAAAATTCACATCCATCTCACCATTTCATTTTCAATTATATTAGTGCATCTATAATCACCGTGATCTGCTTAAATAATATTAAAATACATTTAATAGAAAACGAAGGGGCAGTGAATAAGCATTTAACAACTGATAACATATATAGGAGTATTAGAAAGTTTTTTGTTTTTTTTAAAGTATCTGGGGATCATTGTAAATGGAAGTGTTGCCTCTTCATACAACTGACTGCATTTTCTCCTCAGTTCTCTTATCTCTGATTTTATTTTTCTCTCTCATCACAATGAACTAGGTCAAGGCTGAATGAGCTTGATGCAAGAGATGCTGAGTGACACTCTCAGGCCTGTACTATACAGGAAGGTACAACCAGATGAATTTAACAGTTCCCTTCTGTCCACACCAAAGCAGGTTTCAGCTCTCAAAAGGTAGAGATTTCCAACTACAGCTTTTCACTCAGGGTAACCCAATTTTCTCTCTGTCACTCTCACTGTATTACTGTAACTGGATGGGACAGGTAAGCTTTCACATCACTTTCGGAACAGCCATCGTCTGTTTATCTCTGCACAGAACCTCTATGATAAGACCATGCTTCTGCCAGCTTAAAGATGAAAAAGGTCCTTTCTACATCAAACTTGCCTTTTTCTGTGCCTAAACAGTGTACTCTGTATTAAACTGAAAGGTGCGCCATCATCGTTCTGACCCCAGGGGTGCTCAGGGAAGGTACATGGAACAGATGTGGACAGTAAAATTGTAGAATCATGGGCATTTCCTTTAGTATCTCGTTTCTCCCTCATGATCTGATGAAGTCCCCAGAAAGCATCTCGCAGGTGGAAGTTAAGGCATACTAGAATCCTAAAGGAATTTTCAATTTTCTCTATTTTAGGGCGCAGAGAACGAGTTAGCATTACTGAAGTGAACTGCTTGGCCTATGCACACTGGCTGCCTCATAATCCTTACCACTTTGCAGCATCTACTCTTAATGAAGTTACATTAATTTGTAACTACCTTCCTGACAGGCGTGTATCTCAGTCCTTAGGAACCAAAGACAATGGGATAAAGGCAGTGCCCCAGAAGACAAATGCCATAGCATGTACTACTGAAGTTTCCCAGTGAGTTCTCTCCACGGTCCAAGACTCAATGGACTGTGGACTGTTAAGAATCACTGCTCTTTGCCAATACTACTATGACTGCAAATACCTCTGCAAGCACTTAAAACAAACTGCAACGCAAAAGGCTTTTTATGTATATACAAGCATTTTTTTCTGGAAAGAAACTGAGGGAAGTCTGGCACGCACACAGCTCTGAGCATAGTGCTAGGAGGGTTAAAAAGTAAATTAATTTTAGCATTAGGGGTTGTTTACCTCTGAAACAGTGAACAAGTGAATCAGTGGCTTTATCTGTAAAATGGTGACTCTATCCATTTCATATGACAACTTGAGAACGAAAGCTGCTAAAATGCTATGAAAATAAAAGACCATGCAAGGTCTATACTGGACCACATCTATTGTAGAAAATTAAGTACCAGGTGTTTTAGAAACTATCTAGCACAACCAGAAACAAATTAAATGTATTATGTGTTGCAGCACAGATTTAACCAAATGAATCTCTAAATCTGCTACTCAAATTAGTCATCTTGCTAACCACAAAACCAAAAAACAAAACTACTAAGTACTGTGACATGAACAGGTTTCACATCTTACAACAGATAAAAATTTTTGCATAGGCAACACAAACGACACAAATACAATGCTGCAATCCAAGTTTAAATCCTAACCCCTTGTAAAGTGTTACCTAAAAAGTCTCCCCATCAACCATGGCCAAGAGACTAAGAAGGAAGGAATGTGAGTGTAAAATTACATGTACTTGATGCAAACATTTTTCAAACAAGGTGATTTCTTTTTCAAACAAGAAATCACCTTCAATAGCTTTTTTACATTAAAAACAAAGAAATTGGATTCCTTTTGAAAATTCCATTTTGAAAGAGTTTATAAAGCCTTGAGTTCAAACTTCTCTTTTATTTTTCCAAATGGTTTAAATTTAAAATGGTTTATTATTCTCATGTCCTTTTCTTGCTCTCTATTTCTCCTGAAGAGTTCTGCAGACCTTCTGTGCAGAACTTCTGAGCAAATTTAACAGCCATACAAACCCATGAATTTTAATGGTTAGCGTTTAGAAACAGATGCTAACTACACCTGAATTAAAATAAAACCAATACACAGTGTTGGTCATTTATTCTCACTCCCCAAACACTTTATGCTCTCTTTGTAATTAAGAAACCACACAGAATGGACTCGAGGGATTCTTTGTGTGTTGTGTTCCACTCTACCCCTCCCCTACTTAATCCATTAATTTTAAAATTTAATACCCATGCTAGGTATAGTGTTTGCTGAGATTTTGTTGGTTTGTGTGCCTCTTATTATTAAAAATTCATGCTTCAGTGCTGAAAATGGCAGCTGCATTCTATTTGCAAAATTAACTCCAATCAGAGCTGACAGCAGCGAAACAGCCCATCTCACCAGCTCAACAAGAGCCTTTTTTATTCTCCCCTTGGCCCACTTCACATTTGACAAGTGACAAGACATCTATAATACAGTAACAAATGCTCCAATTTATTCACCCAACCTAAACAAATGTAGACTGCAGTGGTTGCCTTTGCTAATCCATGCCAGCAAACGCCATGCTATTCCTTTCCCATTTGTCTGTCTGCTAATCAGGATAGAACAATGCCCCCTTGTGGGTCTCTTCACCCTCACCTCCCCCTTTTTCCCTTCCTTCAGTCTACTCATTAGGAACTTTTTTACAGCCACTATTTTGCTGGGCAGAACAGAATTTGTAAACCGGAAAGTTTAGTTCTGCACTGAAACGTAAGAAAAGGATCAGATTTTTCTTTTTTAATCTCTTCTTTGGG
>NW_005841925.1:1575295-1606293 GCF_000455745.1 Alligator sinensis
CTTAGACAATAGGCAAATCTTTTACCAGCTATTTGAATACAGATAACCTGCCATCCCTGATAAACCAGACAGACGTCAAAAAACCACACAGATGAGCAAAGGATCTTGTTAGTTCCAGTAACATACTGAATTATTTGGCAAAGTTTCAGAGGATAGTGTCAGGAGAAAAAAAAAACAACCCAAAAAACCACCCTATTATTCTGTGTGGATCATGGGAAACAGAAATAGTTGCCATGCTATTTAATAACCTTGCAAATATTCAAAACAACGACAACATTCAGCATAGATGTTCAATGTTAGCTAGTCTTAACACCCCAAATGCAACAATCTGCAACCCAGACTGTTCAGGGAGGTTTTATTTTGATGTTGAGAAGTCTCAGTAAAGTCCCATTACTTGTTATTAGACTTTTCTACAGTTCTGAAACATGCTTGAGAAAACTAAACAAGCTGTACTAATACTTGGAGTCCACATAAAAAGAATCTTTTTCTTCCATGTACAAAAGAAAGTCAGTCATGATATTTTAGCCACAGCACTACATATCCTAGTACAGAAAACATGGATGAACAGAATGCTAGTGCACACTCTAAAAGAGGTTGTTGGGTACATACTGGCCAAGTTGTACCCAACAACTTGGCCAGGGTTTTATACCCTCAGTAAGAGGGTATAAAACAGCATGTTTTGTGGAACCCAATTATTTCACATTCCTCTATTTTAAGTGTTAGAGCCAAAATAACAGCAAAAAACAGAAGACTAGAATACTCCTGAACACTTATTCAAAACAGCAGTAATTAATTAACCAAGCAATGTAGCACCTTCGCAATCCTAACAGTTATTCTAGGCACAATCCTCAAGATCTTAATTAAAAGAAATAAGCAATAGCAACCTAAGCAATAGCAACCATTTTTTCAGCAGCTTCACTAACAGTTTTGAAGCACTTGAACTATTAAGCCTCAATTCCCTACCAGTTTGGTCAGTTTAATGATTTCCGTTTTGAGGACAGAGAAACAGAGGTGGTAGGTTAAGTGATACAGCTGAGGCCTCAGATTGGTACATACAATTAAGAAGTTCTAACACCCAGCTCCTCTGCTAATTAATGAATCAGCCTTTTCCAAGAATCTTAACACCAATGCTAAATCATCCACTAAAAAAGGAAAAAAGTCTCCCAAGAACCCTGAACTGCAGAGATATGGTAGTTTTCGTTCCAAGATAGTAGAGTCTAAAGATCATCTAGAAGTTCTGCAAAGAGCTGAGAATGCCCTATCCTTTGTAGAAAAGCCTTGTCCTAAAAGTGATCCCCCCATTCCAGGACATTGCTACTGGCTCTGTTCCATCATATTTTGAATACAGTTGTTTTGAAAGCAGATGGGTTTTTTCCCCGCAAGTTAGTTCGCTCTCCAGCTGTGATAAGACTGAAAAGTATCTGCACAGGTTTTCATTATTCTAGAATGTGAAAATCAAAAACAGACTTTAAAAAAACCAAGATCTGCTAAAAATGGGTTGGGTTGGGAGAGTAAGGACAACAGTTACTGGGAGGATGGAGGAGAAAAACCTTACTCATGAAATGCTAATGCAATTGAGGTAAAATCAGAGGGGATGCATACACTTTAGAAGACCACTTTCCAAATTCCCTAAAATGTGGCATATATATTGTTCTCATTGTTCTGACCTTGACACATACTGAAACAATCACCTCATAAACTTGGAAAAAAATTTCTCATCCCTGGTAGTAAATAAGGGCCATTGAAAAGTCACTATGAGACAAGTGATTTTATGGATCAGTAAGAGGGTATATAACAGCTTTTGGTTTTTCATGGCCCTCTACCCATTACTGCATCTGGTTTCACTGTTTAAATTCTTTCTGTCTTCTGGCAAAAGCAATTCAGTGCAGTACAGTTCAGCACAATGCCACATATACTATTTCTTACCATGCAATCAGCATTTAAACACCCATAGTTACAATACTTAAGAAACAGAATAGAAAACAATGTGGTTTGACTCTTGGACTAAGTACAGACAGTCAAAAAGCCTGAGGCTGAATCGCAGATTAGTCTAAACTGTACAGATTGAACTGGTAAGCAAGTGAAAGGATGTTTAACTTTTGATTCCAGAAATGCAGCCACATGCCTGCAATGGCCCAGGCCAGAAGCTGGGGTTCGCTAGAGCATGCCTCCCTGCTTGGCTGGAGCAGACAGCTTGGGCCACGGCTAGCCTGCCCACCCTGCAAAGTGGGGGGTTGTTGTGCAGGAGATGAAAGGCATCCTGGGATGCTGGGGGACTGTGAGTTGACTGGGATCTGGGACAGAAGTTCAATAAATTGATTTAAACTAAATCAGTTAAGTCTGGTGCTGTATCCATCCAGGTTTATCTTAAACCTGTTTTGGCCATTTTGAAACCAGTTTACGGGCACTGAACTTCTGTTGTGTTACAGATTCAAACGGGTTTCTGATTACTTATACTGGTTTGTGTGTAATTCCTGTCCCTAGCCTTGATGTGTGAGTCTCACAACATCAGCAAGTGCCTCAGAATACCCTGATGAGACAGCAAACCTGTCTCAGTTCACTGGCTGGTGAAAATTATGCATGACACAGCAATTGTGAGTTTATGCCATGTAGGGATGCAGTGAGAAGGGAGTTGCCCAATACATGACATCTTGCAGAGGCCCAATTTTCAGAAAGTGCTGAGCACCCAATCTGGAAACCGAGGGCACCTATACATGAGCACGGAGGCTGCTCCGACACACTGGAATTCCAGCATGTCTTGTGTATCAGCATCCCTGTGCTTGAAAATGGCAGCAGGGGCGCCTGAACTAAAGCTCTTCGAACAAGTTTTAGCTCAAGTGCCCCTGCCACCATTTTGAAGCACAGGGATGCTGATACAAGATACACAGTGGAGCTTTCTCTGAGAGCTGCTCTAATTAAAGTGCCAATCCCCTCTCCATCCCCGGAGCATGTGTAAAAGGCACTCTGAGGTGCTTCAGGTTAGTGTTAATTGCCACTCCCCTGATCCAAATATCCAGACCTGTGGGGAGCTTTGCAGGCCAGACAGCAAGGCCCTGTGCCCTAAATTGGGCTCACAGGGCCGAACAGAGGTGGGGCAGGGCCCAATCCAGGAATTCAGCAGTGGGGCAGTACAGGGCCCAACACGAGCACATGGGGCCAGGCGGAAGCAGCATGGGGCCCAATCCAGGAACATGGGCCCCATTAGGGTCCAGGGACCAGACCCACACCATTCATCCAGCCCGCAGGGCCGAAAAGTTAAGCACCACTAGCTTAAACTATTTTCAAGACAACATAAACTAAAACCATTCATACCAGCATGAAAGACTGACCATTTGCAAGTCGTACCATTTCAACTCTAGTGGTTCAAATTCATACTCTACTTTATATCCTACACAACTTGCTGGTATAGACAAATCCTGAGTATTACAGAGAGTTCAGGCATCTAACACCGACAGCCAGGAGGCTGTTCATATCAAAATATCTGTGCCATATGAACCTTCATAGCATTGCACTTTGGTCATTACTGTGTTCCGACTACGTGCTTTATAAACATTCAAAATTAATTTATAAACTGTTTTTCCCCCAAGCACAATAGAGCAGCTCTCCTTCATTCAAGGCTGTGTACAGACCAAACAAGGAATTTTAAATAAGAGCCAGGTCTGAGTTATCCAAGGGCACTGGCAAAGCATCCAAAAACATCTTGGATAGAATCCTGAATCCAATGAAGTCTACAGGAGTTTTTTTCCATTAAATTCAGTGGGATCAAGATTTCACGCTCAAGTGAAAAGCTATCATCTTTACATTGAGATGGACAAAATGTATTTCAAGTAATTTAATTCTAAATTTGTCAAGGCTAAGGCTAAGCATGAGATGCATCTCATAGCTTTTTTTCTTTTTAAGAAAGTTTTAAGCACCTTAAAATAGGGATTTTGAAGGTGTGGATTATCTCATCCATAATAATTGTCTCGCTTTCTTAGGGTTTGGTACTGCCATTGTGTCCAAAGCCCTCATATATAAAATCACCAGCAATATCAAAAAGGAACAGATTTTTAAGGCTATTTAAAGGTACAAAAACTCCTGGCCATCCAAGATCCTAGTGGAAGTCCCTGGCACTTCTCCTTGATATACTTACCTGTTACAAATTGCTTCTGATCAACTGATGTGCATACTCAGTGCAAGGTGATAGGTAAGCAAAACTCTCCATTGTTTACTTTTCCCAGTTTCGTAGCTGATGCTTCCTGTGCAATTTTGCAGTTATTTTCTTGCTGCCTGTAGTGTTGTAATTCTTTACCTTTTGCTACTACAGAAGAGGTGTTACAGTTTAACATCAATTCCTAAACGTAATCAGATTTAGACTTTGCATTTTATACTTCTACAGTGTGCAGAGGGCTCAGCTATGCTGGACTCCTTTATGCTAGGTATATACACAGTACCATTCAAATTTCCCATGTTTCTGAGAGTTTCTCCATGAACAATGCTCGGCACTTTATCCTACAAGAACATAGCTATCTTACTAAGTTATGAATGGGGAGGAGGTTTCTCATAAAGCTGAGGTCCCAAGCTATTGAGGCCCTTCGAAATCAAAGCCATGGTTTACAAATATCACCATGAGCCAGAAGAGGGTGAGGAGTGTTGATGTGATGTGTCTTCAGCATTTCCTCCTGCCAACAACTAATTTCAATTATATTTTGTGTCGCACACTGTGTTATCAGCTAAGGGCCTGCTTGAGATAACAGATACATGGACTATTTTAGATTAAAGTTTATTTAACATGGTAGAGAAAACAGTTATAATGCTGAGCTTGCTTACAGCTGCTAGAGGCAAAACAGAAGTGACAGAGCCTTCAGGATACGCCCATATAGCCTTGATCAATAGGTCTGCCTCAGCCTCAAGTCACTGTAAATGGGGTCAGAACTCCACAGTATGTTCATAGTCAGAAGATGAACAAAATATATATGCTGGACACCACAGAGATTATAGGAGAGGACCTAAAACATATACAGACATATTCACAGGAATCTGTGTCAAAAGTGTACAAGATAATAAAGGAAATAATACACGAGACCCCACTTAATGGAACATTTCCTTCATCTGCTGATGACTCTGGATTGATTAATTAATTGGTCAAGAAAAATTCAGGAGGAATCCACTGATGGAAATAATGTGAATAGTAAAACAGTCCCTCAATAATATAAGCACTCCCCAGTAAGAGATGAACTAAGAGGAACAATAAAACTCTCTCATGAGAAAGATAAATTAAATATATTCAGTAAAAGAGAAAAAAAATCTTGACAAAGTTTGAAAAACTCCTCAAATATTTGTGCACTAAAAAAGAAATAAAATTACCCAAATTTTTTTAAGAAGAAAGATAAAACTAGTGATACATTGGTCAATATGAGCATTGGCACAATAAGGCCAGATGGGGAATAGCAAAATTTTAACAAAACACCATACATCAAGTGATTGTGACTGTACAGATCAGCATAGTTCTACCAAAATTAACAAAGCCATGTTAAATTTGGCCAGCTGGGTATGTTCAAAGTCCTACACCTCTGAGGTCACATGTACAAACTAGTTACAGCTGGAGCCCAAGCTGAACCAAAGGAACAAATTGGTCTTTAACTTAATGTGACCTGTTCTGCTTTTTCTAGCCTTCGGTTTTTATTCAGTTAAAATAATTTTAGTTCAACTAAACATTGGCTCATTTTGTTTCAAAAAGCTATCAGACACTGATGTGCAATGAGAATAGAATTCCTTGAAATAGCAAAGTAAGCAGTGAAGAAAGAGGACCCTTGTTTGGGAAGAAGTGAAATGAAAACTTGCAATAACCATTTATGGGAATACTGGCCTGTTTCCCACTTATGGAGAAAGTTGACAATTCTGAAGTTTACAAAAAAAGCCTGTAGCAGTATTTTTATGCCAACAACTCTGGACACAATAAAAAGAAAAGATGTATTTCCAGAACTGAAAGAAACAGGCTGCTGAACATTGTTTCTACGAAGGTACTGAACCTTGGGAAAAGTAGTAGATATAGCAGTGGCACTTGGACCAGGATTTAATTTCAATTAGTGGACAAGACATGCCAGGAACTATACTCTTCATTAGTCACATTTGACTGTGATTAAATTAGAGTTGTATTGTCAAGCCACCAGCAACACATCCAACATTTGAGTGTGTCCTGTCTACAAGCTATGGGAAAGAAGGTAAGCCCATATCATGAAACTATAGCTGCAAGAGAGACTACTTTGTTTCAGAACTTCAAATCAGCTGGCACTAAACCTAATTCAACCACAAAGAGGACCAGCATAGTTGTTAGAGAAGATGTGTAATTCTTGCTAGTTACATACTAAAGCAGGAAAAGAATTTCTGAAGAAGAAAGTCAACAAGGATGAGAAGCCCAAGAAAGACAGAGAAACCCGTTCCAACAGCAGCGCCTCACGGTAATGAGATGCCTTCTAAGTAACAGCACTTCTCAGCACTGTTCAGAGGACTGAGCAAGAAGGGCTCAAATGACTCCCTATCAGGAGACAACATAATCCATGAATACATTGTGCTTGGCTTTCTCCTGACACGTTAAGCTACTTTTAAGTCAACAAAAGAACCCAGTCAGACCCATCTAAGGGACCCTCAGGGAGGGAGGGAAGAGAAAAAACTTCTCGTCTTCGGGGATTCCTTTCAGGAACAGTTTAATGTTTATAAAAATCACATGATCCAGCACTGTTGTAGTTAAACAGAATGCCAAAAGCATTATCTGTAAACAGGAAAATAGTATCTGTTTGCACTTCAAAACTGAAACACCTGAATTCATGTATGCCTTTTTGACAGCCTCCCTGCTGCTCCTCCTCAACTGTAGTGACAACTGATCCAAGCTATGCTTTGCTGTTAAGTGATACAAAGGCTATGCCTTTATCAAATGCCTCTTAAAAATGGGAGAGAGAACTTGTTCTTTAGGATTTTCTTCATTTCATTTGTGTCAGGGGATTTAAAAATGTAGGCCTAAATTAAAAGTGTAATCTTGATAATTGCTTAAGCAAATCAGTGGCTAAAGGTGTAATTACAGGTGCAATTTAAATCTTAGCAAAATACTCAATGGTTTTTTCCAAGTTATGCTATAGCTCAAGCAGCAGATATGGGTGAGCTTCTATGGCCCATGATATATATGAGAGAGAAGATTATGATGAAAGATCCTTCCTTGTCTTACAATGTATGAATTTTCAGAGCAGAATTACATGCCTTACCTGTCTGAGAATTTAGGCACATTTTTCAACCCGACGCAAAAATACTTTGAGAACCACAGTTCCCTAACCCTCCCGAACAAAATGCAGAAGAACAGTTCATTGTAGTGCAATAGTACTGGGGAGGCCACTGAGGATAAACTCCTATTCCAGTACTTACACAGTTAGAATTCTTTCTTAGTGAAGTCAACTTCTTTAAACCTTTGCTAAGTACATTTGCTTCTAAGAGAATTAACATTCCATAAGATGTTCAAATCCCAGCTTTACAGCTTCTGTTAAGGCTAAAAGTGGACATTCCATTCCAAATCTCTTTTTTGGTGTGATGAATTGTCAAAACTGGTTCTTCTGGGCATCAAGGTTTTCATACTAGCTCTTCACTCAGAAACGGAGTTAAATTTCCACCCATTCTACCATTTTTGGCTTATGCAAAACTCCAAAGTAAAAGGCTTCCAAACTTCAAAAATAAAACAAAACAAAATTATGATCCTTGAAATCAAAACCATTTTGTTTTCAACTTTATAAAGATCTGTCTTTTCTAACATCTATGCTGTGCTAAGAGTTAGAAGTACTAAAAGTATCTTCCTGCACAAATGCCATTACCTTATTTTCCCCCACCACCCAGGTGCTGACAGACATCATGATTTGTGACTTCAGTGGGGCTCCAAATGGGAAGGTTCAGAAGTTAGCCTGTACAGTCTCACTGCAGGAGTGGGCCACAGAGCACAGATGGAAAAAAAAAAACTGGCCTACTTTCTACAAGGAACAATTCTAGATTTTTTTATTTTAATCTCTTTCCATCACTGTTGTTAACCTGACCTCCTTTATTTGCAACTGGTGGGGGGTGGAGGGAGAAGAGGGTGAACATATAAGGAAGGTAAAGGAAGAAGAGAAAAACCCAGGACATCTTGTAATGAAAAACTATCACCACTTTGACTTTGCTTGGTTAGCTGCACTGCTTTCAAACTGCAATTCAGAATACACTTGTGCAGGCAATAAGGTCAAGTTAACTCTGTTATGGGAATTGATTTGTTATTGGCTTACACATGTTTAGCATGTCTACCTTAGTGTGCTCCTCTACTTTACTTCTTTAAGTTACCCTACTAGCAAAAATTCCACAAAGACCTAGATCACAAGCAAAAAGCTAGAGTTTAGAAAGGTCTTTTCATACATGTCTTTTCATCAGTGCTACATTTAATCTATTACTGACCTAAACCAGAACAGCATTTTCTTTCCATTCTATCTTACAAATGGTGAGAAATGTTTTCTAACATCATTAGCCCATGCTGCATATACCTTCTTCCATTCCATAATCAAGAAATCCTGTAAAATGATTAAACTTCACACCACTTGTCAAACAGCTAATAATATAATAATATCAACCTCAAGCACACAGATGGCCCAACATCAAACAGAGTTCTAGGGACACAGACAGAACAGAATCTAGGTCTCTTGACTCAGCATTTTCTTCTCTAGAAGCTGAACACTTTCTGATAAGAACCTATTGTCCCAGCTATCATTAGGGCATAGGACTTTAGAAAGAGTAAAACGATTAGCAGTTGGATGCCTAATTTCCTCTAGCCTCCAAAAAAATTCTAGTGCTCATTCTACTTAGAAGTCAAATACAACAGTAAAGGAAACGTTCCACTGCTGCTGCTTTAAGACCAGCTCTCTATCACCTTACAAACACTGCATACTGCATATTGATCTTTTACAATTCAGATACATGTATAAGAGAGAAAAATCACAGTCTACGAAATCTGCAGGGTAACAGGGGTTTTGTTTTAGATTTAAAATGTGGCATTTTTTCTTTTATAAACAGAGAAACAACACCTGTTCCTGTATTGCAGATTACTCTTACACAGTTTTCTCGGTGCTACAAGAGTACTAGGATTGCCATCCATGAATAAGAAAACACCGCACACAAAGCAAACCAGACTTCAGTTTCTTGTGTCTGGAGTGAAGCAACACTGGCAGCAGCTGCCAACACTAAGCAACTACATGTTCCTGGAGAGCTCCTTGTGCTCAGAGTCAAGAGTTGCACACTGTCCACATTTTTCTATATATTAATACACTGAATGCACCACGCAGCTGAAAGTTTTATCTTTTTTTGACTTGTCAGACAATATTACTGTGTAGACCTGGAAGGATGAGCAATAAAACAATCCAACAATACTGAATGCAAAAAAATTTAAAAAATTAAATGACGTTTTCCACTCAACATAACTGTTTTTTCTATCGTTTGAGCAGATCAGCAGTTATTCATACTGCACCACACCATTAGTCCATATTTTCTGAATGTCAATGAATGCATGTACCCTTATGGCACTCTACCCTAGTCCCATTCCTATAACAGCTAGTACAGTCTTGTACATTAACCCATTGGCTTTCAGTGTTATCCCCAACACAAAAAACCTTAGGTCCTTCACCACCACTAAGTTAATTACAATTTATTTTACATCTGTCATGACAAAAACCTGATCCATAAAGGCAACAAGACAAGGGAAGCAAAGGTTCTGAATAGTGGTATGTGGTAAGAATTATCACGCCCATTTAGAGAGGGGAAAGCAAAGTTGAAGCAAGTTGGTAGCAGAACCTGCACCTGAACTCAAGCTCTTGCAGTTCCCAACCACATGTTCACTCCCTCAAATCCACCCTCCCTCTATAAAGAATTGCACAGTACATGGGTCTCATGTTTGCAAATTCTTCAAGACTTCTCAAGGGGGGCAAAGTGACTTAGAAGCCTGAGGGCTTGTATAAATGGTGACATTTAGTGTCATAGATACTATTATAGATACTCCAGTAATATACCACTTGTAGATACATTTGGGGGATTCAGAATACCATTTTTCAATTGTATTGGTATAGTTGTGTCAGTACATTTTCCCCTGCAGATGAGTCCTCAGTTCTGTTTTCACAAGCAGTTTATTCACTCCGGAGCCCAATTTCAGGGAAAGTTGACAAGACTTACTCTCATAAAGTCATCTGGCACTTCTGAAGTTCTTACCTAAATTAGCAAGGAATGAAACTGAGACATAGATCATTCTTCCATGTCCGCAGTTCCTAGTATGACCCACTTACAAGTTTCTTTGCAAGGAACAAAAAGTCAGCTTCTTGCAACCAAGGAGTTAATTAATAAGAGTGGAAAGAGAAGCACGTGGATGTTGGCATAAGGCAGACAGGACCACAAAAGATGTGGAGCTTGGGAAAGAAATAATCCATAAAACCGAACCAAAAGGCCACATTCTTATGCAAAACCAGACTTCCTGTTCCCATTCCACATTTTTTGCCCTCTTTTGAAATAAAACCCTTGACAGATTGTCTGACTCAACAATGGAAAGGTGCAAGCACAGTCTAAACAGTCACTCATGTTTGTGCCATTAGCTGAAGCCAAATTCACACTGGCCCTGGTTTCCCCTGCCAGAAACACAAGGTCAATATGAACATTTAAAAAGAAAGCTGGTTCTCAACATTCAGCAATGTTTTTTAAAGCTGTGAAAGGGAAAGCTTTCTTATGCTGTATGGGGAAAGAGAAAGTCTTTCAGCTGCTGCAAGAATTACCTTAAAAGCATTTCAATTGCAGCAGGAAGAGTTAATGAAACTGTCCTTTCAACCCAGGAAACTGAGGGTTCAAATCCCGCCTTAGTTCACAATAAAAGGAGGTTGTTGTGTTTGTCCTGGTGCCAGTGAAAATTAACCCACATTAGAAAATGACTACATTATTTGGCACACTGGCTAGATACAAGTAAAAAGCACCCAAGACTTCAACAGCAGAGTTTTTTAGTCACAGACTGAGCTTCACTGGCAAGAACCATATGTATTTAAGAAGGTTACACTTAGCATCATCATTGCTGGACTCCAAACAGTAATGTTACTCCCTCAATTTTTAAAAAAAAGCCAAATTTCCTGATTAATAAAAAAATAAAACTTTTCCAACACATTGTATAAGTTCCAAATGACCAACCTGAAATATGCACCTACAGTTATACAGTTATCGATGATAGGAGGACAATAACTAAAGTAGAAGCTAAGTAATCCTCAACTGTGTCATATCAGAATTAACACTTTAGAAGAAGTGCAGGGAGGAATTCCAGTTTCTTAATAGTAGGGAACTACCATCTGAGATACTAGATTTATTTCCTCTCATCCAAATTACCTAGAAGAACAAACTTCACAAGCCTCCTAGGACAAAGCCTTGCATTTACATTTTCCAAAATTGAACCTAATGCATGAAAACACAAACTCAGCCCAATGAGAAAAATGTCCTAGCATAACTACCTCACGCATCTCTCCATAAAGAGTCAGCACAGAGGGAAGAAGAGACACCATTCATCTTCAGTAGCAGAGAAACAGATTTACTAGTTTAATTTTTAATTTGGCATTTTTCTGTATGGATCACTCCATTTTAATTAACTGAATCTGTGAGCAACCTGCTGGATCAGCAGCAACACAACACATGGCCACACAAGCTAAGTACAGATATTCAGGGGCATTAGGAGGAGGTTAAATCAGATCAAAATGGCTGCCCAATATCAGGTAAATCAGGATGGGCAGGCTAGCAGGGTGTTGGGGAGTCAAGCAAGCTGAAGGGGATTGCAGGTCCACCAGGGGATGGGGGACAGGTGCAACCTGCAGGTGGAGTGGGATCCCCCCAAGTGAGCCTACACCCCCATCCCTCCCCACACCGGGACTTACATGCTCAGCTCCGGTGGTGGTGAACAGTGATAAGAGCAGCTGCACCTGGAATGGCTCATGGGATGGGAGTTGAGAGGGCTTGGGGGGAGGGAAAGCAGCACCCAGGCTGGGGCCAGTGCCTGGGTTTTCCCACCCCAGGGCTGCACAGGGAAATTGTACAGAAGTTCCATGCACCAGTTTGACCTAAACTTAATAAGTTTGATACTACATAGAACCTGGTTCTTTAGCTGTTAGACTGGTTTGTATGCATGGCACTTCTGTACAGTTACAGGTTTAGACTAATTGCTGGTCACTGAGACCTGGTCTGTAGGAGTAAGGTTGGCACCGGGACGAGCTAAGTTTAAGTCAGGCGGACATTTTTAACTTGATTTAACCTCCCCAAATGTCTGTACTTAGCCACAAAGATCTGGCTTTAAGCAAGTATACTGGCACATCAGTGTCCTAAACATGTTACACAAGCACTCTCTTTGGAATGCAGCCCAAGCATAATGGCTGAGCTGACCCTCTACTACATCAGGAATAAACAACAGTCTATGGGTACCATTGACCAGACAGAAAAAGAGAAGACAGTTCTTCAGTGGGTTCCTTCTAATATATATATACGTGCTTCACAAAGGTGCTTAAATATGCATTTAAGTCCCACTGAAGAATGATGTGTAAAACAAGACAAGAGCAAACCTCACAGGCAACTGGAAGGTGATCTGTGGACCAAAAGTCAGTGGATCATCACCTAAGAACTATGGCCCAAACCAATAGAATGAATTACAACAAATATTTCTACATCTCTAGAACTAGCAGAAACCAAAGGAAAATCATACTCATTCATCCACAGCAGATGCAGTTAAAAGACAGATGCAACACAGCCTACCAATGTGGGTACTTCTATGGGCAGGATCACCACAGTATCTTAAACATTAATGCCTTGATTTCCAACACAGCTGCAAAGCAGAAACATATTGCTGTTTCTGTTCTACAAGAGGAAAAATTTAAGCCCGAAGGTGGATTTTGAGAGGTGCTGTGTTGTTGCAGCTCTCATTGACAACAGCTAAATATACGGGCACGCAGCACTTCTGAGAGGTGAGACTGAGAGAAATCAAGTATTTCCCAGACTTTTCCAAGTTGAACTCCTCCCCTCCCCAGGAAAATTAAGCTAGTCATGCCTCCCTGCCATGTGTTATGATAGGCCAACCTAGATATCTTGGATAATTCAACACTTAAGTAGCCATCTGAAAACCTTCAGTCATCCAGAGCCGGTCTACTGTCAAAGAGCTGCTATGGAGCAATAGTTATGGGAATAAAGATTCCAGCAAGATGCGACATATGCTGACAAGGAGTTTTTCTGCTAGCCACACCACCCCCAGAACAAAAGCTACACTAACCAAAGCATTCTTCTGTTGGCATCACTACACCAACACCACAAGTTTTAACTAATTTGCAATGATAGCAGTTGTGTTTACTTTTTTTCCCCATGCTCCTAGCCAGCATAGCTATACCAGCAAAGCTTTGTAGTGCAAAGTTGGCTTCAGAGTAGATTGTGTACAATTTCCAGAGGTGATCTTCTCCCTCCTTCCATGCTCTGATGAGCAGTGAAATGGTTACAAACATGGACATTTAAAGGACCAATGGCATGAGATAGTTCCCACCAAGATTAATGAGATAGTTCACTCCTCACAGTTTGCATTTCAGGATCTCTGCTAGTGCAAGCAGACACTGTTGTAATGCTTTCAAGCATTTCTATACAATCCTAAATTTTAGAACTGTCTTTTAAAAAAGCTGACCCAGTGAAGAACACAAGAGTCTTGTCCATGTCCTGTTGACTCATCCTTCACATCCTCTGTTCCCAGATAAGGGAGCAGGCCCCACATTTTAGGAAACTTTTAAACTCAAAGATATGCCTAAGATCACACAGTAGATTTGTAGCAGAGCTAGAAACTATGCCCAATTTTCCAAATTAGCAGTTCAGTGTCTTAACCAAAATATATCAAACTTCTTTTTAAAAATACCAAAAGTTATGGGGTTAGCTGGCTTCTCTTGATACAGACTTAGATGGGTAGGAGAGGTTTGTGGGGATTTTAATGACCAGTGTAGTTGTTTCTCCAAGTATACATTGACTGTGCCAACCAAGTTGCCTACAAAATCATGACAACTTATCTTCAGCATCTTTACTTTACATCTGTGTGCCTAAATAGCAAAAACAAATTTTTGCCTTTCAACAGAATCAGCACTAGCTAAGGGACACTTACCTGCTTTACAAGTCTTGCCATCATGTTCCAGCTGCACTCCAGTGGGACAGGCACAACTGTAGAAGGGGTCTCTGGGAGACAGAAGGCACAGGTGGGAGCAGCCGCCATTTTTTTCTTCACAGGGAGTATGAACTTCAAGAAATCAAGAGAACCAACATTTACTTTTTTTTATTTCTAAAGCTGCAAGTCCCACTCAAATATTACCTCCTGCAATCCCCTCCCAAGAAGGAGATCACCACTCCTACCTATTTGTCACCAGCCGAAAAGATAAGAGTTTTCAGAAGTGGCTAGTGATCTTGGGTGCTCGACTTGAGATGCATTAAAAAGGGCCCAATCCTCAGAGGACAGATGCTCACGCCTTCTTTGATGCACCTCAGGCTGGGCACTAAAAACTTGAGACTCCTCAAATCACTAGTTGGCCCTTGTCTATGTTACCACATCCCCACAACATCCCAATACTAGATGAAAGTGTTTTCTGCTGATGGGGGAAGCTGGGGTGGTTCTGGGAGCAGCCAAACATCTATACCGAGGAGCCTGGCTGTGATAACATAGGCATCCTTCTTAAAGTGGCAGCAGCCCCCACAGTGTAGATCTAGCCGAAGACAACATTTTCCTGCTACCAAGCAACAAGAAAATCACTAGTTTTTATTGGGGAGGGAAAGGGAGTTTACTACATTGGATACTACAGCTTCTAAAGGTTTAACATTCTAGGATTTCCATGTATGTGATTCATGGGAGGAAAGGAGGAGAAGGAAGAACAGAGCAAAAATTAACTCTTTCACTTTTCAGAGAAAGGACTAAAAATGTCTTCCCCTTTTTCCTCCTACCTCTTTTTAAAGTCAGTTTTGAAAATGCAAATGCAATACATTTGAAATAGGAAAAAGCAAGACTACAAGGGAAGAAACTACTCAATTAAATCATCCCTGAGAATACTGACACATTTGATGGATTGCAAGCTTTCCCTGACTACCCAAACTCCACACCACATATATGTATTGTAACTATGTACAGTTTAATCCCCAATCCAATTAAATGGGGGGTTTGTTTTGGTTTTTTTAAAGGACTATTAATAAAAACCTGGGATGGCTTGCTGTGTATGTGTGTGTACTGCCTTCCACTGAGAGCCACAAGAAAGAAAAATCATGAGGAGGCGGCATCTGAACTTGATCCTAGTGAAGTCAATGGCATCTGAATCATTTTCAGCAGATGCTCTTTCCCCAAGTACCATGTTTTCCTTGCTACTGGCCTAGAAATACTATGACCCAAGAGTGGGACATTCCCTCAGCTAAGAGAAATGACAAGAATCCAGCACACACAACACACTCCCATCTGGAGCTCCAGGACAAGCTGTGGTACAGCACATACCTGACAACCTCCATTGAAATCTTACACCTGTTTCTCAACTAAACAGATACCAAATTCCTGTTATTTACTTGAAGCCTGTTTACTGCCAACCTAAACTTTCCTTTAAAAAAACCCCACAGAAAACAGTGCTGCCTTCAGGAAACAAGCCTTACAGTTTGGTTAAATTAAAGAGCAAACCCAAAAGGCAGAGATTCTGCTGAGTGAGACATGATACTTATCCCCAGGGCTGAATTACACACATATTTCTGCTCTGTTCTGATTCAATCTGTATCCTCTGTATCCCTCTCACCTCCTCCCCATAGGCTCCCTGCAACTACCATCCTCAGAACACGCACACAGACATACAGACCCTGGAGCATGGTCCTATTGATACTGATATGGTAGCAGTAAGTATAATATTCTGCATGATATGCCCACTGATTTCAATTTTTTTTTTTACCATGAGGACTACAGTGCTTTATCTTATTGTTTTTAAATTACATATTAAGCATAAAAAGATATTTTATTTACCTCCAAATACCTGGTCAAAAATGTGAATTGGCCATAGCATTAAATGAGTATAGTGGTCTCACCAAAAAGGTTCTGTATATGTTAGGCACTTAATGTAAGATAAAAAATTTAGACAAGCCTCACTTAACACCAGGGATTTTTAACAACTTGGGGGCTATTTAGAGGCCTGTCTATATTAGCACTCTCAAACACCATTATACTGACTAGTAGTGAGTGGGAAATGTTAGAAAAGTTAGAACAGACAGGCTCCTTGGTCAGTCAGTATGAATGGAAGTAAGCATTTTCCAAAACATGTTAACTAATCCCGGTTGGTCATCCTCACACCAGCCAGCCAAAATGTTTTAAAAACTGCTAAAGCAGTAGTCATGTTTGAAACAAGTTTAAAGCAGGAGAATAAGATAGTGAGTTTTACTTAAACATCAAAGGAGCAAAACCAAAAGTTTTGGACTTTTCCTTTGCAGATCCTATTATACCAATTTATTCTCCTAAGATTTTTCTGCAGTAAATTAAATTAAGCTTAACCCTCTTTTATGGTGGGGATAACAAGGAGTAAAAAGCAGTCTGTCCAAAACTACCTAGCAAGACCTAGAAGATTAGAACCTGGGGAGCTCTCCTCTTCAGTTCCACATTCAATCCAGGGGGCTATGATGCCAGAAGTTAAAAGTAATTTCTATCATAGCTGCTCTTTGGCACTAGCCACTGATGCGACCTCAAACATAGGCTCCCTTTTAAGGTTCTTAATGTTAAGAGCATGATGGGCTGAATAATATGCTTCTTTCACTGAACTGAATGAAGTCAGTAGGAATCAGACCCACACCAAGACTGATGGACTGGGCCCAGATCATTGATTAGCTTCTGTGCCAACAAGTTGACATTACCATGACCTACCTTGCTGGTGACATTTCTCTTTCACAGGGCCCAATTCTAGAAGGGTATTTAAGAACATATGTAACAAAACAGAATCAGTTCCACTGAGTTTGGCACCTAACTTTTCTTAGGCATCTTTAGAGCTGCAAGACCTCATTCAGACTAAATGTTTCTCCAATTAACATTTTTGCTTCACAAAAAAACAAACCACAACACTTATATAGTATATAAAGGAATTTCAGGACAATGTGAAACATACAGTATGGCTGTCGCTCTGGACTCAAGACCTGGATGTCCATTGGGGAGTAAAGTGCACTCAATATTTCTCTCCTTTTTTCTCCAGTCCTTTTGTTACAGGCATGAATGGAGCGAGTCTGCCAATCTGTCCAATACAGCGTGTCCCCAGACAAGGTCAGCGCAAACGGATGAGTGAGACTACCTTCAACAACCTTTTGCCTAGATTTATGAAAGAGAACAAACATTAGCATACATACATTCTCTAAATCACCACAGAAGTAGGATTTTGAAATAAAACAATTTGCCCACAGTTCAGTGAAATTATCTGAAGGTACAACTGATGAATACTTTCTGGGAAAATCCAGAGAAATTAAGCCAGGGTGGATATATACAACTGATGTGCTCTTGAGGTAGAAGGTGGAATATTTTCATAAAATATTTCATGGAGAACCTTTCGTTTCAGTTCTAAATAAATTCACACAAACTCTTGCGCTTTATAAACAGCCACAACTGTTGATCTTTCATCCGTTTGTTTTTTTCCAGCTCCACCCCAAGAAGACATTCATCTCATTTTAACCATGTTTACTGTGGGAGAGAAGGAAGGGAAAGACATTTCCAAAAATCTTAGAGAGACTAATATCAAACTGTGCACAAAGCAAGCACAAATGTAAAAAACAGCCATTTGCTTCCATTTAAGCATGCATATATATTTTAGTGACTACAATGTATGCTGTGTAAATATAGTCAGATTCCATAACAGAGAACACCTTACACATGTGTGTAAGAAAGCTTTGCAGAATTTAGAAATGTAAAGTTAGACTTTCTTCGACTGCTTCATAGCTGTCAAACTGGGAATCTGCCAGACAATCAGGAAACAAATATATTGTGTTTCATAGCAACAAGATATCCAATTCAGCTACAAACTGACCCCTGGAAGGCCACACCAATGTTCTTTAATGCAAGCAAACAAATGGCTGATTACGACCGTCTCCAAGATGGAACACAGACTACAGAATACTTCTCCTCATTAAAATGCTAATTATTTTGTCCACTCATATGTCTGGTATCTTTGTCCAGGTTTGTCCCATACGATTTCAGCTCTTTTGTCTCTTTATGGAGCCAACGTTTTCTGCACCATACTGAAGAAGTGACTGAAGCAAAAGCATAGACGTTTCCTTTTTTTAAGTTCTCTCACAATGTAACTTCCACCTCAAGTATCGTTTATTACATCTCAACAACAATTTTTTTTTGATTGACATACACTGAACCACATGAGTCAAGGCCTACTTCCTGCGTGATATTCTGGGGTGCTAATGGAGGCACGTATTTAATAAATCAAATATCCACATCCGCAGTGGGATCCAAAGGATAAATCAACCAGTATGTTTAAAAATTTAACAGAACAATCTAACAGAGCTTCAGTAATTTCTTATTCTCCTCCTAAATAGAACCATGTCCCTGAGAATAAAATTTTTCATGCGGCATTGCTGTTAAGCCATTTCCAGTAAGAACAGCTATCAGAGTTCTGTATGCCTTTTTCCCCCTCTGTATGTTATGGGGGAATTGGAACCTGGAGTGGCCTTGAGCAACAGGTTTTGAGGACTTTTAATCTTTAATTTGATATAATGCACATGCTCATGCCTCCAACAGAGATGTAATCATTTACTTTTTCACGAAACTTTGCAAGTTTTCAATGGGCCTGAACCAGAACCCCCATTCCTTTTCAAAACCTCATTCACCTCCACGTGGCTCTCCACAAAGGCAAGCATACAAAACTACATGTAGTTTTGCACTGCAGGAACTGGATCTCATTTGCAATTGACTTTTTCATTCTACAGTACTTTTCTGTACACTGCAGTTAGTTTGTCACTTGTTGGATTGATTCCATGTTATTTTCTATTATTCTTTATCTCAGGTCCAACATTATAAATCAAACATCACAATAAGATATATTCCCTCTTTAAAATCACATTTTTTGGAAGTGTGTCACTATCATTTAGGATAAGCAGTCATTGAATGTAATTTCACAACAAGCTTTTGTACAGGGGATTCTAAAGATTATGCACAGGACAATAACCTGGTGCAGTTCAAAGCAATTTGAGGCAATGAGACATTTTAATGGTTAGTGAAAGCAAGTATGACAATTTTTTAGTTTGTTAAAACAATCTTATTTGTTTTTTCACACTAGAAACAAATGCTCTGCTCAAACAAGGAAAAAAAATACATCTTCCACATCAAAGGGTTGGCTATATTCATTCAAAGACTTTGAAAGTTCATAGAAATGACAATATCCCCAAGGAAGGGAAGCAAAAAATAAAATACTTTCTTGTAACTATTAAGCAGACTTCATTTTCACTCCTCTTATGGAGAAAGAAGAAAGTAGGAAGAAAGGGTAACATGGACTGAAGATAATGTTATTTTAATTTTATCAACATGGTGCAATATTGTCATAACTGACCTGAAAAATAACACCCACAAGTTTTTCACGTACATCTATTGACAGATGCATAGATCATTTTTATGCACATACACCAAGCAGACGCCTTCCAGATTTACATGTGCAAATAATTATTTGCATATGTACATTCAAAGCTGACTACATACAAATTCTTGTTTGTGCAGTTTGGAGACAGAGTTAAGGCTGCTTTCAAAAATCTGGGCCTGGGAACATCCAGATGATTGCTCAAAGTAATAAATGACTAAACGAAAAAATAAAAACTCATCTTCAGTATCTTTAACTTTCTTTCCCATCTCCTGGCTTGCGTGCCTTTCCTAATAAAAGTGATGGGTGAATTTATGTGACTTTCTAGTCTTGGAGTCTTTGTTTCTAACTATTAACTGTCCTTGCTTTTATTATTTCCATCTCTCTTACACATCAGGTCCCGTTCTCCCCCCCCTTAATTACATGCTTTGGAACTTTTGAAAGAGTTCCAGCTGACTTACTTTCAAACTCAAGCTTACTAACACATAAACAGATTGCTGCAGTAATTTTAATCCACTATAGAGAACGCAAATTTCTGGTTTATTTGAATTCTAAAGTGACAGAGCCCGAGGGGAGACAGAAAGGATTTGTGGTATTGAAGGATTTATTTGTTGAAAAGTTTTAGGTATGATTTATCCGGCTCTGTTAAAAAAGAATAGACATTCAAGCATGAAGAAGCCAAGTTTTTATTTCAATTGTGATTGTAAAGTTATTTCCAGATTTGAACTGCACTATAAACCTACTTCATTATCAAGTGCCAAAGTATTTCACTTTACAGGTTTCTGAACATCAACATTGATTAGTGAGGTGGGAAAAAATAAACAAAAATCCTATTAAAGTTGCACCATGTAAAGATTAAAATCAGTACCTAAGGACCTTGATTAATAACACAAGAGATATGCTGTTATAAGAGGGGAGTTAAATTGCTTCTATGGTATAATAGAACTCCCATATAAGCAACATATTCTGAAGCTACCTCTGTTACACTGTACAATGGCCAAAGCCTCATTGAACTGCACAGGCTCAAGGATTTTCCAGCAGTATACGCTGCACTGGAAGCATCTGACATCTGGGGTGTATTCAGGTTCCCAAATACCAGATAAGAAAGTGTGCAGGACAAGTGAGATTTGAACATTCAGGAAAAACTTGCTCCCTTCTGAATTCTCTCGCTTCCTCTCTTCACGGGATATTAATTAAATCCTACTTATAAATTACTGTCTATATACCCTTACACATACATGACTGGGAGTGAAGACAATGGGAATTCCCTGTGCAAGAGAACTAGAGTATCAGACTCAAAAATCTGAAATATCTAAACTACCTTAAAAAAATTTAAAAGGCTGAGGTTTTGTTAAACTGTATATAAATTCCTGACATACCTATTGTTATAAGAAATGTTTTATTAAAATTGTGAATCGACAAAAAGTCTTTGGTTGGTACCTTATGCCACATCCAAAAACGTTTTCTGACTTGCCTTCACTTTTTATCTATCGTTACCAGGGATCCGGTTTTCTGTTCCCCACGGAAAAACAGAGTAAACAGCGGATTTTACCTTTTACCATAGGCAAACCTGGATTTCTCGTTTTTACCGAAAAAACCTGCGGATTTGCAGTTTTGCAATAAGCTCCCTGCAGGCTGGCAGAGTTCCAGCCTGCATGGAGCTAGAAGGGAGCAGGAGGAGGGCGGTGCCACGTGCATGGACTGGCACATGGCTCTAGGCAGCCTGGAGAGCAGCTCCTGCAGGTAACTAGGGAGGGAGGGAGCTGGGCAAGGCTGGGGCTGGGGCTGCTGCCCAGCCAGGTAGTGCATGGGACTTGGGGCCTGGGGCCACAATGCGCAGCTGCAGGGCCCCAGTGGGGAGTGGGACAGGGCCCTGGGCAGCTCATCTGGGAGAGCGGGGGATGGCTCCCCGCCATGGTGCCCCACGCCCTCCAGATCTGTACATGGGGCAGGCATAGGCTGCAGGTGTGGGCTTCTGCTCAGCTGCCCTCCCCCAGGGCCTTCAGTCTGGTGGGTGCAACCCAGCATGGCAGGGAACAGTGAGGCCATGCAGAGAAGCTGCTCGCCACTGCGAGCTTCGCACTGTCCTGGCGACATGCCCCCTGCATGCGTGGCTGCTTTGAGGGCAGAGGCACAGGGTTGAGCCCCTCAAAGCAGCCATGCACGGGTCCCCCCTGCTCTCCTCGGGAGTCCGTGCCACGGTGGAGCCAGCCACCCCCGCTGCAGCAGGGGGGAGCAGGGGCAGGGGGATGTGGACCTGGATTTGTACCCCTGGAAGCTGGAGGCCCCCTCTGGCAGGTACCTTATGCCACAGGAGCAGGAGCTGTGGTTGGGGTGGGGAGTGGGGGGTGGTGGTAAGGAGCACCAGTAAGGCTGTGGTGGGGGAATGAGAGGCACAAGCCGGGCCGGGGGGGGCCTTTAATTTTAATCACAGATTTTGGCATTATTATTAGAGAATTTCTGATTTTATATCAGGAAAAACCAGGATCTCTGATTATTACTTAATCACAGCATAACTCCAGCAGGTAACAATTTTAAATACTTATTCTCAGTAGAACTCAAAAGTGAGTCAATGCAAAAGAACACAAAGGGAGTCAGTAACATGATCCCTATTTTAAACAACTGAAAACTGAGGCACTTTGGAGTAGAGTTAGTGTAAGATATAGAGTACATTTTATTTTGCATTATACTGGTATGGAGATGCGTAATCCAAAATATCTCTGAATTTTTATCAAGTCAAGTAATTAGTTTCAGAAGAGGAAATTTTAAGTACCTAAAATATACAGATCATCTGCATGGTACAGATGTTGCTGTGATTTCCATTTTGCCTTAGGGGCTTGTTCTCACATAGGGATAGTCACCAACTTGATATCAGGTTCTGTTACGTTCTAACACTCCTCAGCTAATTCCCCCAGGACAGATTATTTTGGATTGGGTGCCATGAGTTCAGCATCCCAAATTGGGCTCTAGGACTAGGAAGTTCAAGTCAGATGATAGAATTTGGAATACTTAGGACTCCTCATATAAAACCACCACAAGTGCACATAGTTTAAAATTTAGCACAACAGATGCACCAAGTCTTGTACACACGTGAAGCATATGTAAAGGGGAAAACTTCAACAGTGTTAATAGGCCATGTTTCTTTTGGGTCGGGGGAGGAGGGGAAGGGAGAAGTCATCCTCAATTTACAAAAAGAACAAACAAAAAGGATTTACTTCCAACATGCTGGGCTCATTACCAGGGTATTTGGGTACCGGCATCAAATTATAACATTTCGTGGGCACTAAAGTTGGAGACTTGAATGATCGGATAAGATACTTTTAAATTATCATATTCAGGTTGCCTCTGGCACCCCAGATGGCAGGAACCACCGCTGTAATGTGGTCAACACGGAGGTAGACACCATTCTAAGACTGAAGCTGATACAGAATATGCAGCAGTTCACTTGCCAAATGACAGGCTTCTTATTGGGAATGCATGATAACATTTGCTCCCAAGATCAGTGCTGGCTGCACACTGAGCTCTGAGTAGAGTTTAAAGTTTTGGCTACGATCTATGAAGACCTAGTTGGCTAATCTAAACCACCACATTTCTTTGTGCCATAATGCCACAACAGGAGTTAAAAGGGATGCTCATGTTAGATATGCCTCATTAATTTTAACTGAATTAACATTACCAAAACATTCTCTGTGAGGACAGTAAAATGCAGCTCACGGTCACCCTTGGTCTGAAATAGCCTGAATTTGGTGACCTTCTGGGGACCCTGCATAAGACGTTTGCTTGACAGGGATGTCAGAATGTGCTTCCCGTAGTGATGGGAGGGTGAAAAGGAGCTTCTGTGGGTGCTTGACTGCTGAGTTCCTGTTGAATTGAAAAAAATCAATGCTGCTGGGGTTTTACTATATCATTAATTACATGGTAGGTGCCTAGGGCCTTGGAAAGGCATCTTTAATTTATTTCAAATATAAATATATGCCTAGAAGAGAAAAAATTATGCTGCAGGGGAAGGCTATAACAACCGGCCTAGCATGGAATGATGATGCAAATATTCCAATTATTCTTTAATTTTAGAAAACTGAACCACCATTTCTAATTGTAGGATTACATACATGTTTACATGAGGAGTGCTAACAATACAGTTAGCAAGATGACAAGGTGTTTACATAGTGTTAGAGGACTAGTGAAAATTAGCATCTGCATAAAATGAGCAGTGTTTTAAAAGAAGACCCATACCCCAACCTGACAGAGACCAAAAGAAACATACCTAAAGGAACCATCCAGATTTGCTCTATGAATGAAACTCAGCTTTGCATCAGCCCAGTACAGTTTCTGCTCCTCAAGATCTATCGTGAGTCCATTAGGCCAATAAATGTCTGAATCAACAATTATTTTCCGTGTGCTGCTATCCATTCCTGCCCGTTCTATTCTGGGTGTTTCACCCCAGTCTGTCCAATACATATACCTAAAAAATAAATAAATAAATAAATAATGTGTTAGGAAGCTAAAGTGATTACTGATGGTTTCAGAAACAGTTGCAGTCTCAGCCTTTTCTGAAACTTAAAAATGTTATTTTTAATATTACTGTAGAGAGGTTTAATCATATAAACAAACATCCCCAAATTATTTAAGAAGTACAGAAATTCAAGCCAAAGTTCCAGAGGCTTCAACAAGTTCCTGTAAAAAAGAGGGCATGTTTCAGAAGTTTTGCATTCCATATGAAATATTACCATTTGCATCCATCTCAGAGCACAAGCTACTTGTCAAAAGCATGAACAATCGTGCACCTTGCTTACATCCTTAGCTATTACAATGGCATGTGTTAACGGCATTTATGCACGCAAGTGATCAAATTAATGTTCAGGTAGTCATGACCGCATGATAACTGCTGTCCTTCTGACAGTCCAGAGGTCCCAAGAGAGAACAAGGGCACGCTTACCTGTATTCTTTTAAATTAATAAAAAATGAATGTAGATTGTGGTGGAGCACCTTTGGGGTTCTCGCCACGTGGTAGGGGCTGCAGTAGGCTGGGGCCCAGCCCAGCAGGAAAGGCAGCCAGGTGAAGCCCCCCAGATCTCATTCTAAGGGGGGAGGTGTGTGGCAGAGCACCTTTTGGGGTTGCTCGCCACTCGAGAGGAGCCTGCTTTGGAGCAGCAGCTGGGGAAACCTTCCTCTGGTACTATTTAAAGGGGGAAGATGTGTGGCAGGGCATTGTGGGTGCCTGCCACTTTAAGACCAGAGCCAAGCAGCCAGCAGGTGCTTGATTAAGGCAGCCATTTTAGATCTCTGGCTGCCTATATAAACAGCTCAGTTCCCTACTGGCTGGCAAAGCAGCAACACTGCCTGGTGGGGAGGTTCCATAACAACCTGGAGGTAAGGGCAGGAGCTGTAGGGGATGGCTAGGAGGCTCCTGGTCCTAGGCACGACCTGAAACTGCACCCTGCTGGGAGTGGGTGGCCTGGTAGGGCTCTCAGTGGTGCAGGAGCCCCCAGGAAGTGCCAGGCCAGTTATCACCCCGGTGAAAGGTGGGTAGGGGCACCTTAACCCTAGCCCTCACCTTTGGGTGGGTTTATGTAACATCGGAGAGAGTGGGGCCAGGCATGGCTATGGCCACCCAAGCCCTGAGGGGTGCAATACCCCAAGGAGGAAGAGTTGGGGCCAGGCATGGCTACAGCCACCTGAGCCCTGTGTGGGGTGCAATACCCTGAGGAAAGGTATTGGGGGCCAGGCACAGCTATGGCCACCTGAGCCCACCAGGGAGGGAAGCCCCATGACCCTGAGTGAGGGGGGCAGTGTAAAGCCCCAAGTGAGGGGGGCAGAGATGGGGAGCCCCAGTGAACGGAGAGAAGAACCAGAGGACTAAGGGCCCAATACATTTTTATACACATAGTGTTGCCCCCGGAAGGGGCCAGAGTAAGCTTAGACCCAGTTGGGCAATTGGCTGGCCACTACCCTGGTGAGGGTCGTGGGAGACGCCCAAAAGATGGTATGTCTGCCACCCAAGGGATGGACTAGCTAAGACTATGGGGCCCACTCCAAGATGGAGCAAGGAAGAATAAGTTGTCGACAGATGTAAGAGACCCTGCCAGAGAGGGTGGAGTGTGTGAGGCCCGACTGAGAGGCGGGCGGTATGAGTATGCGTGAGACTGAGGCCTGACGGCATGGCCCAAGCTTGCTCTGGCTGTAGGCTGGGAGCATATTGTCATCCGGATACCATCTGCGAGGCACGGTCTGCGGTGTACGGCAGGTTCGGAGCCACAGATAGCGTCACCTGGCATCGGGGCAATAAATGGGCAGCCTCCCGCCTAGTTAAGATTGATTAATTAATAAGGTGTGGCAGGCAAGTCGGGTTGCGGGGCGTACCCAAAGCCAAGTAGGGCAACTAGCACTGTGGTTAGTCGGGGAGTCCGACTTCGCCACATAGATACAAAATGAAAGTTACCTCTGATTTTTCCAAGTTTGGTTTGTAACAATTCGTTCCTTCTTTATTCTTGTACGAAGACCAGAGGTCAGAATTCTGCTTTGCCTAACTCAGGAGCTGATATGACTGTATTTACCTGAATCTAAGATGACTTCAAATGTAAGACAACCCTCCCCACCAATAATTACAGTCCATAATGGAAAATTATAACTTTGTGATTTATAAAATTGTAACTTTGCTATCCTTTTACATGTACAGAATCTAATTGGTGGAAGGTCATCTTAAATTCATCCTGCCCACTGCTCTAGTAGAGAAAGCAGTGGTAGAAGGTGGGAGGCCAGATCTTCACCCCTTGTCCCTTCATGCCTGTACCTGTCCCCTGTACCTGTGCCCTCTGCCACTTGCCCCCCCCATGCCTGCCCCCCTGCTACATGCAGGGGCACAGGTGCCTGACCCTCCACCTCCTACAAACTGCCCCTGTTCCACTTTTCAATATGTAGTTAGGTGTGCCATGATATAACATGTCTGCACTGTCCTATGCTGGTATTAATGCCATCTCTGCTCAAGTACCTTATCAGAATCACCCTATAGGGTATGTTATCTAGGTGGCTACAACTCCCTCCACTGCCACTTTAAAATCTCTGTCAAACCGTTTGCAAACAGACCTTGCTCCACCTCTGCAGGCTTACAAGCACCAACTCACAGGGAAAAAAGTTCACGTTGACAACTAGATGGGTAAAGGGATAGCATGAAAAGGCAGGTTTAAAGAGGGATCATACTAGAATACACGTAGTAGATGAATATTAGTGAAGGCATTAAGGAGAGTATGACAGATGACAGGAACTTAAGAATAATAATAAAAAAAAAAAGAAGTCAAAGGCACATACTTCACTAAGGATGAGTTTGTGCTTAAGTACTCAGGTTATAACTGAATTCCTGAGTCAGACTTTCAGGGCCAGGGAAAGTCATTAGGGCCTAAAATGGGATATCTTACAACTGAATTAAAATAGGTCTCAATTACTGTGGGTAGGTTTCCACTTGATACAGGATAGAAATGTACATCTGAAACAGTTAGCCAGAAGGTACTGATGCATGGTAATAATCCCCCTCCTTTCAAACACACATGCACACACACTTTTAACTTGGTCTAATTTGTTCATCTCTCCATCCCCTTATATTTTGATAAGTATGTCCACACTGGTGGTAGGGAGGGAGGGAGAAAGCAGGGTAGAGAGAGAGGTTATATATTCAATGTGGCATCAATTACAGAATAACAAGTTCAGAGAGGAAGTTTGACCTTTTGGTCAGCTGATAATTTGGCTTATGCCCTGAAACATCAGTTAGGATCCCCTCACACTTCTACCTATTGTTACCTCTGAGAACCATTATCTAGGAAGACCACTTTGTGTCACACCCCTGGAAGAGAGATCAGGGGATCATGCCATAGGCCAATGTATTACACAGAAGTGCAGGAAAGAGGACTGAAGGAGGCCATCTAGGATAGCCAGGTGTCTAAATTCATGCTGTTGCAGGCAACCAGAGTTACATAAACTGACCATCTTCCATCTTAAAACTTTTTTGCCTTCATCACTCCTATTAGGAGGCTGTTCCAGAACCCTGCTCCTCTGACAGTTAAAGTCCTCTAATTTCAAACCTACATTTATTCATGACCCAGCCACTACAGCAGTGAGGAAGCAGGGCCCTTGATGAGGGCAGCAGCCCCTGTCAGTGTCACAAAAATGGCTGCCCATCCCTGATTTGCAAGCAAAATCAGCCAGCAGCTGTCTTGAGTTCAATAGAGCCCTACCTATAGATCCAAGTGTAAATTAAATTACTGAAAAGCAAAAACCGAAAGAAAAAACCAATGGCAATATCCTGCATGTACAGTCACGCTATTTAAACCTCACCACTGAAGGGAGAAAACAAGAGGAAGCAAAAATCCCCAATCCTTCCCTAAGAACTGTCCATGAGCAACATCTCCTCCTCCCTACCCCTAATGTCATTAGTTTGCAGCCTTCCCTGAAGATCTACAAATTCAGAGGAAGTGGAACAATCAGCCCCAAAGCCAAGGGGCCCTGATGAAGTGCATTCTACCAGCAGCAGCCTCTTCTTTTATATCAAAGAGGTAGCAGATTGAGTGTCTCTGACCTCAATTTTGGTAGCATTCTATGAAATGATGTGTACTTCCACAGTAGGAACACCTGGCCCATGTATATAACTTTATAGGTGGGGGGAGGAAAGCTGCCACCATTTACTCCACACAGAAAGCCATATGGCTGCAAAAAACAAACAAAAAAAAGTTTAAACAGTAATTTGTAACTAGATTCAAATTCAGTCTTCAGCCATAAGTGTGCAACTTCAGCAGAGTTCAACAGGAGTTGCATAAATCCACAATTCAAGTGGGAGTTCAACACAGACATACCCGACAGCACAACATGGCCCAAGGGTAATAGAAACCTGCAACAAATGTCTGGCAGTGTCTGTGGACACGTACCAAAATAAATTCAACTCAGTCAACAGGCAGAACAATATTCATGTTCAGAGCATTTCTGCAAGGTACTGTTTTTGGTCTGTTGGACACTTGGTCCTTTGGACACTTCATCCTTTGTGTTTATAAACTTGGTATATAAAACATGTCATGTAATACCAAGTTCAATTGTACAGTGCAGTTACTATTATTTTTGTATATCTGCATTAAATATGAATATAAAACGTGAAGTATTAGGAACAGAGGCTCAGAAAACATCTAGCAGGTGCTCTTAAAAAAAGAAATCAATCACATATTTACACAGACCTTATTACCATAATATTGAAGCATTTGTGTAAATGGTACGCTTATTCTTCCAACATCCCTAGGAAATAGGGAAGTGTAGCTGAAAGCATTTTACAAATGGGGACTGAAGCACAGACACATTAGAATGATTGATTAAAATTATAGGGGAAGTCTGAGGAAGAGATGGAAACTGAACCTAGGTCTCTAGAGTCCCAGGCTAATAATGCTCTAACCACTTGGCACCCAGTATAATACCTTGACTGTTCTTTCTATATTTTTTGTAAGAAATAATCCCATGAACTATTGCAGAGATGTCACAATAACCAGGCCACAAACTCTCAGCTTTTAGAACTTTCCTAGAAACATAGATTTAGGTTACACTGGGTTCATTTACACATGTGCTTTATTGTGGAGCTGACCAATTAGCTTCACAGTAAAAGATCACCATTTATATATGCGCCAGTACTAGGGTGCAGTAAACTAATTAGCTCCACTATAAGTAGGGAGCTACTGAATTCACAGTGAAAGTGGGGTGCATTGTGACTCCTTTAATCTTGCAGGTTCCCCGACACTCCCATCATCCACCTGCTGATTGGTGGAGGGGTCCTGCTTGCAGCTGATCAGTGGGGAGGCAAAAATTAAGGTTTTAAATATGCCTCCTGCCGCTGATTGGCTGAGGGGCCCTGGATGGCCCCGCTGTTTGCGGCTGACTGGCAAGGAGGCAAAAATGGCACCATGTTTAAAACTTCAGTTCTAGCTTCCCTGCTGATCAGGAGGGGGCAGCAGGGCCCTCCACTATTCAGTAGCAGGGGGGCAAGGGGGAAGCAAGGGGCGTGATGCATGCGTGGGAACATGCAAGATTAAAGGAGCCACTGTGCTCTCTACTTCCACCATGAATTTGGTAGGTCCCTAACCATAAGATAGTACTGTCAGGGACAGGGACTGTCAGGGACAGTACTATCTTAAGGCATAGTAATAATCTGTAATCAAATGCTTGTGTAGATGGCGACCACAGGCAGAAATTGCACCTGGTCAGTGCAGGCAGCAGCAGGCCAGACCCCTGTCTGCCGCCTAAGCACACAGCTCTGCACGTCTGGCACTCTTGCTGTCCAACACCACCTCTCTGCTGCCCAACACCACTAACCAGAGCCCGGGGCTGACCACCCCCCGTCTGAGCCTGTTGCCAGCCCGGGCTGCTCTGCCCCATCTCAAAGTGCTGCTGTGCAGCCAGGACCAGCATACTCCAGCTTAAACTGCCTCCAGAGTTTATCGCTTTGCATTAACTGCATGTATAGAAGCACCCACTATGTGCTTTTTTTTCTTTTTAAACTTTCTATGTCTGATAAAGGAGAATGCCAAAGCCAGCTCAAAACAAATTAAGTACAAATAGTACCCTGGTTGAGACACTGTATACCAAGGTTCAGTCCAAAATAGCATTTTTCTGGCCAAGCTATTAAGCCTGGCATGTTGAAGGTGGGAGGTAGGTAGGAGGGGGGAAGGGGAGGACAGGAGTTTATTATGGAAACACTGACATAAGCTTAGCTAAAAAGCAGCACTAGCAAACTCCAGTGGAACAATAACATTAAAAGAAGAGTTTATCAGAAGAGTCTGGACATTAAAATAGGTCAGCAGAGGGCTGTGAAACAAGCTCAGAAATCCTCAGGCATTCTAGGAGACTGACATGCTCACAAATCTAGTTAAGCAGTGTGGAAAAGCAGCCAACTGAGAGGGTCTTTTACTACTGGTACCGTAGCTAACCAAATAACTGTGCCAAAAGAAGTGAAGGGGGAGGGAAAAGGGAAGGAGCAGGGAGTATATCTAGAAGCCTAAAATTCACAAGCAAAAGAATAAGTGAAGAAAATACTTTTAAGTAACATGGACAGCTTGTGGTAACAAACTGACAACTTTTTACTGTTAAGGGACGTGAATATGCTATTGGAACATGAACGAGATGCACAAGATGAAAACTGGAAAAAAAATAAAACAACTTTCCCCCCAACAGGATCACAGTTGGCAAGACCGAGCCAACAGCTTCACGCCTACATTCGAAATAACCCATGGATCTGCTAAAGAAAAGGAACATTACAGTCTTCTATTGAAACTCCTGAAACGAGTTTCTTTCAGTGAAACAGCAAAGCTTTAGTACTTGTGAGAAATCGCAGGAGCAGGGTTCAGC
>NW_005841925.1:1606324-1637032 GCF_000455745.1 Alligator sinensis
AAAAAAATCCACATGGACAAAGAATAATAAAGAAATTGGAAATTATTTTTAACTGTTCACAGGCAGCATTTGCAAAGTACTGTATGCAACAATTCTCCTTGCCATACCTTCATTTTTAAAGGATAAAGAGACAAAAGATGAAACAAGTTACCTCCAGAAGACAAAGTCACTAGCACAGCTAAGAATCGTATTCACAACTGTGACTCCTGTGGGGGCCGAGGGGGATCCGGGAAAGGGTCGGCTGGGTTGTGGCCACAAACTCGGCATGTACAGATGGGTACTTTCGACCGCTGGAGTAGAATTAGGCATAAACGCGTACTGGTTCAAACAAAGATGGCTTTACTTACACTGTCGAGATGTACAGCGTAGGAAGACAGTTAACTTCAAACTTCAGTTACAGTTTAATCGAGGAGCTCTTATTTGACGAGATATCTTTCTAAACACGAGCATGCAGGACACGGGGGTACGTTGGGGTCGGTCGGCGACGGGGAGTAGTCAGCGGTTGATCAGTCTGCCACGTTCACTCCGAGATGGGCGCGGAGTTCTCCAACTTGGAGGGAAACCGCTCCAACCTTTTATACGGCTAGCGAGCCAATTGCTAGTCGCCACGTAGGAATAATTTAGAACCGGCCAATAATCTCCACCGTGCTGAGAAATTCCCTCGTACAAAATCTCACCATGCCTTGTGCTAGAAAGTTCCACTGTGCCGAGGCACTCAACCACTAAGCTTTACTCTGACAACTCCCAACTCATTCTAGGGTATAGGTCTAATTCTTATAAAAACATGGCCCTCATCCAGCTTTTGTGTACATCAGGGCCCTACTGACTATGAACAGTCATACCATGGCGAGCATCAGTTAGTCAGGAACTAATTTAAGCTAATGTACACCTCTTAAAAAGAACATACACATTAAAACATTACTGTGCAGGCAAGACCAGAAGTCCCTAAATAAGACAGCTGGATTTTTAAAGGGCTCAGCACCCACATCATCCATTCTTCTCAATGGAGGCTGAGCATTTGAAAAATCATGACCATTATATTGTGATGCTTAAATCAAAGCTGTATTCTTTTGCAAATCTGGCCCTTAAGTATCATTTTCATTTTACAATGAAAAACTAACTAGCTATTAGTCCGATTAGGCTTTCCTGAATGTCAATCTTGAAAATATCTGAGTGTTAATTTTACAGAGTATCAAATCCTACAGCTATACAAAACTGTGTAACTTTAACCTTAAAAAAACCCACCTGACTGACTGCATATAACTTGTAAGATTCAATCAAGGGTAAATATTTTTCAAACAATCATGCAAAGCTGATAATTTAATACCCCAGACAATCCAATAACATTTAAAGACCTGAGATATTAAAATCAGTGCTTTTAATGTACAGTACTCTGACATGAGATTTTTTTCCCGCTTTGCTTTCAGCTTTGGGATAACAGGAACTCTGCTTCCCATGTGGAGTCCAGCTGGGAGATAAGAGCATGGTAATATTTGCCAGGCTCTGTAGAAACAATTAACATTCAAGTAATAAAAGAATAATAATTATAAAACGACCCTGATTTCTAAAGTGCTTAGACATAGTTGAGGAGATAATGAAAATAAACCATTTTTATGACATTGGTCACTGAGCAACCAATAGAAGGATCTATCAGCAATCCATACTCCCATTAAATAGGGAGTAAATTACTAGGGTGATATCCTTCAAGGACCCAGTATGCAACATGTTTAGGGTGAGTGCAAATCAAGTGTCTTGTCTTCTCACTGGGTTTTGCCAGCATTTGTCTACATTCAAGCAAATTTTAAAGTACATGGATAGGACAGACCAACACTGGCCCTAAATTTCCTCATATTTTGCTATAGTAAACATTCTCTAGAGCAGATCAAATGCAACTGAAGATTTATCAGTAAGAACCCAAGCACGTGTCTCTTCCAAGCAACTTCCAAGCAATCAAGTCAATGCCTCAGTAACCAAAGTTTATTAGCCTAGAGGTAAACTAATGAAGCTTCTATTTAAGTGTAGTCCATCAGTAGATTAAGTGTAGTAGCTCCAAGTTTTGTTACTAAAGCCCCACATCAGGAGGAAAATTAATCAAGGGGTCTCCCAATGGAGTCAGTAAGTAAACAGATTTTGGCATGTGCTTGATTATCATGTTGAAACAGGACCAACGTGGAATTGAAAATATATGGAGAAGGTAGTGGATAGCTGACTTGCAAAATGGCTGAACTGTATTCCTGTGGCCTGGATTTCACCTGTTTAGCTCATTTTTTAAATTCCAGGTGCAGGACCAAAACAGGATGGAGACTATATTTCCCTTTGGTATTAAACCTACAGGTCAGTCCTTATTTCCTGATATTTCATGCCTTCTGTCATCATCTCTGAAGGGGAAGAAACCAGAGGCATGCTCTCAAACAGCAGCAGCTGAATTTGCAGGTACCACAGAAGGTAAGGTCACAACAATGAACAGTCCTCTGTCTCCCCAAATAAAAAGCTGTCACCCATCTTATGGTCCCCTTGCACAAAAGGATGCCAGTTGCACAAGTAGCACAAATGGATAGTTTCATTTACCACAAAGAAACAACAGGTTTACATGAGCCGGAGACATACAACATGTTTTTTCCCCCAGCAAAACTCCAGTAAAGTATCATTTTCATATGTTTTTAAACTTTTATCCTCCCCTCCTGCAGCCACAAAATAGGGAAAAATTCTCAATGCCCAACTATCTTGTGCACCAAACAATCTAGTGTCATGCACTAAAAAAACAGTACACTGTTTAGAAATGTGAAAGAGTATTGCTAGAGCAACTTAAATTTTTATTCTTGCTTCCTCACTTTTGGGCTCTGAATGCTTTAAACCTTACTGCCTTTTTAACATAGCACTTTTTTGTATGGTATTTCCCTTTCTGGAGCAAAAAGATGGAATTTCCAGCCAGAAGAAATACGGGCTGTCACTATTCTTGCTATATTCAGTGCCAAATATAAAAACACCTCTCTCCACACCAAGTCTTTCCCACAATAATAGCCTTGTTCTCACAGATAAATTTGTTTCAGAAATAAAAATAAATTCTAGCCTTCTTTGTTGGTAATAGAGAAGAAAAGCCTGATGTTCACTAACTAATGGTAGGCGTTCAAATACTACTGTAGCACGGGTCACTAAAAACCATCTGTGTAGACAGATCAGTTTCTTCTGCGTGCACCCTACACCAGCTGTCTACAGCTTTTCAGACTTGCAGGCTGAAACAACCTGGCTCGGATCTGAGGTGGGCAAGGACTCCACTGCAACCACTATTGCAGCAGTTTTCCCTGCCGCTTCTTCTCCCCAGTGCCTCCCCTGAGGGGTTGGTGCAGCTCCATGTGAAGCCCATGCCCCTGAAACACTGTCAAAGTGCCCCCCTGCCCTCACTGCACACCACATCCAGCCCATAGGAGATATGTTGCCAACCTCTACCCTACATTATCATATGGAAGGAGCATGGTGCCCAACTGATTTCTCAAAGCTAAGCCAACAGGCTTACACAAACACTACAGCTTCAACAGCCTGTTAGCCTCCTACCTGCTCTGGCCCTTGATGAGGAAGGCAGTAACCACCTTATTCCCACACACATTGCCCCCTTGCCCATGGTTCCTCACTCCCTGCACAACCCATGCTGCTGTCCTGGGCAGGTGGAGTGGACCCTTGTGCCAGGCACGTTTGGAGCCTCAAAGCATGCCGCTGCCTCAGCAGGCCCCACACACCTGAAGCCACCCGAAGCCACCAAGGGAGAAGCTGCTTTTGCAAAGGTGCCTGGTGCCCAGCGAAGCAGACTGTCCCCTCAGGCAGTGCCTTACCCCTCCCATGCACAGCCCAATGTCACTGCAATAGCCACAGTGCTCATGTCCCTGATGCACGTGGCACTGCCATGGCAGCAACAGCAACAGCAGGAGCTGATAATGGTCCCTTTGTTGCTGAGTGTGGTGCCTGTGACCACTCCCCAGCAACCCCTACCCCTAGCCCTACCCCTGTTTGCTGGGACCTGTAGTCTGCCACAGGCTCAGGTTGGCTGCGGGACACAGGGACCAGACTACATTTACCAGGGCACTATGGGCACGCAGCCGTAATTATGGCTACAACAACCAAAAAAAGCCAATAATGCCATTTTTCCTTTTATTGGTGCCATTCCAATAGCTAAGCGATATATCAGTGTACCCCTATAAGAAACCTCTCCTGGGCTAGGCAAGAATCAGATAAAAAGGGTTCAGAAACTGGAAAAAGGCACAGGCGAAATGAGCCTTCAAACATAACTTCAGAGGACTGTAAAAATTCTTCCCCTTAAAATAAGCCTCATCATCAATGCTCAGCCAATAAGATGCCATGGACAATATACTACTAAATATGTCCCCCTGAGATTTCCAAAAAGTAAAGAACAGGGATCTCTTTTACTGAGCTTCTTTTGGCCATAAAAAGTGCTTTGCAAACATTAACCAAGTCTTATATGACCACTGAGAGGTGAGCAGGGAACAATTCCCATTTCATACATTTGAAAGTTGAGGCATGCACCGGTGATTTATCCATGGCCACACAGTGAGCTAAGTGTTAGAATTGGGATTATAGCTGGGGTGGGTCCCACCACTCAGACTAGTGCTTCAGTGTCAAAACCACAACCTTTTTGAGCAAAACAGAATACAGGTTGGGGGGAGGACAAAGGCTTAAGCTGGTCAAGTCCTTTTGAACAGCAGGGGTCTTGGATTCAGCTTTTACCATGAACACCATGTGATCAGATGACAGAAAGAATGCTCAAAATTGTTGCTATAAAACTAAAATTTGATCTACCTTTCACTTTTTTTTTTAAATCCAGACCTGGTATTCCTATTAAAGTACCGGCTGCTGCTATTTAAAATAACCAAGAGCACATTTGCTCCCATGAGTGTAATTTTAGAATTTTTTTTGTAAATAATTCCTTTTGAAATGTCTTTTCCAGAAGACAAGTTATCTTGTCAAATACTAAACAAAACAGTTCCAGAAGGCATGTTAGATTCAAGTTCTTTCATGAAAAAAATATCCTTTTATACCTGCACAGATGAAAACATCAAAGTCTCGCAGTGCTCAACACGAACTCTATTGCATCAGCTTTACTCATACCAATGACAATTTGTATTCATGTGAAGCTACTGTAGATATATTTATGTCTGTGGTACTCTGGGATTCTTCTTCTCTCCATACAATATCCATAGGTAGGTCACTGGGTATATCATCTAGGGCTGTGATCTAACAAAACTCCAAGAAAGATTCACTGCCCCCAAATTCTTATAATCCTAACAGATAAGTCAAAGGAGGGGAGAAAAGATCATTGTCCCCATTTTACAAATTAGGATCTGGGACACACAAAGATTAACTGACCTTTTTTCACAGCAGTCTACAGCAACGCTGGAACAAATGGTTTCAATGTACAAATCCCAGTACAACAGTTTACCTTCCTTTCCACCAAGATTGTACTCAAAGGTGCATCGGGGGGGAGGTGTGGAAATACAGTGTTGCAGCTGCACCCCCCTTTGATTCCTATTCCATCCAAACTTTAAAACCAACGGTCTTGGAAGGGAAGCAGAATTTCTATTCAGGAAACACTGAAGGCGTTAATTGACTTGAAGGCACATTTTAATCTAACAGGTTCCTCCTAATCTCTCTTCACTCCAAAGGTGTTAACAACTCTCCTTTTTAATGGTCTTAATTTTCCACTATTCAAACTATCCTTTCTTCTGCAATGCTGCTGTCTGTTAGAAAAGGCAGCCACCAGGAATGGCTATTTCAGAGATCTGCCGAGCTCTAGCTAAAAACCTTAATTGAGCTGTGGTCATATTAATTCAGGTGTAGTAATGAATGACAGTGAAATGTTGGAGGCACTGTCAAGATGTTTAAGAAAGCCTCATTTTGTTTTACAGATCTGAATTAGAGATGAACAATTACGAGTCCTCTCCCACACCATCAACATGCAGAAAAGAACCCCTCTTCTTACATTCCCATACAAATGTAACCTCACTAACTACATTGTCTATCTTTGAACAGCTGCTAAAAGCAGCACGTGCTCAGTAATGGAAACCAACTATGAAGTTGATTACATGCAGTCAACACTGAGCATAGCAATAAAGTATACGGCCCACATTGGGCAAACATGCTGATGGGAAACTTTTTTTTGGCCCTTAAGGGGATAACCAGGTTTGACAGTAAGGAAGGGGGGGAAGGGGCTGAAGAGAGAAGAATTTGGGGGGAGTCAGAGGGCAAAGGGACTACCTGACCCCCACCCAGATTTATTTTCCCTGCTGTAGCAGTGGGGGGGGGGGGGAAATCAAGACAAATATCCAATTAGATTCTATGCCTAGAAAATTATATCAAATTTATAAATTTTCCATAGAATTAATTATTGGGGGGTCATCTTATAATTAGGGTCATCTTATATTTGAGCGAATACGGCAAGTATAATGACCACAGGACAAAGGACACAGTATCTTTTGACTATTCTGACTATATTTTGCCCAGTTTCTTGTGTTTTTTAAATTGAATATACAATTTAGCAAAGTTGTGCGGAGTCCAATAAAGTTATTTTTTGTTTTGCTTGGATCTTAAAATGAAAAATATAGCTCTAGGCTTCTGGCATATTAATAAAGCTTTTTGTTTCTCTTTAACTTGAAAAAAAATATGTATCATGTTATATGGGATGATGACACACTAGAACATCTGTGCCCCCCTTTTCAAAATTCTAGATCCACCCATTGTTGTACACATCAGTTCTTCTTTTTAAAAAAGTATTTTTCCAGGAGGAGGAACTAATCTTCAGTTCACAAACTCATTTTTGCATAACATACGGCATTGCCACTACCTTCACAGACAATTTATTCCCTGCTTCATTGCTACTTCACTTAAATAAGCAGAGACAAACCACAATGAGATTTTATTTGGCATATTTCCTGCAGATGACAGCTAAGCAGTCTCTTTAAAACAAACTGATAATCAGTTAAAAGTAAGAGGGGGTAGTAAATTGGGAAGTTAAAACTTGTCAGAAAGTACCATTCCTTGTATGGATGAAATAAGGCACCAAGGTAAGGACTACACTGAGTAACTGCCACTAGGCACATCTACACATGACACTATGGCAACATAGTATCTGTGGGCACAAACCGTGACACTGCAGCCATGTCGCCATAGCAACAAGCTCCCTCAGTATAGCGGGTTGCTGCAGTGACGTAGCGGCTAAAAAGTGCAGTACAGGCTGTTACTGCACCATCATTTAGTACTTCGAAAAGGAAGTACTAAACGACATCGCAGTAACAATGGTGCCATAGGGGCACGTGTAGACGTGCCTACTGTGTCCACGTGCTGAACTGCACTTGTTTAGCTTAAGATGCAATTTTAAACTGCATTATATTTACCAATGGTTCAAAGAGTTTCACAAAGACTTATTTCAACTTAAACTAGGCTCATTTCATTTTAATGTAGAATTCAATGGGAACGAGCTTATGCTAAGCCAAAATAAATCCCTCATACTGAAACAGGTGCCCACACAAGTGTCTGCACCAACTGAACTGAACCAATGCATCCATCCCCTTTCGGGACATGCCGTTGTTCCAGCTGCATTGGACCAATGCAGTTGTTCCAATTGCATACAACCTACTGAGGCAGCAGACTAGCGGCTTTAAGAGTATTGGCTTCTACTGCAGTTGCTCTTTTGGCCACTTCCATAGACCTCTTTGGCCCATGCTACAAGATCAAGTAGTGAAGTATAGTGGGCAGCAGGCATCCAGTGCCATATTTCTTTCACCAGAACCACCCCCTTGCTGCTCCCAATTAAAAAAAAAAAAAAAAAAAGCACAAGAGTCAAGAAATGAACAGAGATGCACATGGTTTGGAGAGACCAGTGAACTCAGGACTTTGAACAGTCATGAGTGAAATACTGCAGTTTCACTGGAGAGCACTGAAGTAGCAAGTTTCTAGGAAGTTTTATTAATTAAAAAGAAAAAATATAACAACAAAACAAGCACCACATCCTGAGTCTTCTCCCCTCCCCATGCAATTTCTACCCATCCCAGAGAAACCTGTTTTCTACAGTCTCTGAACTGGTGATGCTCCAGTACGAAAAGACTGTGTTTGAACAATTACTTTTACATAATCACACCTGGGAGAAAGGAGAAAAAGGGGAGAGAAGCCAGGAGCAAAAAGGACAAATCATTTATACAGAGACACGTAGTCACCATCAAGGGCATTTATCTGAAAGCAGAATAAGTAAGAACAGTCTCCAACGAAAAGAAACCCTTGTGTTTCCCCAAGCTTGACGCCGTTTGCAGCAGTTTAACTATACTATGTATCAAACACTTTCCAAAATCCAGAGATTGCAGCTATACCAGGAGATTGGATATGACTCGTAACCAATTTTACGGTTGACTACTTCTCTTACATTATTCAAAACCAACTGTGCTTCTCATATATACATCCCCATTACACTGTTTCAGTCAATTAGCCCAACAGCTCCTAAATGACTTTACACTCAAAGTTAATTACTGAAAGTTACGTATAGAAAAAAAAAGCTGATCTCTGCCTTTTGAGGCATAATTAATCAAAACAGTTTCATTCCAAAAGCTGCACCTCCAGCATTTTAACTGAGTTGCCATGAATAATGGCTACTGGTGTTCAAAACCACATGCTTGTCTGCTACAGGTTTTAATACTTTTTCCCCCCCGACTCTACCCAGTTTCTATAATAAATCACAGATTTGGAATTTCCATTGAACACCTCCTTTTTGCTAGATATTACTTTTTACTGCCAAACAACTTTCACAGAGATAAAGTTAGCTTGACCATAGTTCATTAAAATAAGCTTTGTTATATGCAGCAACTTAACACGCCAAAACATTTTAGGCTTCCTTCACAATAGCCCGTAAACATGTGAGTAGTCCTACTGACATCAATAGCACAGTCTGCATGCTTAAAGTTAAGCACATACTTTAATGCTTATTTGGATTAGGACCTTATTATATCAGCAACAATCACCAACAGAGCTCCAGGCTTTGTATTTCAACATTGCTACAAAAGCAGATGTGAGACTCATCAACAGTTACAGGTTGGATTTGATTTTAATTTCTCGACTTTAGTTAGAAAGAAATAGGTTGTTCTTTTAAAACTAGATATACTCTGGCTTTTTGCTTTACCTTACAACCCTGTGTATGTCAAGACTGAATCCTACAAATCTTGACAGGTCTCTTTAGGAAGGAACACCTATGTAACCCACACTAGAAGCCTAGATGCACAACACATTGACCCAAGTGCAATTTACATCAATGTAAATCACACCAGGTGCCTGGGCACAGAGGCTATAGATGTGAAAACAAAACCAAAAAAAGGGCTCTTTACCAGAAGAGGAACTGCATCGGTTTGACCTGGCTCCCCAGAATCTGTACAGATTGTGCGCTTCAGCGGGGCTTTTTGGCACTTTTCTCTTTCTGAACCGCATGATCTATACAGATGCTGGGTGAGCTGTTTCAAACTGATGCAGTTGCTCTTCTGGGCATGCATTGCGCTCGATGTGGGGGTGCGCCAAGCTGGAAGTAGAGTGCCATTTTGTTTTGTTTTTTCCCCCCACATCTGTCAGCAGCCAGAGATGACCAGGTCTTCAATGATAGCTGCATACAGTAGGTATTAATACAGTCCCTCACCACATGGTGGCAGAGGGAACAGGTAATACAGGGATGGGCAAAATGTGGCCCACGGGCCAGATACAGCCTGCCAGGTCATTCTATCCAGCCTGTGGCCCCCCCCAATTTAGAAAATAAATATTTATCTGCCTGCCCCTGGCTGCCTGTCATGTGGCCCTCGATGGCTTGCCAAAACTCAGTAAGTGGCCCTCCACCCAAAATAATTGCCCGTCCCTGAGGTAATAGCTTGGCTGCCAAAAGCAAGGGGGTCAAAGATATAGCCCAAGGGCTAGACCTGACCCTTGGACCCTCTGACCAACCCTGTACTGGCTCTGACCCCATGCACTGCACATGGACCCCGTCTGGTGCATGCTGCATGCGGTGACCACACTGGACTGGATTGGCACTGTGCAATGACTCCGGGGCCAAACTGGGCCCACAAACCATCTCTGAGCCAGTCTGATGCTGGTGCTCATGCAGCATGTGCCCCATGCATGTGCTGCATATAGCATGCAGGGCTGGACCTGGCGGGTATATTGCACACAGCATCCTGCTAGACTGGCCCTGCATGCAGGCTCTGGTGCATAGGGACAGTCCGCAGGCCCAATCTGGACTGGCCCCAAAACCAGCTGGCTCCACATGCAAGTCCCAGGCTGGTGCTGGCATGCACTGTACACACCAGGGCACATGCTGTATGCTGAGCCAGACTGGCCCTGTATGCTGGCTCTGGTGCATGGGGCTAGTCCATGCGTCCAATTTGTAGACTGGTCCTGTTGTCTGCAAATTCAGCTGGCAGACTAACCCTGTGATCCCCATCCAGCCCACAGGGCTAGATGAGTTTGATACCCCTGGTTTACAAGGAATCTGTGGCCCAGAGGTAACTGGGGATACAATGAATTTACACTGCTGTAAGTTATATCAATGTAGCTTTGCTCCCAATTTTTCCTGAGGCAATTCTACCCCACATTCAAGTAGCTTACACCAGCATATGGCTGTACACTCTCTTGCATGTTTACACCAATGTAAAGGCTGATAATATTTTTAAAACATGTCACAGGTCCAAGCCCTAATACTACAGACACTTGGTGCCCCTCCAATAGCTAGTGCACCTGAAGATATTTGTGAGACTGCTGCAGCTTTTGAGCTAAGAAACCTCTGATTTAGCTCATGTAGCAGAGGTATACATTTTAAATTCAGAGTTATTGGGTTTAAGGCCCCATACCAGCAACTCATCCAGGGGCATCACATTATACTGGGATGCTACTGTGAATTCCTCGACCAAAAAAGATGTTCAAATTAGGGACTAAAATGCATACTTGTTTTGTTAACAAGCAGCTTAAAGATTCTCATCTAGCTATATTCTACCCTAGACAAGAATATTTGTTAGGCTGGAGGGAATATTTCAAATCCATGCACCTTAATTTTAAAATCTTACAAAAACACTGCAGTTCCAAAGACATAAGAATATATTTGAAAATGAGGAAACTGGAGTTAGAATTCTTTGTGAAACTTTGGCATCTGAATTTCCTAACTGCTAGACACCTAAATGAGACTATAACTATAATAATGGCTGATATTTTTCACAACAATGCATCTTCCATTAAAGGGAACCTATTTTTATATGTATAGCCTGAATCAGGACTAGAATTTAGATGATCAGAAACAAAAATGCCACTGTACTCCCTTGCTCTCTTAAAAAAAAAAAAAAAGAAAAAAAGAGAGAGAGAGCCACATTAGTCTGAAATCAGGAAGAATGCAAGGTAGATTTACATCTTATGAGCTAACTAAATCAGAAATGCATAATTAGCTTTCATAAGCAGCAGCTTGCTTCACATCAGCTGCTGAGATGGCACCCCAGGAAGCAGAGCTTCTAAACAGAAAGCCAAGTAGAATACAAAGGAGAGAGAAGGGGACACAGAGGGAAGACCCCCTTGCCTCTCCCAGCCGTGCCTGGTCCCGTCTCCTTTGTATTCTAATCTCTGGTTTCTGTTTAGAAGCTCTGCTTCCTGCAGTCCCTTCACAGCAGCTGATGAAGTAAGCTGCTGCTTACAAACGATTATGCATCTCTGATTTAGTCTAAGGTGCAAAGCTACCCTGCCTTCTCCCTTTAAAAAACCCTCATGGCTCAGTTTTAAGGAATGTAAAGCATTCGGTTTATCACCTCTTCAAGCTCCTTTGATTCCAAGTACACACATAGGAATCTTGCAAGAGGACTTCAAGGTGCATGATGGGAAAGAATACTGTGTCAGATATTAAACAATTGTATATTATTAATTATTACTATACCGTCTCACATATCACAAAGAGCTTTACAACTTTCATAGGTTCTTTGAAGAACTTATTTTAACTCTAATATGAAGCCACACTTATGGCCTGATATACTTGCTAGGTATTGACCCTAAATTGCAACTTTTTCATAAGAGAAAGGGAATTCAGAAGCACTCCTGGATCATCATTTTCAGCACATGAAAAAAGATAGAAGCATAAAATAGTGCAGGACCTGTATCTTTTCTCAAAAGCCAGAACTCAGACGGCACCTGAGTACTTCATTTCTACTCATGGTATTTTCCACATCACAATGAATTCCCAGCCTTTCTTATTTTGCCAATTCAGCAGCCAGATCTTTGGTGAACTTTACAGACAAACTTTCAGAGCATGTAGAAGCTCCAAACTCTATGCCATTGCCCTGGTGTAATTTTACTCTAAGAGTAATGCCACTGTGAGGCTATTCATATATGCAGACAAAGATTTTGGTAGGAGCAGTAGGAGAGGAAGGGGCTTGAAGGAATCTAGATGTAAAAAATAATTTGGTAGGTATATGGAATGACTTTGGCAATCTATCAGAATATTCAGAAACTACTTTAAAAAGGAATTGGTTTAAAAACTTGTCAAGTTAAGAGTTTCTTGGAATCATGGATATATGCACGTAACATGAAAAAAAAAAAAAAATCAATGGATCACACAACTAATACACCAGCATTAGGCCAACCCTGTGATATTTAGTGGATCAATCTTCACTTCCTGTATTCCAAATCAAGGAATACAGGACTTTGCCATTGTTATGCAAAACAACACCAGCTGTATAGAAGATGGTTATTGTAGGCGTTACAGGGGGTTTGGTGGATTACAAAGACACATGTGCGTTCATTAAGATTTTACGCTGCTGAGCTGCGGAGTGCTAAGACAGACTAACAAGGCAGTCTACGAAGATAGCTAGAAACATCTATCAAGAGTCAAACAAGCAAGTTTTGTATGAAGCTGCTCCAATCTAGATATCCCTGGCAGAAAAAAAAAAGAAAGAGATCCCTTATAAAAGACTAGCACTGCCACAGACTACAACATCACCAAAGGCTCAGATAGCCACCGTCCTTCTATGCAAATATTATTTGTTGTACTGAAAAAATTATAACACTGTAAACCGCCAATGAAAGACATTTATCCAAGACAGACTTCTACTTTGAACGTAACTTTTGATGGTGGTTTTGAAAACTGCAGTTTACACTTCACCGAGCATCACACAGCATCTCTCTGAGTTGCTGGGTCAGGAGGCGAGCCTAACAACTGCTTGTTTCTTTGCTGACTTACCATTTTGTTTTCTTTAACAAATGTGACCCTTATATCTTACAAGAAATTACAGGGTTAGTTTTGTGCCTGAAGCTAATGGCAGCAGCATAACTGAGGGGAGGCAACCGGAGCAGCTTACCTAGGTACTGCCTTTGTGGAAGAGTGCAAAAATAGCTGTGACCTCAATAGCAACTAATGGCCCCACTGTTAATCGGCACTGTGGCAGCCAGCGTTACCCTGGACATCATACAACTGCCCCCAGTACTGAGATGCCCAGCTACGCCTCTGCCTGATGGGTGACTTTCACTCAGGGCAGGTCACTGGACCTGCTTTCTACATTTATACTGAATAATTAGTTTGGTGTTCCTTCACCTTTCAAACAGAAAAGAGAGGTAGATTAAGCCATCAGTGCAGACCTTAAGGAGCCTAAGTCCAGTCCCCAAAGAAGTACCAAAACTCCACCAGCAGCTCCTTTGATAACAGGAGAGCACTCGGAGACCATCACTCCAAACAACTTTCATCCTCCCCTATGTTCATTGTGAATTAATTCTGTATAAGTTGCTTCAACCATCTGCTGCAAGGGCAGAAGAAAGAATTCTACCATTGTATGCAGCACCGTAACTACATGCAGGTTTTTCTATGCAGGTTTTGTACAAAAATGTACAACCCTGATTTGGTTACTTCCCAATAAATTCTTCAGACCTGGTAAGTGAAAGATGCCATGTGCCACATGTGCAAAATACATGAATTCAATGGGGTTTTATCTTAGTTTCACAAATTTCTTGAACAAAGACCCAGAGTAAATCTAAGAATTCTTCCTGCCTAGTACATGTTGCCCTTGAATTAATATTTCATGAACAGCTCCACAAAACTGTACCCGATGCAGCTCATTACTGAGTTAATATTAACATTATGTATCCTCCTTAAAAGTATAGTATCTTATCTAATCTAGATAATGCTCATTGTCAATTAATTCTGTATAAGTTGCTTCAACCATCTGCTGCAGGGGCAGAAGAAAGAATTCTACCATTGTGTGCAGCACTGTAACTACATGCAACAATAAAGATTCCTACCTCAGAGAGCTCACAACATGAAGATACAAATGGTACAATTAAATCCAAAGTAGTATTTATATTTTCTATTCTTGTTGCCAGCATTTCAACACAAATTTTGATCTCTCCATTGAAAAGTAAGTTGATCACTAGGATCTGCACTGATAATGGGTTTGCCCTTATGTTAATGTGATGGGAGCCTGCTGCATGATCAGAAAATTTCACTACAATTTCAGATAGGACTGTTAAATAAAGATTTTGTATACAACAATTTAAGCCTTTGACTCTACAGCAGCGGTGTCCAAGATATGAACCATGGGCCGGACCTGGCTACAGTGCCCTCTCATCTTACCCCTGTTCCTGAACTGACACATACGCCACCAGATTAGTCCCACACACAGGGCCTGACACTTGGGCTGCACATGGTACCCGCTCTGGGATCCACATCTTACGTGGTGCCCACTCTGGAAAGCGCAGCACATACAGTATTATACCCCCCTTCCCACTTTGGGACTGCACTGTTTGTGCCCTGGACCTGTGGGAGGGAGGCAGGTGCCATGTGCAATGTGGATTCTGGATAGGCTAGAGCGGGCACCATGTGCAGTGTGGGTCCTGGACCAGCTGCTGCATGTTGTGTGGATTCTGAACTGGAAGGGGCAGGTGCCGCATGCAGTACACATTTTGGGACCTGCACTGCATTTGTCCCATCTGGTCTGGGATCTGTGCCACATGTGGTGCCCCTATCCCATGCATCAGGGGAACACACTGGGGGGCAGTATGTGGGCCCAATCTGGCTCATGGACTGGCCCAGTGCTGAATGAGTTTGACACCTCTGCTCTACAGGAACCAGCATTGGTGTTTTCCCTTAAACCTTTTTTCTATGCCAGGAGCAAGTACTCAGCTCTCATTTATTAACATGAAAATGGCACTGTGGTTGCATCCTCCCTTATACACTAAGATACTTTAGTAGAACACAAGTTTTTGTGAACCCAAGTTCTCTTTATCAGGGAACTTGGGTTCCCAAAGCTTGTGCTCTACATGTGTATCTTACTTAGTTGCCTATAAAGGTGCATAACTATCCAGCCTTCTGACTGACTTCAGACTAACACAGCTAACTACCTCCCTCAGCATCCTCTCTGCCATGTGTTTTAGGACACAATTCCCAGCACTGGGCTTGTTCCTTATGGCTGTTGTTTCAAGCTGCCTATGTATTTAGGCCTCAAACCGATAATTTACTCTTAAAGTATTCTGCATCCATAAGTCCCAGAAACAAATTTTGTCCAATAAAATGTAAGGGAGGGAAGAGCCCTGGAACCTGTGCAACTTCTCCAGGGAAGATACACTACTAGGGAATCTCTACACTAAACTGATTACTGTTCCTTTCAGTCTCTGACTTCTCTCTTCTGCATCATCTTTTAATTGAAATGGAAGCTCTACTTCTTCTGTAGGACCTACACATTGTGAAAGGTAGCAAGGCAGATCTAACAGAGCTTGAATTTCTTAGTCCTGAATCTCTCATTCCCTTTTCATTGGACAGTTTGCTTTCATATAAGCCCTCTCCCTAAAGAAGCCACTAATCTACCTCTACTTATCTACATCTACATAAAAGCTTCTTTAGCTAATTTTGCCACTGCCTTTTCAGTCCATAGCACACTCCAACTTCCCCTTGTACGTTTTTAAATTAGTCTGTGGTCCTGTCGATTTCCTGTGTTAATTAAAATCTCAGTCTTTGCATTTCTTTTTTCAAGGAAAGCAACTCCTTCTATGCACTTCTGCTTTACTAATACTGGGGAAACTTTGGCAGCTTCTCCACGCAATAGCACCCTTACTATCCTCCTGTCTTCAATTTCAAATACTCCAGAATATCCTTTGAAATTTGTGCGACCTCAAACCATCTCTTTATGTTCTGTAATACAGTACTATTTAATATCCAGTGCTATTGCTCCTTGGTCTTGTTAGAAACCACATAATTAGGTTGTTGACTTAATAATTAGACAATTGACATCAGTGTTGTATCATAGGTACCTATGCAAAATGTACAAAAGCAAGAAGATGGAGACTTGCATACAGACACTGGCCATTTGAATTAAATACTTATTCTCACTCCTGAACTCTCTTCTCTCTAACTGAACTCTGATGATAGCTCTCACAAACCTTTCACAAAGTCTTTCCTCCACACATTGGTTTCTATCCATCTTTAGGCCTGGGACCTATTTTCAAAATGGGCCTAGGAAACATGAAACTACAGCAGGATAACAGCTCCATCTAGTACCAGAAAGATGCCCCGTGGGATTTTTTTTTTTTTTTTAAACTACTTTGGTCTCACTCCTGGACCTCTGCTCTGACCTGCCATGTTTCCCAAGCCAGTCTATTCACAGCAGGCCACGATGAAGTGGTCATACTTCTGGATGGGGACCATGCTGGACAGCCAACTATAGTTTCACATATAACCTTACCAGAATAAAAGCTTTAGTCTGGTCCATCTATCTGTCTGTAATGCTTTATTCGCAATCTGATTGGTTGTCTTGGAGTGCCACCATGACAGCGTCAATGTTGGGGATGGAGCTGGCTTTGCCCTGCCACCCCAGCTCTGCTCCTTGGAGGTGGCAGCATGGGGTGCTGACAGCACAGCACCAGCGGCAGCGCAGGGTGGACCAGCAGCAGGGCGGGGACACACGGGGCTGGACATGGGGGGTGGCGGAACACATGGGGTCAGAAGCAAAGCAGCAGCACCACAGGACACTGGGTGGCAGCACTCCATCTCCGCCCCCCTCCATTCATTCATGGTGGGCAATTTGCTATCTTGTGTATAAGCCACCCACCATCTTACAGCTGCGCCCAGCTTCACTCCAGATGGGCTTAATTTATACTTTTTCTTATCAACCTAGCAGATGCTGGCCTTCACATTCATCCATTTCCTAATTAAGCTAAGCAGTACTGGAATAATGTGCAGAGATTCAGAACTATTCTGCTCTTCCCACCCTGAGTTTTGCAGCATAGTGCACATGCCACCCTGCATGGCATGTACTCTAACTGTAGTCTGACAAGAGTGATGGGCGGGCATAATCTGGGGTGAAAGCAGAGGAAGGCAAAAGTGGCACAATTATATTCCCACACTCATAGGTCATCCCTTGTTTTAAAGCAACAAAAAGGAAAAGTGATGTTATTGTCACAACCCAAAGGGTGTGATTTTTGTTTTGTGTGCTTCAGCACTGCTAAATTGTCCCCGCTAAATTGCAGCTTCCTTGCATGGTGGAGTTTTCTGCTGCAAAAGAGAACCCCGGTGCAAGGAACGAGTTTCCCGCCAATTTGAAGCTTTCTTTGCAGGGTGCATTTCTTTGTTGCAGCACAGAAATGTTCGTTGCAAAGAGTTCCCGCCATTTGTATGCTAATTGTGTGAAGATCTCTAAGCGCTGCGGATCCTTACAGACCCAGCGCATTTCAAGCAGGCAACAGAGGTCTGATCAACCTCTAGCCTCTCCCCGTCGCCGATAGATTCCTAGACGTATCCCCTCCCACGCGCAACGAACCGGACCCACGGAGCCTAGCAAACTTCGTGTAGCAGAAGAACCCACGGAGCCTAGCAAACTTCGTGTGAGTCCTTGCCGGACGACTCCAGAGCTCTTCTACCTGGGTTCAAGTCCTGCAGGTTTACTTTCCCGTCGCCGAAACCCTTTGCGACGTACCCTCGTATTTTTCATCTTCCCGTTGCCAGAACCCTTTGCGACGTACCCTCGTGCCCTGCAGGTTTGAGTTTTGTTTTCTTTTCTCTCTGTAACCGCAACTTAAGCAAGTTTTCCAGCCTACACCACTGCCATCTCAGTGTAAGTAAACAATCTTTTAAACTACCGCTACGCATCCATGCCTAATTCCAGCTCGAAGGCCTTCCCTCTCCGCCCCGGCGTGCCCGGGCTGCTGGCCACAGCCCGCGTGCAGCGCGAAAAGGGCTCGGGTTGCTCCCGGCCCGCACAGTTATATCTGTGACAGTCCAGGAAAATTTGTGAGGAAAGGATTTCTGTGGATGATACCTTTTATTGGACCAACTGCATGGTTTGGATAGACTTAGACAAGCTTTCAAATGCAGTCCAAATGCAGACACCAGCTCTCAGATACTTTGCCTGTCCTAATTTTCTTTTCTATGGGAATGCAATGAAAGTCATTTCATTTTCTATTGTATTCAATGTCCCTGCTTTTGGGTTTTTCAATATGATGCCTGCCAGGGCAATCCCAAGGGCCACTGCAACTCTTTATTAAGCAACTCATTCATAGTTGTTCCACAAGCAACAAAAAAACAAACAAACAAGAAGTTAAAAAATAATATGGTGAGTCAAACTGATCTCCAGCTCTACAAACTGTCCTTGCTGCATGGCTGGATATCAGTTGACTCACACACGAACTTGCAATGTAAATAATTTTCCAAAAGCAGCAGCCTTGCATTGCAAAGTACTAGGGCTATGCAAAGCTTTGGCAGCCATTTTGTTTAGGAGGCGTTTCGGCCCGTTTTGGTGCCTGAAACACCGAATCCAAATTGGAACGGGAGACCGAGAAAAAGCTCCAAAACAAAACGAAAGCATCCAAAACATTTTGGAAAATTTCAGAGTTTCCTAGCCAGGCTTGTAGGTAAACAGAAACTAGGAAAGGGCCGGGGGGGCGGGAAGAACTGCTCTGATATTGACATTAATAGCTGGTCAGTGTCTGCAATCTGTCCCCGAGGTCCGTTCCAATCCCAGTGCTCTAGGGAAGGGATGGAGAAACAACATATAAGGCTCTGTGTGTGCACTCCTCTCTGCCATTTCTCAGCTGTGTCTGTGTTTGCAGCACAAGCAGCAGCAGAGAACAGCATCTGGAAGCTTGCAGCTTGGTAGTCCCTTCCTACCAAGTTGTAGCCAATCCTTTCCCACTTACCCTTGCCTACCCTCCCTATTATTATCTCTTTCAACTCTTTCCTCCCCCAAAATCCTGTTATTTGTTCTTGTTACCCCCCCAAACAAAAAGAAAGTTGTGCTTTCCCTGGCAATGTCTCATCACTGTGCAGGAAAGCACTACACTATACATACACAGACACACATTTTCCAGCACACCAAACATGAAGCATGCTGGAAAGGCAGGTGCCAGGTCTGGCAGGAGAGAGAGCTCTGAGTTGTCCCCCGCAACTTAGATGCACCCTCTTTTCTACCAGGCATGAGGCTTCTGCTGCTAGTCGCAGCAAGGAGGTGGGAACAGTGTCTGCACCTGTACTACCTCCACTAACATCAGTTATAATGACTACGAGCTCCAGCATGACAGTCTCCTCCACCCCAATTTCAGTTCCCAGCCTGAGCCTTCCTCTGCCAGAGGAGGAGCTGGGTCTGGAACCAGACAAGCTGAGTGCCATTGCCAGGGAAGTTCTGGGGAAGGAAGAAGAATCTAAGTTTGTGCTCCACACTCTTCAAAGTTCCCCTACAGCCAGGTCTCCTTCTCCGGAAGGCACCTTGGAGGAGATTGAGGTTGTGGAGGCAAGTGGCTCAGCTGAATCAGCTCCTCCTGTTGTTGTGCCTCTGCCTGCTGAGGAGGGGGATACAGCAGGATCCCCACCTGCACCCCAGAAGGGAGGGGGTAGTGTAGTGTGGGATCATTTTGAGGTGGCAGATGATCCCACATATGCTACCTCCCTGCACTGCCGAAGCCAGCCGGGGCAAAGACAAGAAATACTTCAGCACCATGGGGATGATGATACATCTCAAGAGGCACCACCCCCTTGCCCTTGCTCCTCCTCAGCCTGGCACCAGTGGGAGCATGCCCAAAGGGAAATCCCCCTCTCGCTCCAAAGCCCCCATCCCCCAGAAGCGGAGGCAGGCCACCCTGGAACAGTGGAGAAAGGCGGACAGAAAGTGGGGCGCATTCCAAAGGGGAGCGAGTTCACCCAGAGCATTGGGGAGATGCTTGCTCTGGATGGCCAGCCCTTTTCCTTAGCTGAGTGGCCAGGGTTCAAGTGGCTCATGGCCCCATCATACTGCATGCCCACATGCACCACCCTCAGCAGGACAGTGATGCACTTTGTGGAAGAAATCAAACTTCGCGTTGTGCTTGTATTAGAATTAGCAGAGCCATCTAGGTTTATTTAAAGCTATACAAGTGATCACAGGGAGAGTTCTCAAAGGAACTCTGACCTCTACAAGTTTACAAGCATATTTATACTTTAGACAGCGAGAAAAGATGCAGGGTTCAGACAGAGCAACCTTGAGAGAAACAGAAAGATGTTGATTATTCGTTTGTCACACGTAAGCAGTTTACTTATTTAGAAAAAAACACTGTGTTTTGGGAACAGTTATCAGCTTCCGGTTCGGAGGAGAGGAGGAGGTTAAAATCTGCGCGCAGAGCTTAATATATCAAGACAAAACAAGGCATGAAGGTTTTTTCTTATCTTAGAACATTTTAAAACACATAGCATCAGCATCTTTTTCTCTTCTCTTTCTCTCTCTTTGTCTCTCCTCTTAGTCAAGTAAGAGGCCTGGTTAAACTTATTTCCACACCTTCTTGTATGAGGCATGCAGGGAGTGTTTGAGGGAGGAGCTGCGCTAGGCATGTCCACAGGTGGCCTTGCATTTCACCTTGGACATCTGGAGCAGCCAGGATGGCGATCGTGCCTACCTCTCCCGCACAGGACACTCACAGGACACTGGTGCAACCAGTCAGGCCGTTGGTAGGCTCTCCTTCAAGCGGAGGTGATGGATGAGTCCCATATGGCAACAGAGATCATGGCGGACATTAACCGTATGGTGCAGGGGTGGCTCATTGGGCAGGGCAAGCTCACCCGCAGGTTCATGGTCGCTGACAACGGGGCCAATATGGTCATGGTGGTCCATGATGCCAACTTTGTTAGCATCTGCTGTGTGGTACACAAGTTGCACCTTTAGTCAGGGATGCCTTGGAGAGGAACAGGGCTTCCAGTGAGGGTGCCGTCACTACCAGCCAGCTCATTTCAAAATGCAGGAAAGTGGCAGGCTACTTCCATTGGAGCATCCAGGGGAGCAAGATGTTGTGGGACCAACAGGCAGAGCTGAGCATCCGGCAGCACAAAATCATGAAGGATGTGGAGACTTGGTGTAACTCCACATACCTGATATTCAAAAGGCTGGTGGAGCAACAGAAGGCCATCCATGAGATGGCCTTGCTTGGGGAGATTGGGATCAGTGGCCCCCTTAACAAAGCAGAGTAGGATACCATCTCCCAGATCTTGGTAGTCCTCAAGCCATTGCTCGAGGCCACCAAGAGCCTCAGCACTGACGATGCTCTCCTTAGCCAGGTGATTCCCATAGTGAGGGAGCTTCAGAACCAAATGGAGAAGTTCCAGGGGATTGATGTTCCTGGCTGGGGCCAGCCGGTGTAGCAGCTGAAGGATGGCATCAAGAAATGGCTGGATCCATTGCAGTCCACTATGGTCCACATGCTGGTGTGCATGTATGACCAGTGGGTGAAGGGGAGCGACTGCGGCAGCAAAACCCTGCATCATTGGATGGAGGTGCTGGTGAAGAGAGTCAGGGAGGCAGAAGGACAGAGGCAGGGGAACATGGAAGATGGGGATCCACTTTCCCATGCCAGCACTCCATCCACCAGCCAGTCTCCTCCACCACAGGCGCTGCCAATGTGGGCTACAGGCATGGCTTCCATGGTGGGATTCAGAGGCTCCAGACCCCAGCATCGGGCAGGCAGTGCCAAGGCCTCGGTGGCTTCCTCTCTCACCGAGGACACGGAGCCGCTGCTCTGCAACCCCTTGGTCTATTGGGCAAACTGCAGCCACATGTGGCAGAATCTCACCATGATTGCCCAGGAACACCTGTCCTGTCCACCGACCAGTGTTCCAAGTGAGAGGGTGTTCAGCATTGCTGAGGATGTTGTGACACCCCACTGCACCTCCTTGGATCCTGGTTTGGTGGAGCAGCTGGTGTTCCTGAAGGTGAACCTCCCACTGCTGGGGGTTCCCCAAGCTCCACGTGCAGACAGAGTGAGTACCACCCTCTTCACTCTGTCCACACACATTTCCTTTTTTTATTTGGTTTGGTTTCACAACCATTTAATGCCCTGCTCTCTAAGCTGGAGGTGGCACTCACTGTATCACCAGCCAGCAGGGGAAGAACATCTTTTGCCAGGATGAACTTGGAGGTATGAGCAGGGGCTAAGGGGAAGGAAGAGGCCCCAGGTCCTGGGCATGACCTAATACTGCATTCTGCCAGGGTTGGGAGGTCTGGTGGGACTGCTGGTGGCATGGCAACCCCCAGGAAATGCCAAGGTCACAAACCTCCCTGGTGAAAGGCAGGTAGGAGGCACCTAAAAACCTCCAGCCACCACATGCATGCACAGTCCTGGCTAGGGAAAGTCCAGACCTGTAAGATCTTTGAGAGGCCTGAGGCTTGCTGGTTGCAGTGGAGTTGTGAGGCTCCAGGTGAGCTTAGCTGCCTGGAATGCCACCTGCGAGGCAGGGGCCACAGTGTAGGAAAGGTACGGAGCTGCGGAACGGATGTCACCCCTAGACATCAGGGGCCTTAATGGGCAGCTCCTGCCTAAGTAACATCTGAATCAGTTTTCCATCAAGGCATGGCAGGCGAAAGAGGGGTGGGCGGTTGGCCCAAGATCTAACCACCACTGGTAAGGCCCCCTGTTACAGGCTACCATCCCTGCTGCATTCATCCCACTCTGCCTGAACACACACAAGGCAGACAAGGTTCTTTGGGTCAATCTGATATCTTTTAGTAGACCAACTGAATAGTTGAAGAAATATATCTCAGTAAGCTTTCAAGTTTAAAAACCCTTTGTCAAGCTGAGGAAATATATGCAGTTGGTGTGTGCTCTTCCTGGATGAAAGGAATAGTAAAGAAGCCAAAGGCTGGGATGTAGGCAAGAAAGCCAGTCAGTGAAAACGTAAATTGAGGCATCAGGGGGATGAGAGACAGGCTGGGTGGGGCAGGGGGTATAGCAGGTAAAAGTAGAGAGGTACCTGGGGAGCCAGATGTCAGGCAGGTTATAGTGTGTCATAAATCCAATGTCTACATTGAGTCCATGAGTTTCTGTATCTAGGAGGTTGATGAAGTGAAGTTCATAGGCTTGTCTGTGAAAAGTGGCTTGTAAATTCAAACAAGCTCTTAGGAGCTACCATCCCTGCTGTTTTCATCTGAATCAGCCAAAAAATTACAAAGTTATAGGTATTTTAGTGATTCCCCATTATAGTCTATGGCCGAATCTCCGAATCGGTGTAAAAATTCCGAAACAGATTCAGCCAAATCGAATCGGGACAGTGATCTGAGACGCCGAATTGAATCACTGTCCCTCCAAAACGGCCGAATCCAAACTGGAACACAGCCATTTCACACAGCCCTACAAAGTACACCTAAACAAACAGCCCTCAATACGGCTTGTGCAGCCCTATCCTACCTGTTTGATTCTCTCAAAGAAACCCAAGCCCCACCATACTCTTTGGCTGAGAGGGCCTGCTGCTTCAAGGTGATAGCACGTGTCCAGACACATATTCTTACTTCTGAAGAGATGATGGTGGTCTTTTCTAAAGGAGTTGGAGCCACACAGCTTCAGCATATACTTCCATCCATACTGGCAAGGGACTAGCATGCAACAGAGACCTGGAGGCAGAAGCACTGTGAAGAATGTGTGATGCAGTCAACAAACCACTGGACTGGAATGCAGGGTCCTGGTTACTTTCCCTAGATCTGTGACCTTGGGGAATCTCCTCTCTTGTACTCATTTCCTCTCATCTCTTCCTAGCCTTCACCAAACCACCCTATTCTATCTCGTCTAAACTAAGTTCTTTGGGACATGAACCTTTCTAGCCAGGTGCTGCAACCACCTAAATTGATGGTAGCAACTCATCCTCTTGCTGCCACTGCCCTCACCCCTGTTCTTCATTGCAGACTAACTTAATAAATCCAATCCTCTTGGAAAGCATTATCACATTCTGCCTAGTTCGCTTGCCAGTACTTACGTAATTATCTGAAAATCACTATTTAAGCCAGACTTTTGTTTACTAAAGCATAGCATGCAAGAATTCTTGTTTCCACTAACGGAGATTACATACCTACTGTCTACATGCATTAAAAACATGTCACATCCCAAATAAGAGTTTGATTAACTTACCAGACAGGTTAGCTGTAGGAATAAAAATGTGCAAAAATTAACTGCTTTACAGAAAGGCAAACTGAAAAAGCAAAACAATGATACTGATTGAGTCTTTTACTTGGTACCTATGAGCAACTAATGTTTTTTTTCCATTTCTGGCTCTGCATATGGGTGTCATTCCTTGCCACATTGTATTTAAGTTGAAACATATGGTCAGCAAAAAAACCTTGAGAAAAATACCTCAGACACGTAGATACTGGAATAAAAGGTGTTATTTCTTCTTATAAAGCCAAAAATCCTAATAAAATAACTGCCATGCTGCAGCCACGTAAGTTGAATAAATATTTACCCATGTGCTGGATCCAAAGCTATTGCTCTGGGCTGGTCCAGGTCTTGCCAGAAGAGAACTTTCCTTGATGTACCGTTGAGATTAGCTACCTCTATCCTATTGGTTTCTGAGTCTGTCCAGTACAGTTTTCTCCCAATCCAATCACATGCCAGGCCATCCGGGGAAACCAGACCAGAAATAATAACGTTCTGCACCACATTTCCAGTTTGGTTAATGTAGGTTTGCTTGATGGCTTCTTCACTCACATCTGTCCAGAAGACAATGCCTTGTGAGTACTGAAAGTCAACTGCAGCAGCATCCTCTAAGCCACTGACTACAATTGTAGACTCCAGCTTTGTTCCTCCAGCATCCACCAGTCTAACATCCCGACGGTTGGCAAAAAGCAGAAGTGGAGAGGCTATGGGGAAAAAAAAGAAATCATATTACTGCTATTGAACATCTGCAAATTTTCAAATAGCAACTATGAAAGAGGATGGCATCTTTTCTCTGGGCAGTAGGATAGATGGTTAATGGAAGAAACAGTTAATGTTTCACACCATAGTTAAAACAACCAATATCCACAATCCCATGAATGTACTTCAGCAGATGAGAGCAACGAGTACAAGATGAGACTGTTTGGGGGAAAAGCAACAGCTCAATTTTTTTTCCTATCATAAAGCTGCCCAAAACTAGTCTACATTATCTTGTGCCTTTACCCTCCATATAGTGGGCTGAAAAAGTAAGCATTTCAAAAAAGAGACCTTGCTATGGCCACGTTTAGTGTTTCCTACCTTGGTTTGGGCAAAATTACTATTTTAAACAAACCTTAGCTGTGCTCTTACAGTTTCCAAATTTTATTGGCTACATTCTAAACCACAACCATGAACATGTTGGGATGCCTACACCTCTGTCAATCATGACAGTTGGGATTTGGAACATGCCAAGGTTCAGAGTGGCTCAGAAGGCATGCGGCTTAGCTGAATGGAAGCAGCAACACCACAATGACACTGAGCTCAAAATATTCACTGCTAACATATGGAGAGATGAAGATACTATTCATAAAACCTTGAATCCCTGTGTGTGCGCGCTATAAATGCCCAGGACTGGGAACCACTGTACTAGACAACCTGAGAATCCCCTTCAGCATATCCACGAGCTTCACTGATTGTGATCTAAGTCAGCAGTTGGCAACTTTTTGGAGCCACAATTTGGAACAACTTAGCTCAGGTCTGTGGTGGGATGGTGTTCCAATTCAGTCACTGCTGCCATGACTTTTCCCTTCCACTGCTTCTCCCCTCCCCCTGGCTGCAACATGGGCACAGCTCCCAGTTGTTCAGCTGCAGCAAAGCACATTGTGGCCAATGCACTGGCTGAAGCCCCCTGGCTCCTCAGACTAAATTTGGTCTGCAGGCCATATGTTGCCAAAGCCTGGTCTACGCCACAGGGACTCAGAAGGAGTATCATGCCCTGGCATTCCCCATTTGGAAATCAGGGATAACTACTGACTTCAAATGGCAGTTGTATTACTCAACTTGCTAACGACTGTGAAAGCAACAAACAATTCACCTCTTAATTTCCTACTATGTAAAATTCCATCTCTTCTTTCATCCACAGCTTTGAGGGTCCCCCTCAAATCCTCTTAAGATACTGCTGCATCAAAGTAACACTTCTCCAACAAAAGCACAATAACTGTAACCTATTATTTGTATTGCCATAGCTCTTGGAAACCCTGCAAGGGTAGGAACCCACTACGATAGGACAGAAAAGGTCCCTAAGAATTTAGCTGTATGCAGGAAAATCTTGTTAATTTGAAAAAGAGAAACAAAAAATAGCAACTCTGAAATAAAAAGATTTGAAATAAATGTACCCATGGTGATTTGCATATAGGAAAATTACTACTGTATGTATAGACTTGGTTTTGCAGAAGATCATGCAGGCATTTAATGGAATGTTAACAGAAAAATCGTGTTCTATCATCACTGTTTTATGTTTTATTCTTTTGTAAACTACTCTAAGCTTTAGCATAAGCACTCAATAAATACACTCTTGAAAAATGTTTCTATATGTGTTTATACATAGTCCGAGCTATATATTAGCTCAAAACTAAAAGACTTGCAATTTAGAATGCGCTTCATAAGGCTGGGCCCCAGCAGAGTCAACAGCATTTCAAGTCATGGTGACCACACAGCACAGCCATGGCAGTATGTGTGTGTACTCCAGATACCCCCCACAAAGGATCCACATGCTAATCAGTCCCCAACTCATGATTGGAACCTGGTGTTCTTGTCACAAGTCCTGGGATCCTCCAAAAGTGAATATACAGATGGGGGTGCCTGGTGCATCAATCATATGCAACAGGCCAAGAGAGGGGTGACAAAGCCTCTCATTTATACAGATGTTTGCTGGACATTTAAGGCTAATACAAATTTAAAAAAGGAATCATTAGAAATGAGAAAGAAAAGGCACTGCCCACCTGTGGGAGTGAAGAAGTTGAAATACTGTTAATGTAGTGGTTCACCATGACTTGAAAGAGTCAGTGCTGAGGGGGGATGGAGCACAGTGGAGTCTTTGTCTTATCCAGATGGACCTCACTAACCTATCCTTGTGGTAGGTTCCCATCCATTTTGTGACAATGTGGGACTGCTTTTAGCCTTTTGGCTAGGAGCAAGACTAGGAAGTACCTAAACTTCAAGGCTTCTAGTCCTGGGGCTTTTACATAGGATGCCACCCAAAAAGAAAAGGTTCCCATTGACAATAAGTATAGACTGGGGCCTTGTCTTAGGTGCTCTATGGGCATGCTCAGCATGGACTGCATTCAATCTACTTTGTTGTAGTTGGTTCCCATAACTGAGCAGATGCTGCTTCTGACAGCAGTTTGCTGATAGACAAAGTAATGAGATTTCAATTAATTATAAATGATTTCACATTTCAAAGTAACAAGGTTTTCTTGATACAAGGGACCAGAAAAGGACTTCAAGTTTCAAAGTACTTGTATTTTTTCATCTTTTCATCTGGGAATGACAACAGCAGCAAAGTATCCCATACTTTGAACTAGCCAATACTGAACTAACAGGGCTTTATTGTAGATGGATAGAAAATGCCATACCTTAGATAGACATTATTCAGAAATACTATGCAAGACTTCTACATAAACTGGACATGAGGTGCTGGAGGGAGGACCCAGCTGAAGATAAGACCAAGCTTATCAGGTAAAATAATGGTGCTATCCACAGAGATCAAGAAAAGAGAAAGAAGGAAGCATTAGGAGGCCGTGTAACAAAATTAAGGAGTCTGGTTTAGCCAGGCTGCACTTCAGTTAACAAGACATCCACCAAGAAATGCCAGAGAGAGAGACAGAAGAAAGTATGTTTGGTACAGAGATGTAAGTTCTCTGAGTTGTCGATATAGAGATGATACTTGGATTTCTGTTTACCTTTAAAGAGACAGTAGGAGGGGAGGGAGATATAGTGCTGAAGGCCCAAGCCCCAAGGAACCCAGAAAGTTGAAGGAGGGAACAGGGGATGAAGAGAAAACGCTGCTGGAACAATTGAAAAAGGAAGAGAACCAGGAATAGATAGTCATGAAATAACAAGATTTCAAAAAACCCCACACTGCTCAAAACATTAGCCTCTTCCAAGAAAGAAAATAACTAGGCCTTTTACAGAATACCATCTTTTCTTAAACTACCAGCTAGTTTGATGGTCATGTAAGCCATACAATTCTTTTCTCCCCATGTACCGAGCAAGGAGTACTGGCTGTCCATATTGGGGAAATGAAATAGAGATGCCTGTCTTCAGATTTGGTTACTCAACTGGTAGTCCAATATGAGAGTGCAAGCATGTGGAGCTGGCCCAACAACATAATTAGCAGTAAATGGGATACTAGTATTTCAGAACTGGCACCAGTTGCTATGAGTGGCAGAGATCTCTATGCTCTACTCGGATTGCCAACACTTCAGTGGATCTCTAACATAATCTAATGAAGAACCATTTTCATCTGCCAAACTATTTGTCACCTTGCACCCTTCCCAGTAATTCCCCAAGTTCAAGCAACAGCTGCTAGAGGTCTATGTTAATCAATTGCTGACTCCCCAACAAGATGTTCACCACTTCAGTTGATGTTTCTGCCTCTTAAATGCACTTGTGCTTGAGATCCAAAAACTTGCCACTCAACCGAAGAAAAACCACAGAGAACACAAGGGCAATAACAGGTATGTTATTTCATCTTCTGTGGCTTCAAGCCTGTGATATAAATACCTTCAAGTTTCCAATTCATGTAACTGTATATAATGCATGGAAGTTAGCTGTTGATATTGTCTTTCAGATTCAGTTCATTAGTACCTTAAAAAAAAATGTCAATTTATACTCAGTCTGAGTTACAGACTCACTATGCTGGCATCCTGGATTGTGTGTGTTCTTTGTACAGTACATCCCATTGTACAAGTTAGACCAGACTCAACACAACACTGTGTGTGTGCACGTTTAAGCAACTCAGCTCAATAAGAACATATGACTAATTTTGGCTGAATTAAAAAAAATATATATGTCTAGGGATTAAGGATCCTCCCCCACCACCCCACTCTGCAAAACCACCCCAATTCTGCAAAACCTATTCTAAAAATTCCCCCCGCCCCCAACCTTCCAAGTCAGGAAATGGATGGCTTTCTTCCTCTTTTTGAAGCAATTCTATAATGCTGAAAGTAATAAGGAAAATTTAAATCAGCTGGTTGTTTGGTGAGCCTCCTAGAAAGCCAGAGCACAGGCAATTGTTAGTGTGTTTCACTAAAAATGCAATATCTTAGTTTACTACAGTATTTAACTCAAGAAAATTTATACAGCTTGCAGAGAATTGTTAGGAAATGAAATCCCAGTAGCATTTCCATCTCATTTTGAAGTCTGCCACGCTCCTCCCACTGTCCCCTTTTCCTTTGGAACACTTATAATAATACCAATGAAAGCATCACAGGTTAGTTATTGAAACCAGAAGAAAAAAATCTAGAATGTAAAGTGTTTTTATTTTCTGAAACTCCTTGCATTTTCAGAACTATGTCTGTTTTGAGTGGCACTGCAGCAAACTATCTAAAAACTCTCTGAAGGTTGATGTTACACATGGCTGTATAAATTGCAGTTATTAGTTATGTGCTGCTTTGACTATGTGCATTATCCAGCCTAATAACAAAGTCATCAAAAAAGTATACACATGGCAAAATACAATATTCTTGGTAAAAAAAAAAAAAAAAAAAAAAAAAAAAAGGAGATGCGAGTATAGGGAATGGAATGATACACTTCTAAACATTTTTCCACAACAACATCGGAGAGTTGCTGTTTATATGAATACAAATGGCAAAAAAATAAACAAATCCTCAAAACAGCCCCCGATGAAGGACAGAATAATTCAGATTTCATAGACATTAGGGCTGGAAGAGACCTCGGAAGATCATCGAGTCCAGCCCCCTGCCCAAAGGGCAGGAAGTCAACTGGGGTCATAGGATCCCAGCAAGATAAGCATCTAGTTTCATCTTGAAGGTGTTCAATGAAGGCGCTTGAACCACCTCCGGTGGCAGGCTGTTCCAGACCTTGGGGGCTCGGACAGTAAAGAAATTCTTCCTTATGTCCAGCCTGAAACGATCTTGAAGTAGTTTGTGACCATTCGACCTCGTCATCCCTTGGGGCGCTCTGGTGAACAAACGTTCCCCCAGATACTGGTGGTCACCCCTGATAAACTTATAGGTGGCCATCAGATCACCCCTGAGACTGCGCTTTTTCAGGCTAAAGAGCCCCAGGGCTCTCAGCCTGTCATCGTAGGGTCTGCTTCCCTGACCTCTGATTATGCGCGTGGCTCTTCTCTGGACTCTCTCAAGCTTCTCCACATCCTTTTTGAATTGTGGAGCCCAAAACTGGACACAGTACTCCAGCTGCGGCCTCACTAAGGCAGAGTACAAGGGGAGAATGACGTCCCGGGATTTGCTTGAGAAGCATCTATGGATGCAAGCCAGCATTTTGGTC
>NW_005841925.1:1641178-1641701 GCF_000455745.1 Alligator sinensis
GGGTTAGCCCCCTCTCTCTACGGGCCCCGCTTACCTCCGGCTGTGCTGGGGGTCGGCGGGGGGCTCCGCGGCTGCTGGAGTGTTTCTGGGGGGCTTCGGGGGAGCAGGGGCGCAGCGAGCTTTCACCCGCGCGTCTCCTGCCGCTTCCAAGCCTAACTAATTCAAGAGCATCTTAGCTAAAGCTCAAATATGAACAATGTCTAATCCAATCAATATCAATATTATTTCAGCTCCCTCTCCCTTTTAAGAGATTCCTTCCCCCGATGCGCATAGTAGGGTAAGAGTGTACAGATGCACATTAATCACTATACTTTGCCATGTGTAACTCTTGAGCTCTAAACTCCTTCCCAGTACAGCCACATTGTGTTGGCTATAAACACCCGGCAGGGAAAAACTGTTGACCAGCTTGCAATTATTATAATGTCACTGTGTTTATACCAATGTGAACTGATCAATTATTGAGAGGAGATGAAAATTATCATTTTCCAAGCAATTTTATGTTCTATTTTCCCTTGGGGGGTGG
>NW_005841925.1:1641711-1646632 GCF_000455745.1 Alligator sinensis
AGGAAGAAATAGTGAGCACAACTAGGGCACCCATAAGAGTCACGTCTTCTAACCTACCTGCCAGATTTTAATAAAAATAGGATGGCAGAAATCCATTTAAAATAGCAGCGATATGAAAATAATGGTCAAACTAAGGGGTTTATTCAAAATTCATTCTTGCTTGAAATTCTGCCAAATAGCTAGAAAATCAGATGCCTTCTGAGGGGCAGAGACTGATGTCCAGAAATCATATTAACCTTTCAAAACTATGTTAATTAAAATGGCTTATTTACTAGGGCTGTGCAAAATACCTGTGTTTCGTTTTTGGTTTCGGCATTTCGGAGGGACAGTGTTTCGTTTCAGTGTTTCATAGGGCTGTCTGAAACAGCTGTGTTTTGTTTTGTTTTGTTTTGGATTCAGTGTTTCAGAGGGACAGCATGTGGCAGGGCACCGTTGGTGCCTGCCACTTTAAGGGCTGAGCCAAACAGCCAGCAGGTGCTTGATTATGGTGGCCATTTTAGAACTCTGGCTGCCTATATAAAAAGAGCAGTTACCTGCTGGCAGGCCAGGCAGAAGCATCACCTGGATGAAAGGCTGTACAAAACATCCTGGAGGTAAGGACAAGAGCTTATGGGGATGGGTAGGAGGCTCCTGTTCCTGGGCATGAAACTGCACCCTGCTGGGGATGGGTGGCTTGGTGGGGCTCCTAGTGGCATGGGTGCCCCCAGGAAATATCAGGCCAGTTACCACCCTGGTGAAAGGCAGGTCAGGGTGCCTTAACCCCCAGCCCCCACAACACTGTGGGTACAAGGGGGCCTGGGATGGCTACGGCCACCTGAGCCCAAAAAGGGTGCAAGACCCAGATGGGGCCAGGCACAGCTATGGCCACCTGAGCCCCCACTGGGGCAGCAATGAGAAGCCCCAGTTCAAGGGGGTGGCAGTGAGGAGCCCCAGTGCAAGGGGAAACCAGAGGGCTGGGAGCCCAGTGTATATGTGTGTAAGTTTGTATAGAGTTGCCCCAGAAGGGGCCATGGCAAGCTTGGCTCCAGCCGGGTAACTGGCTGGCCACTACCCCAGTGAAGGTCATGGATGAGGCCCAAGAGACGGTACGTCTACCACCCAAGGTGTGTGCTAGATAAAGCCTATGGCCAAAGGGGCCCACTCCAAGAGGAAGCAAGGCGGTACAAGTTGTCAATGTGTGAAAGAGACCCTGTGAGAGGGGGTGGAGTGTGAGAGGCCCTAGTGAGAGGACGGTGGTATGAATATGTGTGTGTCTGAGGCCTGACAACGAGGGCTAAGCTTGGTCCAGCTGTAAGCCGGGAGCATTATGCCACCTGGATGTCATCTGCGAGGCTTGGGCTACGGTGTAGGGGAGGAACAGAGCCGCAGATAGTGCCCCCTGGCATCAGGGTAAGAATGGGCAGCCTCCCACCTAATTAATACCATAATTATGTATCAAGGTGTGGCAGGCGAGGAAGTGGGTGGTTGGCCCAGAAACAGGTGGGCGGGCCAATGGCAGACCGGCCCCAGGAAAGCCCCCTGTTACACAGTGATTCATTTCGGTGTTTCGAATCGCAATCCCATTTCATTTCAGCAAAAACTGTTTCGGAATTTCGACAGTGTTTCGGCCATAGGCTATAATGGCGAATTGCAAAACTGCCTATAACACTGTCATTTCTTGCCTGATTCAGATGAAACTTCTGAGGCCATGAAGCCTGCCAAGTTTCAAGGACATAGTTGCAGTGGTTTCCGGGAAACTGAACCTCAAACTGTTCAAAGTAAAACTAGTATCACTTGTCACCCCATCTCCCAGACAGTGTGCAGCACTGGGGGGCTCTGTCACAACCCCTCAGAGGCCCGAATCACCACTGCCATTGCTGGTGAGTACGGGGCTTTTTGTTTGTTTGTTTGTTTTCATCTCTGCACTCACCAGCTGAAGAGCATGTGGATGACAGCAAGCTGCCTCTGCCAGCTGGGGCCAGCACCCGAGTCTGCCCGGCACAACCCGCGCCAAGCACCAGGAAGAATGCAGTGCTGGCACTGGTCCTAACCAGCAGCGGCAGCATGCTGTCATCCTGAACGCAGATCCTGGAACAGCCCCACAGCCCTCCTAGGGGGTGCAGGCCCCTAGATCTGCATGCAGGATGACAGCAGGCTGCCACTACTGGCTGAGGCCCCCCCACTGTGCAGCGCAAGGCAGCGGGGATCACTCCCCCCCCCCCCCCCCCTCTGTGCGGGTGCAGCACGGCTCAGCAGGGCACTGTTCACTGTCTGGGAGTGTGGGTGGCTCCAGCAGTCAGCCAGACCTCCCAGTTCAATCCCCAACTCTGATCATTCCCCCAGCTCTTCCCAGGGGCCACGGGCCCTTGGATCCGCACAGGGTTTCAGCAGGCTATTGCCGTCAGCTGGGGAAATAGCCCAAAGCCACCACCATCACCAGCAGACAGCCTGCTGTCATCCCACATCATCCAGGGGCCAGCTTCAGATGTCAGTATCAGAACAGTCCTCCCCTCACCCCCTTCCCTGCAAGCCCGCCTCTGAAACAATTCGAAACAGATCCAAAATGTTTTTGAGTTCCGGATGGTCCGTTCCATTTTATATCTGTTTTGGAGCCCTGCATTTCGTTTCAGGTTCAGTGTTTCAACTGTCAAAACATCCGAATCCGAAACAATATGAAATGGCCGCCAAAATTTTACACAACCCTATTATTTACCCTATCAGTAATTTGTGCTGAACACTTTTCAGATCCTGACCATCTATAAATCTTATCAAACGTGAATTGGACAATACTGGAAATAAGTCCTCAATAGACGATTTAACATCACACTTATTGCTTGTAATCTTTGTGGTGCTATGTAGCCAAAAAACAAACAAACTTGAAGGTCTGAAGGGGGGGGAAGGGGAGGAAGAGAGAGAGCGAGAGCAAGCAAGCGAGTGAGCGAGAGCCCTACTCACCTAACAGGAACTTGAGCCAATGTGCCAGGTTACTGACTGCATGTTAAGATTTTCTACTACAAAAGCTTTGACTTTTAACTAGTTTACAGTACTTCAAAGCACATGCTACCACAAAAGAGAGGTAACTATAGGCTTTTAAAATCAGTGGAGTAAGCTGCAGGAGCAACAACAAAGATGTGGTCGACTGTCACCTTTAAAACCAACACTGCAACATCCACAATATTTCCACTAATGTGCTATAGCAATTTTCCCCCTTTAAAAAATAAATAAATAAATAAAGGGCAGCTCAGCTTGCCTACAAAGGGATTCATCCAAGGAGTTCCCAGAGCTAACTTCCCCTCACACCACCCTGCTCACTGTATGCAGGGATCTTGATCTAGAGGGGAATACCTCCATGGTCAAGAGACTTTCCATCAGCCATTTAAGTCCTCATTATCAGTGATGACTCCGCCAGCCACGATGCCAGCTAGTACCAATTGCAGAACGATTTTTTCCTCATATTGTATTTATGTGCTTAACAATTAAACAAATGAGATCAGTTCAGAAATCACTATACATCTAGGAGAGCAGCAACTTGTAGGGCTTTACCAAAGTGCTTTTTTGCCCTATTTGCAATTCTTTTCGAATCATATAGTTCCTGTATTAAGCTTAAGGCAATTAAAAAAACCCAACCCTCCACTACTTTTAAACTTCAAATGAACTGGATTTTTCTCTTTTCTTGTAGATACATAACAGGATGCAATATGCCTTCACTTAGATGTTATTTCATGATTAACAAGTTACACAATCTCAGAGGAACGTGTATCCCTTGTAACATTTGGCTTGGAAGTGATATTTTGATCAATGATGCTTCAGCCATCTGTAAATTTCTTGTAAAGGGAAAGTGACTTATATTATGAAATGGGAAGAAGCACAAACATAACAGGATGAATATGGAGCACAAACTGTTTATATGTTGTATATTACCACCCAACTAGAGGAATAGCATTTTAATGCAGTTACCAACAACAAGATTCCCTTATATTCTTTTTAGTAAAGTTAGAACAGTTCATATTTCTCCTTAATAGGCAATATTTATAGCATCTTGCACATAACCCTGACTTTATGCTTTTTGCTAAAGAAAAACCATCTGCAATTGTAACAAATGAATTCTAAACAAATAACAACCTTTGCTGAAGAAACTTACTGATTCTGAAATAAAATTTGATCATGCAAGCTTTTTCTTGACAACCCTTTATTCTAGGAGGCAGTATTACATATATAAAAAGTCACTTGGATTTAGATTTTTAAATATTTTTTCTGCTATTAAAGTAGTAGTTGCCTGGCTTTATGTGGCTACCTAGCCACATTTGGATAAATCATAAACTCAACAGAAAAAAATATACAGTAATTTCACATCTTCAGGATCTCATTCTTCTGTTACAATAAAACAGAATTTTGGTGAAAGAAAAACAGCAGTCTGTGTTTAAGTGGGATTCAGGGTCAAATCTGGGTTGTTTTAAGCTCTGCCACAAACTTCCTGCATGACCTTAGGCCTCTGGACTCCTAAAGATAACTTCTCCATTCCTTCAGGTTTTATATTCATTAATGCACCCTATTACACCCCTATCATATATAGAGGTAGTCAGACAGGCGCATAAGCAACCCTCCCTCTTCTCAAGTCATACCTTTCATTCACTTTGTGAACAGAATAAGATACAGTAGGGGTCCTGAACCCCTGGCCTACAGGCCAGATCTGGCTGTTGGTGCTGCCGTGTCATCCAGCCCATGAAGGGGAGACCTGTGCATGCTGGACTGGGGACACAGGGCAGTGTGGAGCCTGATCCCACCTAAGCAGAGGCAGCAGCACAGGCTTGCAGAGCCTGATCCCAGCAAAGAGGGTGGCACAGGGCTAGATCCAGCCAGCAGACCAGCCCTGCGCTACTCACCTGGTCTGCAGAGCCAAAAGCACAAGCACTGCTGAGACAGAGCATCAGCCTTTTGATTA
>NW_005841925.1:1646642-1650844 GCF_000455745.1 Alligator sinensis
TCCAGGCCTGGCTGAACCAAACTCCAAGCAAGCAGTCAGAGGGAAAACTACCTACAGTACTTCATCAAAGCAAGAGGGAGCACAGGGCACACAGGCAGTAGCATAATCCAGCAGCATAATTAGTAGTGGGCAAGGGGGGCATGAGACCTGGGCACTGACGGGTGGGGGTGGGGACAGGCACTGAAAGAGAGACAAGGGAATGGATGGCAGGTATTGAATCTGTGTGTATTAGGGGGAGGCACCCAGCAGCCAGGGGTAAACCTTCTCACTTGTACCCCAGATGCTGCTGCTGCTGAATTAAGGGTTTTCTATTGTGGCCCAGCATGGGATTCTGTGGTAGCGGCTGGGGGGGGGGGTGGAAGAAAGGGGCAGCGCAACTAGAGGCTTAACCCCCTGGCTGCAGGCTACCCTCTGCCCCAACTCTGCATGCCCAGAGCCCTAAGCTGCTAGAGCCTTGAGCCTCTCGCTGCTTGCAGAGGGCTCAAACCACAGCTAGTATGACTATACAACATTGCAAATACACACATTTCTCACAGATTTGTTATTCTGACTGGTGTACACTAAAAAAAGCCACATTTTTCTTTCCTTAAAAACCCTGGGCGCTGCATTCTGCCCCCAATTCATTTACTGGCAGCTGCTGCTAGAGCAAGCCTGAAATGCACTGATCCCCAAGTTCAAAAGGTAGATTAAATGTTGATCTTCCTGTGATGAGCGTACATATTTAACCCAAGTTTAAACTTGTCAGGTATGGTCCTCCACACTACAGAATGGAAGGCTATTACTTTCATCCTGAAAAAAACCCTATATTCTGAAAAGTCTAATTTCCTTACATTCCATCCCCAAATCATTTACTTTCATTGCTACAAGGAGGTGGCAGGGGGCATTAGGGTACAGAATGCAAAACTGGGAATCAAGACTCCTAAATTCCATCCCTGGTTCTGTTACTTGTCTAAATTTCAGCAGAGCACTTCAGCAGTCTGCTTCTCCCTCCAACTGTAAAATCAATCCATGCATTGCAAATGCACCCTTCCCTGGGCTACTAATTACCTCAAAGGGCTGCTGTGAAGCTTAATTAGATCTTCCAGTGGAAGGTGCCATGAAGTACACAGTGTTATATTACTGACATTAATGGGAGCTCCATATGTGAATCAAGGGGTTAGGCTTGGGAACAATAGGTTATTAAAGAATAGCAGTGTAATGATGGGCATTTTAAATGCCTATTTTAAAAGAAAATCTCCCTCCCTCCAACCTCCAGCTAACAGCATTTGTGGCTAATTTCCATCTTCAAACGTAAAAGGAAATGTTTCTGCTACCAAGCAATGCAGATTCATTTATACACTTAATTCCACCTGGAATCAAGTGGTCAAAATTCAGAGAAATAATATGGTAGTATATTAAACCCTGTAAGAATAGCCAATACTTATATATAGAATTTGTAACAGTTGTCAGGCAATTTTTAAATACTTTTTTTTTTTTTTTTTACAACCTATATTTTAAATTGTTTACATGGTTACCCTAGGCACAAACCAATGCAAAGTAACCCAATCTATGCTAGTATCCCAAAATATGAAATATTTTTAGTGCCAGCTTTATTTAAATAGACTAAGTATTATACTGAGTATCATATTGCTGAATACTAGAGACAGCTTGAACCTCAAAAATACATTTTCTAATAAGACATAATAAAAGGGAGTCTGTCCTTACACATGCTTGTACCTACAATGTACACAATAGATTGCTGAGGGTATTTTAGTTATCAATACAGCTCATTTGAATTTTGTAGTAATATTGAAAGCTACCTGGCTAGGCTTGCTGAATGCTAAAAGCAATTCAGTACAGGCCACTTAGGTCCATAATGCCTTTAAGCTTCCTTGACAAAATGATCCAAATCCCCTTAGGTTCCATTGAAAATCCCAATCTTTATTCTTTAGTACACGTCTGGCGCAACTGAACTGAAGAGTTCAAAATCTACTTTAGGTGCCAAAAAAGAGGTTGGTTGCATTAGCTCTTCAGGAATACGTCTGTTTGTCACAGCAGCCATTTCACAGTCTAACGGACTCCAACTCCAACATTACCAGCAAGTAATGTTGGGTAAAAGGACACCAATGACCCACGAGAAAGACTGAAGATAAGGTGAAGTGGCAGAGGCCTGGGCAGGGAAATACAAAGCTCATTCAGCACCTGGCAGTATTAAGCCTGGGCAATAGTCAGGACACTTCAAATTTGCAGAAGAGTCAAGACAGGGTCACATTTTCTTTTTTAACAAGTTAGCATTGATCTTTACCACAGCAAAGCTGCACAAAACCTCAAAGATGCAGAGAGCTACAGGACTATTTAGATGATACAGTGGGAGTAAAAAGCCCCCTGAAAGTACCGCACAAGCTATCAAGAGCTGGGAATGCAAGAGAAGCAAGTGCCATATACATATTTAAATCCCCGCCCGCATGCAGGTACACAGGAGTCATGAAGAATATGCCACACATGGCTCAAACCCCCGTAATCCTCATTGCACAGAGATACATGTACAGTGAAACCCATCTCAAACAGAACCTACATAAACTGGAAACCTGCTCAAGGTGGAAAATTTCTACAGTCCCAGCATGCTTTCCAGCTGGGAATTTTCCCCCCATAAGAAGGAAACTTGGAACTTTTTCCTGGTCTTGTGCAATTCCATCTTAGACGAGGCTCACTGCAACATGCTTCATCCATTATAAACACTTTCATATTTCACTGTCAGTGTTGCTAAATCTCCCAATATTTGGTATCTTTATTTAAAAGCTTCAGCTCCATTGGATATATGAAAGCAAAAGCTTTCATTACTAAAAGTAACTTTCAAGCTCCTGTGGTTGCAGAAAGCTGAACAAAATTGACTGGACATACCCAAAAAATTCAAAGTGCAGAAAGCAAGTAGAATCCCAACTGTATTTTTGAAGTCATGATTTTTAAATCCATCTCTTATATAATCCAAGGTTTTTGTATTCTTGGAGTTAGCAACCCTGAAAGCTTTAAAAAAATTGTGAGATAGAAGTAAAAGATTACGGTTGCCATCATCACCCAGCCCAGACACGCGAAGTTTCATTCTGTAAATCACTGTGAAATGACTTGCCTTAGATCACACAGCAAATCAATGACAGGGCTGAGAATAGCACCCACATCTGCTGACTCCTATTCTTGTACTCTGTTCTCTAGTCCACCCTTCCTCTCAGGAATAACAACAAACTTTCCAATTTTTACCAACATTGCCAGCAACAACAAGCATGCCCTAAAAACATACTATGCTTATTTTGCCTCCATATCTGAGATTTTTTGATTCCCATGGATGAACTAATTTCATATCTTATGAACACAGGAAAGGGCTGGGAGGGACCTCACAAGGTCATCTAAGGCCAGCCCCCTGCTCAAGGTAGGATCTTCCTATCTTGATCATCATCAAGGTAAGGGTATAAGAGTATTGCTCTGGCATGCAGGGTTGAAGTCAGGAAGGCCAAAGAGCAACTGGAGTTGTAGCTAGCAAGGGACGTGAAGGGTTTCTACAAGTATGTCAGTAACAAGAGGAGGGTCAGGGAAAGTGTGGGTCCCTTAGTGAATGGGGGAGGCAACTTTGTGACAGGATACAGAAAAGGCTGAAGTACTCAATGCCTTTTTCATAGATTCATAGATGTTAGGGTCGGAAGGGACCTCAATAGATCATCGAGTCTGACCCCCTGCATAAGCAGGAAAGAGTTCTGGGTCTAGATGACCCCAGCTAGATACTCATCTAACCTCCTCTTGAAGACCCCCAGGGTAGGGGAGAGCACCACCTCCCTTGGGAGCCCGTTCCAGACCCTGGCCACTCGAACTGTGAAGAAGTTCTTCCTAATGTCCAATCTAAATCTGCTCTCTGCTAGCTTGTGGCCATTATTTCTTGTAACCCCCGGGGGTGCCTTGGTGAATAAATACTCACCAATTCCCTTCTGTGCCCCCGTGATGAACTTATAGGCAGCCACAAGGTCGCCTCTCAACCTTCTCTTGCGGAGGCTGAATAGATCCAGTTTCTCTAGTCTCTCCTCGTAAGGCTTGGACTGTAGGCCCTTAACCATACGAGTGGCCCTTCTCTGAACCATCTCCAGGTTATCTGCATCCCTCTTGAAGTGCGGTGCCCAGAATTGCACACAGTACTCCAACTGCGGTCTGACCAGCTCCCGATAGAGGGGAAGTATCAC
>NW_005841925.1:1651727-1655559 GCF_000455745.1 Alligator sinensis
AGTCTGGCGCCTTGCTGCTGCCTCTCTACAACCCCAGTGAGAGACTTGTCGTGCCCTTTGCTTAGGCACACTGAGGCAAAGAACTCGTTGAGGAGTTCAGCCTTGTCCCCTCTGTCTGTCACCAATTGTTTCTGTCCATTTAGCAGGGGTCCTATTCCTCCCTGGGCCTTCCTTTTACTCCCTATATATCTAAAAAACAATTTCTTGTTGTCTTTTACTTGGGTTGCCTTCCTCAGCTCCATGGCAGCTTTGGCCCGTCTAACTGCCTCCCTACAAGCACGAGCAGAGGAGGTATATTCATCTTTGGTGATCTCTCCCTGTTTCCACTTTTTATGTGCTCCCCTTTTGTCCCTTAGGCTGCCCTGGATTTCTCTGGTCAGCCAGGAAAGCCTCCTGGCCCCCTTCCCCCTTTTGCCTCACTCGGGGATCGTCTTGCTTTGTGCCCGAAGGATCATTTCCTTAAGGCACAGCCACCCTTCTTGGGCTCCCATCACTTCAAAACTCCTACTCTGCAGTGCGTCCTTGACTAATCGCCTGAGTTCATTGAAATCAGCTTTCCTAAAGTCTAGCACTTTCTAAAACTAGAATACAATGGTAAAATACTCAACTCAATCTTCACAGGCAAGGTCAGCTCCCAGACTACTGCACTGGGCAGCACAGTTTGGGGAGGAGGTGAGCAGCCAACAGTGGCAAAAGAAAAAGTTAGAGACTACTTAGAAAAGCTGGATGTGTACAAGTCCATGGGGCTAGACAGGATGCACCAGGTGCTGAGGGAGTTGTCTGATGCGACTGCAGAGCTACCGGCCATCATCTTTGAAAACTCAGGGCATTTGGGACAAGTTCCGGACAACTGAAAAAAGGCAAATATAGTGCTTATATTTAAGAAAAGGAAAAAGGAGGATCCAGGGAACTACAGACCAGTTAGCCTCACTGCAGTCTCTGGAAAAGTCATGCAGCAGGTCCTCAAGGCATCTATTTCTAAGCACTTGGAGGAGAAGGTGGTGATTAGAAACAATCAGCATCAATTCACCAAGAACAAATCATGCCTGATCAACCGGATTGCCTTCTATGATGAGATGACTGGCTCTGTGGATGCAGGGAGACCAGTGGATGTGGTATACCTGGATTTCAGCAAGGCTTTTGATAAGGTCTCTCACAACATTCTCACAAGCAAGCTAAGGAAGTATGGGCTGGATGAATGGACCGTAAGGTGGATAGAAACTGGCTGGATCATCGGGCTCAGAGAGTAGTAGTCAATGGCTTGATGTGTAGTTGGCAGCTGGTACCAAGTGGAGTGCCCCAGGGGTTGGTCCTGGGGCTGCTTTTGTTCAATATCTTCAACAATGACCTGGAAGATGGCATAGAGTGCACCCTCAGCAAGTTTGCAGATGACATCAAGGTGGGGACAATAGTTGATACACTGGAAGGTAGGGTAAAAATTCAGAGAGACCTAGACAAATTAGAGGATTGGACCAAAAGAAATCTCATGAAGTTTGTTAGACCCCAACTCCATGTGGCATCCAACAACTAGGGAGACAACAGTCCAATTGCTCATGGATCCTGGTATTCATTAGCCAGAGCAAGCAGGGAGCAAACACCAGCACACATTGCTCGCAACAGCTTTATTCAGAATGGAGACAGCTTTGGGCGAGCTCCCTCACAGACACACAGCCTGTGAAACCAGGGAAGCGGCCTTGAACATTAGTTCTTTTCACAGTTTATACACCTTGGTTCATACATATTAACATTCACTCTGTCCTCATCCCTCCTTTGGTTCTACCCATTTCTCCTCCCATCTCAAACTCCGCCTCTGTTTACTGTTTGCTTCATTAGCATGGTATTGCCTATGCATTTCCTTCATTTACACGCTTCTCTGCTAAGAGCGCATGCATAAGACTTTGACCTCCGCTTCTTTCGGTCACTTGCTGTTTTCTTGCTGGTTCTTTCCAGTTTTCTTGCTGACTTCAGCACCATCTACAAGGCCGTACTTCTGCTTTGTCTCCTGACAATAGCTGGTGGGCTGCATCCTATTTTTACCCAACACATCATGCACTTTGCACCCTAATCCTTTTGTTAAGAATCCGCTTACTTAAGCATTAGCAAAGTTAGTTGCTTTTAATATATCATCCAACCTTGTGACTAGCAGCTTTTGCTGAGGTTACTTTTAATATATTATCCAGCCTTGTGACCTGCAGCTTTTGCTAAGCCACAGGGAAAAAAAAAAAACTTTTGTTCAGCTGCACACCCAGCACTCCCCAAAATCCATATGTTACCCTAACACTGTTCAATAAAGGACAAGTGCAAAGTTCTGCACTTAGAAAAGAACCATCCCATGTACCAGTACAGGCTGTGGACTGACTGGCTAGGCAGCACCTCTGCAGAAAAGGACAGTGGACAATAAGCTGAATATGAGCCAACAGTGTGTTCTTGTTGTGAAGAAGGCTAACGGCATCCTGGGTTGCATTGGTAGGAGTGTTGCCAGCAGATCAAGGATTCCCCTCTATTCAGCACTGGTGAGGCCACATCTAGAGTACTGTGTCCAGTTTTGGGCCCCCTGCTACAGAAAGGATTTGGATTCTATGATCCTTGACTAAACCACCCCAGGCCAGGAGTCTGTCTAACCTGGTTTTGAAAACTTCCAAGGATGGAGATTCCACAGCTTCTCTAGATAGCCTGTTCCAAAACTTGACCACCCTCACAGAAAGTTCCTCCTAATCTCCTACCTGAATTTCCCTTGATGCACCTTCAAGCCATTGGTCCTACTCCTGTCCCCTATGGCCAGAGAAAAGCCCATCTCTACCCTCTCTATAATCATCCTTCAGGTATTTGAAGGCTGTTATCAAATCCCCCTGCAGTCTTCTCTTCTCCAGGATAAATACTCCTAGCTTTTTCAGCCTTTCCTCATAGGTCTGGTCTCCCAGGCCCCTGATCATTTTGGTTGGACTCTTTCCAAACTGTCCAAATCTTTCTGGAATTGGGACCCATAACTGGACACAGTACTCCAGGTGAACCCTAACCAATGCTGAATATAGCAAAAGAATCACTTCTCTTGATTTGAAGTGACATTCCTGTTAATACAAACCAGTATACTGACCAATAAAGAACTTAAACATTAAATATCTTACCTATAATTATAACCACATGTAAGAGAAACTGTTAATTACACCTATGTATTACTTTATAATATGCAGACAGTAGGTTTTTAGACGTCCATGCTACTATTTCTAAGTTGTGTAGGGTCCCCCCCCCCCCACTAATTATAGGGTTTTAAGAAGCAGAGAGATTTATTCCAGAGTCTTGGTTTTACTTGGCAGTATACAGTTTGTTACTGCTAACATTATTATTTACAACAAAATATAGAACTCTGATTATATACCATTTCATCTCAATGGGATTGAATTAGCCTATTTCCCTGGAAGGACCAATGCCAAACAGTTTATCTGAAGAGAATGTTCTGAGAGGGGCCAAAAGTACCTTAAACAAAAGCAAAAACACAAAAAAATATAGAATTTTGAGATTTGTTTAGCTTCTATAGGACAGACAGTAACTACAGAGTTAGCAATGAAATTCTAAAAACCTTTTATCAGTATACTCTCTGTACCTATACCTTCTTGTTTTGTCCAGCTACTAATTCTGCTAAACACTTCAAGTTACAGCTTGCTGGTATCAGAAGAGAAAGGGTAACTAACTTGCTTTGCCAAATGCTACTGTATACATCAACAGCACACTATCATGGCAGAGAAGGTACCTTGCATACCATACTGATGGTTGAGGGATGTCTTCTTTGAGGACATCTATTACCTTAAAACAGGGTTCCTCAAACCTTTCCCTA
>NW_005841925.1:1655569-1664123 GCF_000455745.1 Alligator sinensis
TTAAGAGTATCACACAAAACTTCCCTTTCATTCACAACTATATGGGTCATTCTCTATCCATTTGTGATCTCACTTACATTTCTGCAGTAACTAGAGAAACTGCTTACACTTATTTTCCAATCCCCCCCCTGAAACTTTTCAATTCCTGAAGGAATCATCATCATCTGGATCCCAGGGATGTGCTCCTAACATCTAGCTCACATTTATTAAAAACAAATCTGTGCATCAGAAAAGTTAGAAGCAACCTGAATTGCTGAGCTATAGCTCTCCATAATCCTGCTCAAAAGGAACCACTTATTCAAGCCACCACTGCTTAAACTTAATGACAAAATACAGTTCGCTTGGAGGCAGCCAGAAAGGCATAACACATCTGAAGGACTAGAACAGGTGTGGCCAACCTGCAGCACATGTGCCAGAAGTGGCCCAGGCAGCTTGTGTGTATGGCACACAGAACATTGGGGAGGGGGGCAGGCAACACAGTGGCAGATAGGGAAGGGAGCAGAAATTGGAGCAGTAAATCAGGCAGGGAGCACAGAGAAGGAAGCAGAGAGAAGAGTGGCAGAGCAGGCAATGGAAAGGGATTGGAGTGGTACTTGGGAAGGACTGGAAAGCATGCTATATATAGTTGTCTTTCAACGCAGGTTAGCAGCTGGAGACAAGGAGACCCAATACTATGCGACCTGCCAGCTCTGTACAGACCATCAAGTGGGCTATGGACCACCTTTAAAGATCTGCTTTAATATGTTACAAAAAAGAGAAGAATTTGGAAGTGTGCGGGCCGGGAGCGACCCGAGCCCTTTTCCGTGCTGCACGCGGGCTGTGGCCAGCAGCCCGGGCACGCCGGGTCGGAGAGGGAAGGCCGTCGAGCTGGAATTAGGCACAAACGCGTATCGGTAGTTTAAAAGATTGTTTACTTACACCGAGATGGCAGTGGTGCAGGCTGGAAAACTTGCTTGAGTTGCGGTTACAGACAGAAAAGAAAACAAAACTCGAACCTGCAGGGCACGAGGGTACGTCGCAAAGGGTTCCGGCGACGGGAAGATGAAAAATACGAGGGTACGTCGCAAAGGGTGTCGGCGACGGGAAAATAAACCTGCAGGACTCGAACCTGGGTAGAAGAGCTCTGAGATCGGTCAAGGATTCACACGAAGTTTGCTAGGCTCCATGGGTCCGGTTCTCTTGCACACGGGAAGGGATACGTCTGGATTGCGCTTGGCGACGGGGAGAGGCTAGAGGTTGATCAGACCTCCGTTGCCTGCTTTAAATGCACTGGGTCCGTAAGGATCCGCAGCGCTTAGAGATCTTCACACAGCGTGAAGTCTCCTCCTCCCTTGTTCATGGAGTCCTCCAACTTGGGCGGAAACCACTCAAGCCTTTTATACGGCTAGCAAGCCAATCACTAGCCGCCACGTGTGAATAATTTAGAACTGGCCAATAATGGGACTCAAATTAGCATACAAATGGCGGGAACTCTTTGCAACGAGCATTTCTGTGCTGCAACAAAGAAATGCACTCTGCAAAGAAAGCTTCAAATCGGCGGGAAATTCTCCCTTGCACTGGGGTTCTCTTTTGCAGCAGAAAACTCCACCGTGCAAGGAACTACAATTTAGCGGGAACAATTTAGCAGTGCCGAAGCACACAAAAACAAAAATCACACCCTTTGGGTTGTGACAGGAAGCACTTATGTGAAGTTGCAGTGATACAAAGTAAAGCTTCCACTCTATTTGCAGTTTCATTTCAAGGAATGAGAAATCCATTGGGGACCAAAGTCATTTTCATTTGGTATACTTTATTAAATAAAGAACATTTCTAAGAGCAATGGCAATTACTGGGTTTCTGCATTGTGCAACCTGTACACTTCAATCAATTATGAAGACTGCAAGAGCAAGAGCAAGCTAATCATCTAAACTAGCTAATACTGAACAGAGAGCACCTCCACAGTCTCAGTTTACTATTTGGATTCTTTTCCTCTTCCAAAGCTCTCTTCCCTACATGGGCATTTTATAGAGCATTAACAAAGCCTCCTTTGGGGGTAACACCTCATTCATTTTAATGAATGGAATAAACCAACAGATTGTCAACAGGCCTCTCTCCAAAAGCCCAGTCATTTGTGCCAGGGTCCACATATAATTGCCAACTCTAAGCATAAAGTCCTGCAAGGAACAGTTGCTGCATAACTGTTTGGAATCGGTGGTAGGAGAGAGAAGAAACCTCAATTTCTCAAAAACTATGGGCACGTATGGGTGAACATTAGCACTTCATTTACCTATCTCACAGTAAAGCAATTTATCTTCAGAACTTAAACCACTAGCAAATGTTCTGCTCAAGATCAACAAGCTTTTGAATGCCAGGCATTCTTCATTAGGTTGCAGAATGTCTTGCATTCAAAAGTTTATCTAACTATCTCTTTTATTTATTTATTTTTTTAATTTTTAAAGTTTATCTAAATATCTCTATATTTTCCAACTATTTGGGTTGGTCTAATAAAAGATATCAGATTCACCGAAGGAACCTTGTCTAACTATCTCTGCTACATAGTAGGCCCCAGAAAAGGTATCACCCTAAGCAGTCCTTGCCTCGTGCATAATTTATGGAGCATCATGGCTACAGCATCATTCTTACACTACAGAGCTTCAGAACTGGTTGCTAACTTTGGGTCCCTAACTTGAAACCCACATGGTCCGACTTTTCACCAGTGTTTGGCACCCCACAATTCTCAAAGTCTGGTCCAAAAAATATTAAAATTAAGGACCCAGTAGCCAAATAATAAATCAGCTGCCATTTTGACAGTGAGTTTAAGTGTAGACTCCAGCTAGGATTTTTCTAAGGACTCGGAGAGTTTAGGCTTCCATCACATTTCAACCATCTTTGGACTCCTGATGCTCTCTGGCTATACTGAAAGCCCCAGGTTTCATCTCCAGCAGGGGTGCTCAACCTTCAGCCCACAGAGCCATCACATCTGGCCCACAAGGCTCCCCATGGAACAGGAAATTTGGTGGCAGGAGAGCAGTGGCCATTAATACAGTCACCCTCCCCCTGCCAAATTCCCAAATCCCAAGCCCAATGCTGCCAGTTGCAGTATAGCCACACCCCATGTCCTGCATCTGGATTGGGGCTGGGCCATGTCCCCTTCCCCCCTGTGAGGCTGGTTTGTGGGTGGGCCACATTCCCTTCCCTGCAGGGCCAAGCCACGCCCCCTTTCCCCACAGAACTGAACCATAGTCATAACCCCTCCCCCCTGTAAGGCTGAGTTGGGACCAAGACGCACCTTCTTTCCCCTGCATGAATGGGTTATGGAGCCGGCCCCAGCCATATCCCCTTCTTCCCCCCATCCCCCCCTGCACAGGGCCAGGTTGGGGTTGGGCCATGGAGCCAGGCCAAGCCACACCCCCTTCCCCTCTGGGCCTGGGTTTCGGCTAGGCTCCCCAACCCCTCCACATGGCCAGATGGTGCCCAATGACCCACCCCACCTTTGTGCTGGATTGGGACCACCAGTGGGATACAGCCCACATACAGATGGGGCACTGCCCAGTTGGCCTCCCAGGGAAAAAGGTTGAATACCACTGCTCTAGAATGTAATTTCCACATCTGAGCCTAGACAGAGGTCTTTAACTGCCTGGCTAAATATATCCCATGCAGACCACAGTGCCTTAGCATACCACCTCCACAGCTGAGAAGCTGGAATGCATATAGAAGGAAACCTAGTGATGTTATCATTTGCTTTGTCTCTCCATCCTTATCTCAGAGTCCAATAAACATCTAATTTTTATCTTCACTTTTAATCAAAAGGTTATCCTTATTCATCTTACATTCTTCACCCAGTTCAGCACTGATTTATTTACTACAGAGCTAGGAATTCATCTTTAAAATTTACTCTCCGCAGCACACCGGCTAAATTCCAACACCCCCCCCCCCCCTTTCCCGGCTGAAACTTTTCAATTCCTGAAAAAATCAATATCATCTGGATCCCAGGGATGAACTCCTAACATCTAGTTCACATTTATTAAAAACAAATCTGTGCATCAGAAAAGTTAGAAGCAACCTGAATTGCTGAGCTATAGCTCTCCATAATCCTGCTCAAAAGGAACCACTTATTCAAGCCACTACTGCTTAAACTAAACAACAAAGTACAGTTGGCTTGGAGGCAGCCAGAAAGGCATAAAACATCTGAAGGACTAGACCAGGTGTGACCAACCTGCAGCACATGTACCAGAAGTTGCCCAGGCAGCTGGTGTGCATGGCACACTGCAGATTGGGGAGGGGGGCAGGCAACACAGTGGCAGATAGGGAAGGGAGCAGAAATTAGAGCAATAAATCAGGCAGGGAGCACAGAGAAGGAAGCAGAGAGAAGAGTAGCAGAGCAGGCAATGGAAAGGGATTGGAGCGGTACTTGGGAAGGAAATTTGTGACACACCCACCCTAAGTTAGGAATGGCTCAGTCCAATGTAGGTGTTCCTAAGCCCTTTTCACCAAATATCCCCACGGCTCCTGTCTCAAAGAGTTCTTGCTATATATTCCAGACACGTTGCAGACCACCACACAAAAGTCTCCCCACTGTGTCTATAGGTAGGCCACAAGACTAAATGAAATTTATAGATGACAGAGAACTCAGACACAGCAAGCACTTGGACACGTATGAAAATATAACCCCTCCTTGGCAGGCATTGAATCCTTCAAATAACACTGGTCATCCACACAGGGTGCCTTGAATGCCACTTTTCCCAGCTTGAAGGAAGGAAATGTACTTCTTTCTTGAATTGGAACTCCATGTTACCACCACATAGTTAAAAGGAACAGTTCAAGTTTCTGGAGGCCATATTTTGACATCACAGTTCACAGTAAAACTGAGAAAAGAACCAATCCTAAAGGGCAAATAACAAAGTTGTTTCATGGCATGGACTAGATGGAAATGCATTTAAGGATAAGAATATTAGGCTTTTAAAGTCCAACTGTTAAAAGATGATTTAAATGAAATATATGCTTGAGTAAATTTCCTCATATCTGTGGGGTGCTGCATCTGAGACAAAGGCAGCCTTGAAAGTCTACACTTCTCTGCCCTGATCTTTAGGTTTTGAAAAACTGCAATATACTCTATCAAATGTTATAAGATACCACAACATCAAAGTGTCATCCTTTGAAACAAGAATCAAAATATATTTTCTAACTGTGTGGCAAAGGGGCATCAACAATTTATGCACAGCTTGTATTCTGAACTGAAATGTTGTTTGATAGGGGGCAATATGTTATGTACTGCACTGCCTGTGCAGTTGTGGCACCCCTTTAAGTTCTCTGTTTTTGCAACTTTATATCTTTATAGGGCACAGCATGTCATTGCTTTTCAATGCCAGTTTTTATTTTCCCTTTTTGGTAACAAACCCTGAGAAATGTGCCAACAGCTTTTATTTTTATAAAAATAGCACCCAGAGGACTCAGAAATATTGAGGCCCTGCTGGCGAGGCAGAGTAAACACACAGGACAGAAAATCCATTTTTGAGAATGTACTTCTTAAATAAAGAAGGGTACAAAGAAGACAGAGACCAGAGAAGCAAGGTGACCTCAGGTCTCACCTCAGGTCAGTGACAGAGATGAAGACTGAACAGCTCCAAATCCCAGGCTCAATTCTCATCTGCTAGACCACAGATGGCACACATGGCATGGGTTGGCCACAAGTGGCACAGGGAGCCTTTGTGTGTGACACAGAAGAGATCATGGAGAGAGTAGGGAACACAGTGGCAGACAGGCCAGGTATCAGAAAGCAGAACAATAGATCAGGCTAGGAAAGATGATTGGAGTGGCACTTTAAGAGGGTGCAAGATTTACCTTGGGCCATGCCTGACAAAAAGGTTGGCCCCCATTAAGCTAGATCATGCTGCCTTGGGTCTCCTCTCTCACCCCTAGGTATCTCTGTCCTTGGCAATTGCCTATTTCCAATCCTAACCTTCATTTGAACTTTTGGAGTCACTCAAAGTTCTCAGGCCAAGTGTGTCTAGACTTTTTCCTTGTCTACACATCACATTACAGGCACCTTCAATCTCCACTAAATTTACTGGGATTTGAGGTAAGATAATACCGTGTAGGTTTAAGCTTAACGATATCGATATCAACATAGCCCTGGGAATAGACTATTAACCATGATCTGTGCACAGGGGTATGCACGTAGACACAACATTTCTGACTAGTTCCAACGTAGCTAATGGTTGGGTCCCCATTTCTTTCTACCTCCTGCCTACCATCTAGCTGCCAAACTGGGGGCTGAGTTTGGTTTTTCAACTAGAGCCAAATGTTTTCAAAGAAAGCAAAGGAGACATTTTGGGACTGAATTCCAGGTGTGTGTGCTTCTGTCTCCCCCTTCCCAAGACTCAGTTTTTAAGTAAATATATAGTGCATACAATCTGCACTCTGCTCCACATCACCTACATGGATTAATATGAAGAAATCCTTCCTTGTTAAACAGAGACACTGAAGAGACAAAGGTTTTCCAAAACTGCCCTTGTGTTCGATACTTCAAGGAAATAAGGAGCACAGGAGCATGTAAGGAGCACTTTCTCTAAATATGCCTTTTGCTTGTAAGGTATTTCTCCTTTAGAACATTATTGTGCAAACCTACAATGGGCCCTGTGAGATATGTGAATACGCTCACTAGAATCTAAGCTAAATTTTTGTTTTGTTGAATCTACTGATGGCAACTAATTCATACCTTTACTTCAAGGGTGGACAATTATTTGGGCTGGAGGGCCACTTAGGGAGTTTTGGTGAGCTGTTGTGGGCTGGGTCAGCACCCCCCTCCTACTCAGCCCAGTTTGCAACAGCTCACCAAAACTTCCTAAGTGGCTCTGTCCTAGGACCTGGCCCTGCACTGTCACCATCCAACAATCTAGGAGGAGAACAACATCCAGGAGTGGGACAGGCACGTAGGGCTGGGATCGGGATCGCAGGGTGGTGACAGTGCAGGGCTGGGGCCTGGGGAAGAACCATAATCCGCTCCCTGCACACCCCTACCAATAGAACATGTGCCTGTTGAAGAGACATGCAGGCAGTGAATTGTGGCTCTGCTCTGGGTCCCAGACCCACAACGTCACTGCATGGCCCCGGCCCAGCCCACCCCACCCATCCCACTCCTGCATGTTGCTCCGTATCTGCCTGTGGCTCCATCCCAGCTACCATGCCAAGTGTGCCCTGCTTACACAGGTCCCGGGCTTGTCCCTATGGAGACCCCACCTGCCCATTCCAACAGGTACCCGTGGCAGTGGGTATGGGGAGGATGGGCTGGGCTGCCCAGGCAGCAGGGCCGCGTTCGGTAGCAGCGCCGGAAACTAACAGCAGCAGCTGGAAGGAGCCGCTGCTGCAGGGACAGCTGGGAAGGAAGCCTGGCTACTGCAACACCCAAGCCCCACCGCACTCCTGGGGGCAGCGGGAGTGGCAGCATGTGCCACAGCCCGAGCTGCCCCCCTGTGCCTGGGCTGGGCAGAACCAAGGGACCTGCCATGGGCTGAATAAAATCTGATAGCAGGCCAGATCTGGCCTATGGGCATATTTTGCCCACCCCTGCTTTACTTTATGTTACAAATATAGTCAATGCTAGAGAGCATGGTAGCATTCTTACTCACACCTGTGGCTTGAGTCACTTTACTTATAACTGCATCCAGATGAACATAACAGCCTCTTCCAGGATCCATTTGCAAGAGCACCCTGCAAAGAACTAAACATACACCTAATTCAATCCAAAGTTAGCAGTGAGCCTTCCTTGTTTCCAGGAAGGAAGAATTTGCAGTAAACCAGACACTGCCTGCTTAAGCGAGAAAAGATATACTTTCAACTGGTTACAGATACTGGCACAGCACTGACTCACATTTAGCATTAAGATCTCTTGTAGTCTAACCCATGGTTGCTAGTGCTTCAGTAAACTGAGCTATTCTATATTCTTCCCTGGTCAGTTGGTCAGCTTGTGCATAATCGCCGAGCCATATGACAGCATCCTCAGTGGCCATCTGCAGTTTCTGTAGTCCACCGCTGAACTTATTCAGTTGTCAGTTATTGACAATATGCGACATGGTGTGTTTTTTGCCACAGCTACAATCTGGGCTGTCACGAAGGCTGCAGCAGTGGAGGCTGGCTATGCACAGACCCTGCCCTGTCCAGAACCTATTCAACAAGGCCCACTGACGGTGTGGCAGGCTGAAGTCAGAGGGGCAGATTGTAGGACAGGGGCAGGCAAAATACAGCCTGCAGGCTACATCTGGCCCACTAGGCCATTCTATCTGGCCTGTGGAGTCCCTTGAATATTTAGAAAATGAATATGCATCTGCTCCTGGCTGCCTGTCAAAGATGACAGGAGCCAGGAGCAGTAAAGCCCAGGGGGAGCCGGCAGGACCCAGCAGCCCGACCCACCTTCCCCCCGCCTGGAAGCCTCTGCCTAGCAGAGCCTTCTGGCCTGGGATCCTTGGCTGTTCCTGCCTCCCTGAGCCAGAGGAAAATTCAAATGGGAGTGGGAAGTAGGCAGGGGAGGGCTGCAGGATTCGCCTCAGTCCTTGGTGCTGGGCCAGGGCAGGGCGGT
>NW_005841925.1:1664150-1695033 GCF_000455745.1 Alligator sinensis
GGGGCCAAAAACCCAGAGGGGGCAGGGGGGGCCAGCAGGAGAGCAGGGAAGCGGTGAAAGCAGCCACAGGCAGGGGGGAAGTGGCAGTGAGCGGGTGCATGGAGCGCAGCAAAAGCTGGGCAGGAGTGTGGAGCCCGCACCAGCGTCCCACAGCCAGCACCGACCGGCAGGGCCCAGAGTGGGGCAGCAGAAGCATGGGGCCGGGCCGACAGGGGCTCTGGAACCAGGCTGACTCCCCTCTCTCCCTGCTGGCGCAGCCTGGCCCAGCTCCATAGAGCCTTGCTGGCCCAGCCCCGCACTTCTGCCACCCTGCTTTGGGCCCTGCCAGCTCTGGCCCCAGGACACCAGTGCAGGCCCCATGCTCCTGCCCAAGTGTTACTGCACTCCCTGTGCCTGCTTACTGCCACCCCCCACATCGCTTTCAGCACTTCCCTGCCCACCCACTGGCCACTACTGTACGACATGGCTCCCCCCAAACCCACACCTATCCACCCCACAAAACTTCCCTCACACACACCTACCCTCTCCTCCACACCCCACATACCCACACACTTACAGCCCCCCACAAACCTATACCCACCTCCAGTGCCCTCCATCCTACCCCTACAATATACAGGAGTAAGACTTCATTTTAAGCTACTGTGCAATCACCTCTACGTACATGCATGTAAATCAGGACAAAAATGTTTTTTGAAATAAAATTAATTAATGTTTTAGATGTTCAATTTTTAGAATATAATTTGGTATATTTCTGGTTCTGAGATGGCAAACCCCTTGCTGAAAGGAGTATTTCCAGGGACAAGGGGAAGGACTTCTGATGGCAAAGGTCAAGGGTTAGAGGGCAGGACTTCTGGTCACAAGATGGCAACCAGGAGGCGGGTCACCTTTCAAGGGGCAAGGCTACCCATTCAGCCCTCAACAGCTTGCCAAAACTCGGTAAGCAGCACTCCACCTGAAATAACTGCCCTTTCCTGCTGTAGGATCTGTGATAAGGAACTCGTCTGGTGGTGATGTCAACCTCCATTCCTCACACCATAGGGTCTCCACCATGTGGTCCTGGTGCAGCAGTTTGGACCACAGCGGGTGTTGTGATGGTAAACATGCAGCAGGTGGATTTAAGACACTGTCATACAACAGCAGGTCTGGACTGGCATAGATCTTCTCCAGTTGCTTGTTAGATGCAACTTCCCATTGGATATGAGGACTGGGAGCCATGGTAGAGGTGTCAGTCAAAGAGTTCCCAAGGTGATGCGCATCATCGAGTGTAGCTGCACATTAACGAGTTTGGTGTGTGACAACTGATCCCAGACTGATGTGCAGTACTCTGCCGCAGAGTACAAGATGGCAAGAGCTGAAATTGTTAGGGATGAGGCTCTTGCACCCCATGACCCGGCTAGTTTGTTAAGGAGGTTGTTGCACGTTTTAACTTTCATTTGCTGTCTTTTTCAAGTATTCATGATAGCTCAAGTGTCCAGTAGATGGCTTGTGCTTCATGCCTTAGCCTCCGACCATTCAGATAGATGTTCATCTCCTGGGCAACACTGGCATTATATAGGTGGAAAACACTGGAAATTTCCAGCGTTTTCTTCCCTGGTGATCTGATCTTCACAAGTGAGTTTATGGCAAGGCAATGAGAGATAGGCGGCACTCAAGTGATGCTACACTGTAAAATGGCCCTTGTCACCAGCTGATGAGTTGTACTGATTCAAATGTTAGTCTCCGATTCCTCCTCTCACCAGCCAACTCAAGCTAGAAGGACCAGATGTAACATTCAGGGATTCTATATGTAGGTAAGACTTGAGTTTGCAGTGGCATAATTATAACACAGACTAACCCTGCAAGAGAGACCTGACCTAAGTCATAAGGGAGCATATTCATTTCTAGGAGATTCGACTTCAGTGACTTCCCTTAAGTCCATAAAAGTTGTACCCCAAACTGACTGTGTGCATAGCGCTAATTTATCAACATGCTTATACATGATAAGCGTTAGAGCCTGTCTTGGCTAACCTATTCAGTAGAATGCCACGCCTGCCATATATTACGTTACCAATAATTAGCATACATAATTTTAAACTTGGGGAAAATACTTTAGATGGCTACTTTTGCCCTAAAACTGATTTTGATTTAGATTTTGATTTAAATAATATTTCACTGAGGTCTTCCAAAGGCTAAAATATTTGCCAATGAGGAAAAATGATTAAAAAGCTTAAAAATGAAGCATAGATTTTGGACTGCAGCCTGGAACAAGATAGCTGACAAGGGGTCAGTTTCACTATGGCAATTTCCACCTTCCTTCAGCTGTATCAGAACAAATATGCACATGATCCGTTTCCACCTCACCATGTTTTAGAAAGGCCAAGATAGGACCCCCTGCCCAAATCTAAAAGGAGATTAAGTGAAAATTCTAATTCTGTGCAAATTGTGAAAATAGTTACAACAGTTCCTTCCTTTTTCCATGTATGGAATACAGGCCCAAGGCCCAAAGTAATCTTGGAAGAGGTCCCTTTTCTGGCTAGATAATCTGAAACATGCCATGACCAGCTTAACCTGAAATCAATTAGTAAAATTATTTTCACTTAGACTGCAAGGAATTTTCTGATTAACAAGTAAACAAAAAAAACAACCTGCTGAAATCATGAACACACTGCCCCATCATCAAGCCAAAACTAGCATAGATTCACTGGGACGGAGCGAGTAAAACTTTTAGAAACCTCCACTGTCTCTGCCTCTAAAATATTTAAAAAACAGTTGGATTTACGGAATAATAAAAGAGAATGGAGAATCTCCCTTCATGTAGTTCCAGCAGGACAAACACTACTGACCCCAGAGAGAGAGAGAAAAAGATAAAGGAGTCATATGGAATGAATTTAGTTTAATCAATGTTCTTGGCTACCACAGAATTATCTCCAACAAGGAAGAAAGGTTTACAAAGCTGAGAATAGGTTACTGTATTAATTCTCTACATTAGGGGAGAGATTAAATAGTGTTGTCCTTTCATTTATACCACTGACATTAGAGACTAGCTTAACTGAATTTTCCCTTTTAATTGTCCTCACGCCACCCAAAAAAAAACAACCCACAAACATGAAATCTGGGAAATAGATGTTATACATATTTGCTTCTGCCTTTTAGATTCGCCAGACTTATACACCATGAGTATTTGAAAACAAACAGGAAAAATAAACTTTGAAAAGCTACGTTAGCTCAGTGGTTTTCAACTGGGGTGCCACAAGACTCTTTCAAGAGTGCCATGGCACCACCACACTGGGGAAAGGTGTCTCCTGCACCTTGTGTGGAGCCTGACCGAGTAGTGGCTGATAAACTTTACGCAAGCAGGACTGCCTACTCCTGCCATAGTTGCTTCCTGATCTGGCTTCACAACATGTGCAGTAGGGCTGTGCAAAGCTTTGGTCATCGATTTGATTCAGCGGAGATTCAGCCTGATTCAGTGGCCAAACACCTGAATCCAAATCGAATCAGGAGACCCTTTAATCTCTCCGAATCGAATCGGAACCCTCAGAATTGATTCAGAGAGATTCAGAAAGATTCAGCGATTAGGACATAGACACAACTTTAAATGTCCTTTCTATATACCTCAAGGTACCAGGTGGCTTGTGAATGCTGAGACGGTGGGGTGCATGGAGCGTCCCACAGGAACGCGGGGGGATCCCCAGCGTGCTTGGCAGCAGACCTGGAAGTGGACCATAACTGCTTCTGGTCTGCTTTCAAGTCTTCTCCCGAGCGCGCTGGGGATCCCATGCACCCCACCATCTCAGCATTCACAAGCCATGTCTGGTACCTAAAAGGTATATAGAAAAAACTTTGAAAGCTATGTCTATGGCCAAATCTTCAGATTCAGATTTGGCCGAATCAAATCAGGGACAATGATCCAAATCGATGAACTGAATCACTGTCCCCATTTCAGGCTGAATCCGAATCTGAATCTAATTCGGCCTGTTTCGCACACCCCTAGTGTGCAGGCCACTTTCACCTGGCCACCATAGCAACACCCCAAAGAAACACTGAAGTAAGCCAAGACAGCACAATGGTGGTTCTCAACCAGGCTGCCACTAAATCCAGAAAACATATGAAGGGGTGCACTGAATCAAAAAAGTTGAAAATCATTGCTGTACCTGATAAAAATTAAGATTACCCAGCATACCAATAGAAGTATTTTCTACAGCTGCTGAATATCACCAACAACCTTGCAGCAGGACTAAAAACTCAGTGCCAAGTCTTGTATCAAGTTCACAAAATGTGTCCCCAACATTATATCACACGTTCCTCTGGACTCCCTCCTTGCTCATGGTACTTATTCACTGACACATGCTGTGCGATTAATTGACTGAACCCTTAGAACAGTCTAACACAGGAGTTTCCCTTCTAACAAGCTGGCTAGAAAATGCATCATTATTACAATACACAAGAGGAAAAACTACAGAGCAGCATTTGAATCTGCCACGACTAATTTTTCTTCTCTCCCAATGGATTATTGCCACCAGATAAGTTAATTCTAACCCATGTATTATCTGAACAGCTCATTGCATTTCAGAAACAAGATTTTTGAGTCCATGTTTCATATTTAATACAGATGGAAGTGGAATGTCTCTTTCCAGCTTTTCTAAAATTCAGCCGTGTCCTCTGGAGTCAGCAGAACAGAACATCTGGAACTGGAAACAATATAGATCAGAAACAAGCCTACCTTTGTCAAGCTTTTATTTGCTCAAATCCTGGAGAAATTCTACTAGCCAAATTTTTCAGGTGCTGTAGAAAAGCTATTTTATCCATTAAAAGTTTGGAATCTTTACCACTACGTAATCTACTATTATTGGCTAAGCAGCTATCAGCCAAACCAAAAAAAAATAAAAATAAGAAGTGTAATAGAAGAATAGAAAATTGCTTAGCTTTGCTTTGCTTCTAGCTCTTGCTTTCTTTCAGTATCTGGAATCTGTAAAAAGAGACGCTGCAGAGTTTTAACTTTAGGCATGGATAAATAAAAACTGACCTGAACCTTGGCCTAAAACACAAACCAAATCTTTGGGTGTTCAAGAAAGTTTGATTAACCCCTTCACCTGCATTTTTTTAATGCAGTCTTTGTGCAGCAGGATAAGTCTTTGCATTCTTTGCAGGGTTAACATTCCAAAGAGGGGGGACCGTACCTTCCATATCCAGACAGCAGTGAAGCTGGTGGCGTTTGTACTCCCTGGAACAATACCTGAGAAAATATCCAGGAGGCAGTGAGGTTTGGTTTTTTTTCCCATTCCTATTCTTAAGGTCACCTTTGCAAATCCCTGCTTTGGCTGGGTCTAGCTACAATACCATGCAAAAGGGTATTTTAGCAGTTTCTGTTCATTTGTAAGTAGAGACAACGCAAGTCCCCATGGAAGAGTTTGTTTCTAGCCCTCTGTGGCTGCACAAATAATCTTATCTTCTCAACTCTGTAGACATATCTTCATCTTGGACAACTCGTGTGGCCGGAAAATGGCAAATAACTGAATGAAGACAAACGCTGTGGGGGTCCAGATTGACATAATTTCCAGAAATGGTGGTGGGAGTGATGGACAAGAAAAAGCAAGAAAACCAAACAGTTCTGTCAATGTTTTTTTTTTTGCTTCAAATTTTCAGAGATAGTTTTAGTTCAAAGACCATTTTATTGGGAAATTTGTGTCAAAATAAAAATATTATTGGATTCAGCCTATCTCAAGGCCTGCTTTTATAGTGCTCCCAAGCAGAAACAGTAAGTGACAAAATCCCCAGTCAGTTTCAGTGCTGGTATCCAAACATGACGCCTGTCAATTCACTACTGCAACAGGGCTCTATTTTGTGCTGCTGCTGGTAAAACAGAATAGTGGGTAAAGAAGACAAGAGGGGCAGGGGGAGAAGGGATCCAAATACAGGTACTCCTCACTTAACATCATCCCAGTTAATGTTTTCATGATTACGTCGCTGATCTATTAGAGAACATACTCGTTTAAAGTTCAGCAATGTTTTGTTATAACATTGTTTGGCTGCCATCTGCTAGTAAGTAACTACTGTGACGTAACTGGATTGCTTAACATCGTTTCACTTAAAGTCGCATTTTTCAAGAACATAACTACGACTTTAAGCAAAGAGTAGCGGTACAAAGACCATAGTAGAGATAAAGTGGCAGAAGGTGCACATTTACAACCAGGGGGACACAAGATTTCAGTCTGAAAGAAAGAGAAGCCTCATCTAGCAGCCAAGACACCAAAAGGGGAAGGGAAATGCACAAATGTGTGAGATATTTATTGTGGAAGATGCTGATAAAGCACATTTTCATCCCCTTTTTGTATTATGCCAGCACCTATACACCCCAGCTGAAATCAATACATCTGACATATGCAGGTAAGTACTCAGAGTCTCTAATCAAAAGAATGTACAAGTTCAAGAAACGAGACAAAAGAAGTATTATTTCCATTCTACAGATAGTGAATTGATTTAACCATTTCTGAAAGGTTGCGAAAGGAGTCTCTGGCAGGGTTGGGAAATGAATCCAAATCTCCCAAGTCAGTCATTGCCTTAATCACAAGACCCTGTGTAGCCCTCCATATAAAGTTCAAAACAAGAGTCTCCCAGCAGTCCCAGCACCTACTACTCTGCCAATAGCTACAGGTTGTGGAGGAGCCAATTGCTCACAAGGATAACTGCACTGGACCTTGCTGGTGTCTCTCCCTCACACACGCACACACACTATGTCCAACATAAGTCAAGATATTTATCCACCCCGTATGCGAACACGGCATGCAAGCACACTACACAAGCACACTGTTTTGTTTAGGTTAGAAGCTCAGTCAAGCTGCATGTTGGGCCCTGGCAGGGAGTAGGGTGTTGGCTTAATAAACATGCCAGGGGATAGGAGGGTATCATCAGAAGAACTGTATGCAACCTGAGTCTTAACACTTTATGCATGACAACTGCCAAAACAAAATCTCTCAAATAAAAGTTGTAAATTTGCGATTTTATACGTAAAATTATAACTGGGTTTTTAATTTGTTTCTTGAACCTTTTGGTTGACTACTGTTTACATATTCTTTGCATAAGAAGTTAGTTTTGTAAACAGGACAAACAATCACATTGCTATCAAATCGTCTTATGTACAGGAAACACAGAAGCACCTCACAATAAATGGAAGAGAGATTAGAATGGACACATCTGTAAACTTCAGATGCTGCAAAGCTTCCTTCAGAGGTGAACAGAAGAAAGAAAACATATTATCTTGCTCTTTCAGGTTTGCTCTGACAAACATGGATTTCTTATGTCTACAAGCTCCACCTGTACAAACAGCCAAGCCTACTATTGTTATATTCTAACACACCCATCCGCCTTTGCCATATGAAAGAGCTGTTGAAAGTTACAAAGTAGATTCCAGACTTAATACATTTAGGGCTAGATCCTATTCCAGCTTTCAGGCATCTAACCAAGACTGTTCCTTCCATTTGCTTATCTACATAGAAGGTAGAATACAAGAGTATGAAATATTATATAGGAAAGCAGTCTCAGAGAAAAAGAGAGCTAAAATGGAAAAAGGTGTATTTGTGTTTAAGTTTAAAAAATGCAAAGATAATGCAGGCAAGTTATTGCTTAATTCAGTCTAGTTTGCATGGCATGTCTCTTTCCTTCATCTCTGGCCTGTGTCCCTGTTATACCAGGTTTTTATTGGTAGGAGAGATATGATTAATGTAATAATTATTACATCTCCTAAAGCAATGGCTCTCAACCTTTTTTGTACCAGGTTCCATCTGTAAACATCAATGGCCAGTCTCGACCCAATGCCCCTCATTCCCGAGCCACTTCCCCCCCCCAGGCCTCAGCCCCCCAGCATGTGCGGCAGGGAGCATGTATGTGCAGCATGGGGGGCCCCAAACAGCCCCTTGAAAGCTGGAACTCTGCCAGCCCAGGGAAAAGCCATGGTTTTATCCTTTAAAGGAGAATATATTTGTAAAGTTTGTTGATCCATTTTTAAAGTTTGCTCGTGATACTTTCATATATTTTCATGAACCACTTTTGGGTTGCAACCCACAGGTTCAGAAACACTGTCCTAGAAGACACAGGACAAGTTTCACCACAATGTAGCTGGTCATGATAAACCTGAGGTGGCAGCTATAACACTGATTTTTACTAGCTGCACTAAAGTAAACTTGCCATAACTTCAAATATTTTAATACCAAGATGGCTATATCGGTATAACAATAGTACCTCTTTCAGCACTGAAGACAGCCATGGAGTGCAAGCTTCCTAGAGTAGGGAACATGTCTCCCTTTCTGTCTGAGAAACATGCAGTACATTTTGGACGATGCCACATTCAAAAAAAATTTAAAATAACTGAGCACAATATTGCAAGCCACAGCAAATCTAGACAGCAGTTTCAAAAAAGAAGTGTATACTGAACCAACTGGAGGTGCACAGGAAAATTAAAAAGGAAGAACAAAGAATCAAAGAGGGGGAAGAAAAGGGAGTGGAAGGGACCTCAAAAGATCGCTTAAGATCATCCCTGTCTAAACCATCCCAGCCAAATGTTTGTCTGACCTGCTCTTAAAAACTTCCAGTCATTGAGAATATAGTCAATACAGATTAATCCAAAGTGGGAGGCAGGAAGGGGGACAATGGTTTGCCTGCTATTGCAAAGTACCACCTGACATGTTACGTGCCACTACTTTCTGACAGCTGGAATCAACCTCCCAACTGCGCTATACAAAGAAAAAATTCTACCGCACAAAATTAATAGAAATTTTAGTTCAAGTTGCAGTGGCCTCAATTTGGTGCCTACTCTGACCTCCACAGCACATGCATGTAGATTATTATTTGTACAAACAGGAAAATTGTATGGGGCTACAGATACTTGGCCTTGCTCAAATTGTTTCAACCTGTCAACTTGCCAGTTATTTGTAAGTCATGAGCAATTAACAAACTGCAGGGTTTTTTTCTTTTTAAACAAAGTCCTGGAGCATACTAGAAAAGAAATGTGAAAGATCTCTAGGGACTGACCTTGTCCATTCCAAAAAAAATCACACCCTCCCTCCCCCCAGGTATGTACTATAACAGCAAAACACAGAAGCAGACATCTACCTTCTTGGATTACAACAGAGGCTTATGAAAGCAATTTAACCCACACATTTACATGCAAGAGGGGCCCAGCTGTTCTTTCCACATATTTAAGATGAAAGACTTCTTTAAACAAAAATATTATTATGACCCACATTTAGGTCTTACACAATTAATCCCCAAAACAAAAAACACCTTAAATCCAGTTACTGAACTCCAGAAAAAGTGAACATGGGTGTCTGCACAGAGATATTACACAATCCCTCTCCAAGACAACTTTCTATTTGAAGTGCTATCTGAAAGAGCAAAAAACACATGGCCAGAATATTGTCAGAGTAGTGCAAAAAGGCAGATACCACCTCATGAGCACGCTGTGATTCTTACTCTGGATCAGTATGACAACTTTTCAAAACTCTCATTTTTTGCCAATTTAACCAAAAGTAAAATCTGGAGCAAGAAATACATGGCAGCAGCTGTACAAAAGAAATCTATTTTGAGTATCTAGCAATTTGAACTAAATGTGTATTTTGATGTAAACGGAATTAGTTGTTTACAACTCAAATCTTGAAACATTCTGTAAGAAAGGCAAAGTGAAACTGCCAATTTAATTCCATTGTCCCAGAGGAGTTAAATGCAGAGGCATAGTGTGGTAAAACAGAATTTAGACTTTTTTCTAGCTTAAAAAAACCCTTGAGACAAAAACCCAAAATCCACTGATAATCATCCTCACTAACTACTATCATCTGCAAAATGGCTCAACTTAGCCCTTGACAGACCACCTCCGGAAGGGAAAAGAGAATTAATTCTAGAGGTCCACTCAGATTTCTTGGCCTTTCTGTTGTGATGGTTAATTGTGATGGGTGTTAGAAATTGTGCGCGAGGAAGCGGGTTTCCTTCTCTAGCAACACAGGAAGCACAGCCTGCACTCCCAGGTGCCCACAACTTCCCCCATAGTAACTAAGCATGATAAGCAAGCTTAATGGCAGACCTGTGCCTTATTTGGTAAAAATTGTTAAAATTGTATTGTGATTGGAGCTTACCCCGCGGGTTAAGCAGAGTTATGCAATACTAGTAATTTTCCGCTAAAGCTTTGCGCATGCGAAAAATCTTGTGTAACCAGAGAATATAAATACGTGTATGAGAGTGCAACCGGGGTCCCTCTCTGCCTTTCTAAGGTCGGGGGACCTTCGGCCAAATAAACTGAAGACCACACGCTTGCCTCTTGTCTATTTGAGCCTCAGCTGGGAAACGAGCCCCATTGGGTTTATTTAAGTTCGTATGAGGACCCTTACCAGGTTGGGAACCATGTGAAGTAGTTTCCCAAGCATGGGGAGTGGGTGGGCTGTGTGATACGGACACTCGCCAGCCAGGAACTAGACCTGAACCACCAAGTCACCAAGCATCCAATAACCATGCATGTAATCTCTCTCAGGATTGGACAATGAGGCTTTAAAATGACTGCATGCATTTTATTTACTCTATATGCTGAACATGTGAAAACAATCAACTTGTTTCATGTTTTACTTGGAGTCTGTTAAGGAAGCTAAATCCTTTCAAGAATGTGCTGTACTGACTGCAACATTATATTGTTTCCTTTATAAAGCTTTAGTTTAGCGTGTTATATTTACACACTTAATATCGTAACCATGAGCAAACACCTGACATCTTAATTACTATTTCTTTGAGTCCCCTTAAATTGAAGCTTTCACAAGAAAAAAAAACAAAAAACCTGCCTTGACTCATAGTATTTGTCCAAGGACACCACAAAACACCACAGCTTTAAAAGGGGGGAGCATGAATCACTGCACAACTGTTAATTCATACAATTAACCCTCTAGAATGTAATACTATAAATGCAAACAAATGCTCCATTTCTGTGCTGCTTAGGAGATCCTCCAAGATACTATTCTTGGCAGTAATGGACAATTAAAACTTGCAAAAAACACAGTTTAGCTGATTTCAAAAAAACATCATAGGCAGGGTAACATCTGAATTTTATGGAGACATGTGGAGCCATCCTCCCTTCAAAATTAAATGAGTTACAGGCACTCATCAAGTTCAGACTCAGCCCAATAGCATCCAAGTTTTATTAGAATAAAGAAAAAAAATCTGATTTAAATTACATTTTACCCTGTCATAAAGCTGCTTTTCTCTTTACTGATCCAGGTACTTAGCAACAACTGTGCTGTAAAACCGTAGTTTTGCATGCAGTGCAAGTATTGTTTTTATTTTCCAAGCAGCATGATGCTGAGCGTGCAGGCAACACACAGTTTATTCCCGAAAAAGGTTACCTTTTTACAGAAAACCAAACACCCTTGACCTCTAAGAAAACTAGCTTTGCAGGCATGAGATGGGAAGCTGCCTAACACTGCAGCAAGAAATATCCAGGTTAAAGCTCTACACCCCATTGGCGGGTATTGATGTTCTCTCTCAATTGTTATTGGTAGGGATCTACCCAACTTGGAGGCAGCTGGCCATTTTTAAGGGCAGATCACGGGGCCAGCCACCATTTTTGAGGGCTTATTGCTGTGTCCCCCCCAAACCTCTGATTGGCTGAGGGGCCCTTGTTGCCCTGCTCCTGATGCTGATTGGTATAGAGGGCTGTCCAGATGGCCCTCCCCCTCAATGCTGATTGGTTAAGGTCCGTCCATCATGCAGCCCTGCCCCTCACCGCTGATTGGTGAAGAGGGGTGTGGCCGCATGACAGATAGCCCTCTCAGCCAATCAGCAGCAAGGATCAGGGGTGGCAGCTATCTTTTTGACAGGCCTTCATGCCAACAGCACCCCTCCCCTCTTCCCCCTGGCAAGCTGCAGCACCCAGGAGGACTGCTGGCTCCCACTGGAGAGCCAGCATTTTATTTTTACTAAGATTCCCTCCCCCTCTCCATGGATTTCACAGAAATCACCTGATTTCACTATTTCTGCAAAATCCGCACAATCACGAGCTGTATAAGTCCCTAGTTATTGGTGAAAGGGCTCTACCTGCGATAGAATAAGTTACAAGTGGTTTCAGTGTGGGCACTTTATTACAATATTACTTGGTGCCATTTAAGTAGTGGCCCTGACGACAATCATAGTTACTACTCTAAGACAGGCAAAAAAATTGACAAAACCAGTTTCAGTTCCCTTTACACAGACAGGAGTTTATAAGTACTTAAACATTAAAGACTGAATGGGGCAAGTATCTGTTTCACTGGAGTAGACACACACAATTTATTACAGCAGTGTGCAGCAGGGACCTTACAGCCTGCTTTCCATTGTTCAGAACAGGACATATTTAGTCTGCTTTGGGGGAAAACAAGCACAAATATGGACCTATTCATACTGTGTGGCAAATGGATATTTTCCTCAGTTTACAGGGGACACTGGCATGCGCTTTGTGGAGTTGACTAATTAGCTCCACAGTAAAACACCACCTTCTACACATGTGGTGCTATTTGGCTAGAGTAAACTAACTAACTGCCATAGGATAGTAATGTCCAACACGAATACTATCCTACAGTGGAGTTATTTACTCCTCCCCAACGCACGTGTAGACAGCGACCAAGACTGGCTGGGGCACAAGGGTACAGGGGCTTCCTGCCAGCTAGCCCTGCACTGTAGCATTCTCATGTCTTAGTTAGTCCCTCTGCAGCACGCTAAGCTAGGGTGGAGCAGCTCCAGGCTGGCAGGCTGACACCCCTCCCCTCCCAGGTCCCCTGCCACCTGATACTGCGCTGCCCTGGCTCAATGTGCTGTGGTACTGGGCATATGTATAAATGCGGCACCTGGGAGCAATAAACGCCAGCATGAACTGTGCCAGAGTTTATTGCATCACATTAATTGCACGTGTAGATGCACCCACGGAGACTTGGGCAATTACGTCTGTTATTGTTAATGTCATAACAGTAGTCTGAGTCTAAAAAATATGAACATGCAGATTTGGAGAATATCCTCTGCATGTAAATATCCATATAAACTGGGATAGCAAACAAGTACTGATGACTGAACAACCTTCTTTCACAGAAACTCGGACCCTTACTTAGTCTACAGCAACGTTGCTTAACCCGTGGCCTGTGGCCACATCCGACCACAGGTCCATGGGGAGTCTTGCAGGCTGTGGTCCTGCATACTAGATCAAGTGCGTACAGGACCCGATTCTGGAGCACGGGGCAAGGCAGAAGCAGTGCAGGGTCCAGGGCTATTGGGGGCAGGGCCATGCAGAGGCAGCATGGGACTCCATCGGGCCTGAGGGACCAAAAGATAGAGCACCGCTGATCTAGAAGGCAGTCCCAAACTGGGGACCTCTCTGAGGGAAAAGTTAATCCAGGTGTTTATAGAAGAATGGGATCAAGGCAGATTTCAGAATACTGAAACAAGTAAAACAAATGAGTAACATTACATTGTTATATTTATTGCAACTATTATTAATGATAAGCTACCACTTCAATCACTAACAGGAATCTCTCTAGAATTTGGGAGGTGAACCAAATTTCATGGCTTAGTTTTGATTTTAAAAGCATCTGTAGAAAAATAATTTAAGTCACTAAAATCCATCTGAATGCTGATTAAAATCTGAGTTTGGAAGAGTGTGCGTGGGGGGGGGAGGTTCCACTTTTCTCTTGTTAATTGTATACATTATTCAAATACATTCTTTTTGCTAGAGTACAATTTTTTTTTTGGTAATAAACAAGTTCCAAAAGTCATTTCGAGACAGAAGACCGTCATTCTCTTTACAAGCACTTTCAAATTGGCATTGGTGGACTCCTGCCTGGAGTTGAGGTAATGGGAAATAACACTTTAAAATACATGTGTATAGAAGTGCACCACATATTTCAGCATAACAGCTCCCCAAATGGCAGAAAGAAAGCTATGAGATGTTATATCACAATACCCTCAGTAGAAGAACCTGGTACAGGGGAGCAAGAGGGGCAGAGCAAAAGAGAAACATACTTATATTTGCTGTAAATGGACATAGATAGCCCCAAATGGTTTGGCAGCATGGAAGTGAAGAGTATCCTGCTAGCAACAGACATTATACCTGAAGGGGCTCCAACGACAGTGCTTATCTGATTTAAACATTCTTTCCAAAGAGGGCAAGGAAAATTGATCTGGCCATTTATATACTTGTCACACAAAAATGGGAAGAGAAAGATGAATTCACCAGGGGCAATCCCTTAAAAAAGCCAATATTCTGAATTCTTAAAAAAAAGCCACAAGGATTGAGGCTAACATCAGATTATTCAAAATTTAAACCTGCATTGAAAGACAGTATCAAGAATGGCAAGCATGACCTATCTGAACATTCAGTCATTTGTCCCTAGTGTCCTTCCAGTGCTTAGAAAAAACAGCAAAGTCCATTTATTTTGAAAAACAACTAACATTACCAGCCCTTATAAAAACAGTGCTAAAATCCTCTCTGTAAACATGGTCATGTGCACAAAATGCTTCCTCACCTTCTACTCTGCATCACTTCTCTATTCTTGTGTGCAAACAGTGGAAATTAAAAGTTACAAAATTCTTCTTCCTGCATCTAGGAAGATTTTTGTAAAAATTATATATATATATATATATATTGCTTCTGCATCAATATAAAAGAGCAAACTAGCAGAGCAGGGCAAAGCACTATACATATTTGCAATCCAGAGCACGATAGTCAGTAGATTATATTTTTTACCTCCTCAGCCTCTACACGTGTCTGTTGCTGTCCAAGACTCAAGGAAATATGCACAGGTTTTTCATTAACATCATTTCATGGTCCCCTGATTCTTCTAAAGCATTACTGAAACAAAGTTCTACAGACTGCACAGTTTTAGGCAAGAAATGGCAGTCATCCAGTTAACAGAAGAGACCCAAATCAACTGCCAGATTGGTATTCAACCGAGAGCTGGATTTTATTTACAATAGGCAGAAAAGGAACTGCTGTTAAAATAAATGCTGGATTTAAAAAAAACAACAAACCCTATTATAGCCATTTCTCCATTAGTAACACATATAAACAAATAGAAGAGGGACTGCTATACCAGCAGATGGCCTACACTGTCCATACTTAAGCCACTTGGCTACTCGAGAACTCATCTGCTGCCATTAGATTCATGTCATATATTAGTTGATTGGTTTTAATGCACCCATCTCTACAGCCTGCAGGTTCCAAGTCAAAACCAAGCAAAACATTTAGACCGACCATAAACGTCAGCAGAAGAATTCCTTTATCTACCCTGGGTGATAAACTAAGAAGTCAAACAGTGTAGTAAAACAAAACATCAAGCCACATTCCACCAAACACTGAACCAAAAAGAGGCATATTCACACATATTTTGCAAGTCAGCTGCACTGGTCTCTTACTGACTGCCACAGGGAGGGAATGTCAAAAGCAGGCAACCAAAGACACTGCACCCTCATCCCCACAAGGGTAGTAGTAGAGGCTTACAGCAGGGACTCCTCAGCAATCTTAGCTAGGATTGACAATGAAACAACTTATATGTAGGGACCCACTTAATTTGAAATTTTGCAGAAACCACAAAATCATGCACAGTCTGCAGACACAACCCCAAAACCTTTCTAAATTAAAATGCCAGCTCCCCAGTGGAAGCCAGTGGCCCAGCCTCGCAGCCAGCTTGAAGGGGAACAGCCAAGATGGCGCCTGCCCTTCTCCCCGCTGCCGACTGGCTGAAAGGGCTGCTCCGTGCGCTGCAAGCAGCCTGCAAAAATTCATTTCATTCGCCACGATTTAAGCAGATCCCTACTTGTATTCCAAAACAAACAGCAGGTGACCAAACTCCTGCAAAGAAACCCTAATCTAAGAGATGCATTCACTGCCAAAGCCCTTCTGTGGCACAAAACACTTCCGCTCTGCCAGAAACGTTACTTCACCACTGCCACCAACCAGCAGAAGGCAGATGAAGACACTCCCACACCTTCAGGAAGCTGCCATGGCCCATTCAGCAATGGAGTGCATTTTGTACTCTGGCAGCATAGCTGTTGAGTAGTCAGGCAGAGTGACAAAAAGCATGACAAAAAACCAACATACACATTGGTTAGAGCACAGCCCACAGGTGGGCAATTATTTCAGCTGGAGGGCCACTTAACGAGTTTTAGTGAGCTGTCAAGAGCCGTGTGCATAAAATATCATTTAAACAAATTATAGATTAAAAACAAAATAAAATATGTTATAGTAGATGTTTGATACTAAAATCAAACACCTGCTATAACATTTTAATTTTATTTCAAAAAATAATTTTTGTTCTGATTTATGTTTTTTGAGTAGTGTATATAGGAGGCAATTGTATAATAGATCAAAATAGTCTTACTCTTACATAAAGGGGTTGGGGAGATCAGTGTGTGCATGTGTGGGGGACTGCCTGTGTGCTAGGCCTGGGAGCCAGCTGGGGATGGGGGGGAGGGACAGGGGAGCAGAGGGCGCATGCAGCATAGCTCACCCAGGCAAGGCAGGTACAGGTGCGATAGGCTTCCCCCTCCCACACCCATACAGCCTGTCCCTGCCCCCACAGCACTGAGCATGGAGTTGAGCCCCACCTGCTCCTGTCCTGGGAAGCCTGCACTCTGTTTCCACCCAGGGCCGCCACCTCAGCTTCCCAGTGGGGCTGTTTGCAGTGTGGCTGCAGCCACTTGGGGATTGCTCATGCTCAGCTCCCCCTGTCTCCATGAGCTCTTCCTCCTCCTGCCCCTGCTGCACCGTTCTGGGTGGGGGGGAAACTGCAGCTGGGCAGTTCCTGCCCCAACAAGCAGGGCTCTACCTCCAGCTCCCAGTCACTTTCCACCCACTCCACCTGCCTAGTGCCACAAGCAGCCACCCGTGGGCAGCCAAGTGGGTGAAAAGTGGCCAGGAGTTGCAGCCCCGCTTGCTGGGGCAGGAGCCACCCAGCTGCAGCTTCCCCCCACACCCAGAGCAGAGCAGCGCAGTGCAGCCAGAGGCAAGAGGAGGAGTTGCTGCTGGAGGCAGGGAGAGTTGAGCAGTACCCCGGCGGCTGTAGCTGCACTGGGAGCAGCCCCAACAGGAAGCTGTGCGTGCTGGCTGGGGCTGGCAGGTGCAGGTGGGGCTTGGACCCATGTGGAGCACTGTCGGGGCAGTTGTGGGCCAGATCCAATCAGCTGACCAGCTAGAGCTGGCCCACAGGCCACATTTTGTCCACCCCTGGCATATTTGGACCATGTCTAATAAGCTGCTCCAATTCCTATAGCATTCTTGTAAAAAAAGCCCTAAATTTAACATCTAGAAATAACCACAATATACTATCCCAAAATTGGCCCTTGTGTGGACACTTACTCCAGAATATGAATGTCCACACACAATTATTTTGAAATACCTACTGCACTTTAGAAATTACACCTTATCTTCAGAATAAGTTCCTTGTGTAGACAAGCCAAGAGTCTAGAGGAAGGATTCGCTAAACATAAAACAGATTATAAACAGGTGACAAAAATATTACTTACCCGTGTTCCAAAGCTCAATTTGCAGGTGTGCAAGTGACAGCTTCTCCCCACCACTTACTATCAAATAATGTTCTTTAAGGAGACAAATTCCTTATATACTCAAAAGACACAACCCACAATGTTTGGGTATGCATGAAAGAACACATCCAGGCCAGAATCCTTATTTAAATCTCCTTATGTACATTCTGAACTAACATGGCAGCATCTACGTATGTGTACAAGTTTGCATGCATACAGATGAGGATCAAACAGCAGGAGTAACTTGGAGCTTGGAATCAGCTGTGTCATAAAGAATATACAGTGTTCATTCTCGCTCCAGAATTCTTCAGAGAGGGAAAAATACTTCACATCCTCCCCCATCAGACAAAACCTTCCTCCAAACAACTTGACTTGAGCAGTAATCAGGTGAGAGACCAATGGTTAAGCAGGTTCCCACACCCACTGTTCAGAGAAAACAAATTGTTTGCATCATTCCTGACACTGAGAAGCCTTGCAACCAAAGTGTTGCATCTCAGGATGCCAGGAGTTCAGTGCCCTCAGGATCAAGAGCTAAAGTCATTTCCATAAAATACCAGAGTAGGAAGTAGTAGTCACAGAGGCAAGACTTTCCACAGTAACTGAATGCTAGGCCATTTAAAGCATGTGACCGAGACATTCAGTTGTATTAAAAAATGAACTGAGAAGTAAGTCAGAACACAGATTATGAACATGATGTGCTCTCCTCTGCCCTGTGCATTGGACAGCACTTTGGAGAGTGCTCTTAAAGGACAGAACCACAAAGTTCACTGAACATGGAAAGGGTGAATGTCATGATTAGTTCTGCACACAAGAGCAAAAAACACAGAAGTTGAAAGATTGTTTTTCTGACCACCAGTGCACTCTTAAAAATCAAGAGCTTAAGTGCTGCCAAAATAGCTCAGTTGGGAAAAGCGTTAAATTGAAGATCTAAAGGGCCCGGGTTTCAGCAGAGCTTTCACCAACGCTGGTGGCTGTGTGGTAGAGTTTCTGCCTACCATATAGGGAAATCCAAGTTCAAGTCCTAGTTGGGATGAATTGGGGTGAGTCAAGTGACAGGGAGAAATTCTTAGGAGGGAAGTGGCCAGCATCAAGAGGGTTCAGAGGAGGGCCACTCGCATGATTGAGGGAGGGGACAGCAGGGCAGATCCTATGAGGAGAGGCTACAAGACCTTAACCTACTCAGCCTTTGCAAGAGAAGGCTGAGGGGGGAGCTGGTGGCTGTCTATAAACTTACCAGGGGTGACCAGTGGGGAATGGGAATAGACCCTGTTCCCCTGAGCACCTCCAGGAATAACAGCTGTAAGTTGACTGAGAGTAGATTCAGGCTAGATATCAGGAGGCACTACTTCACACTCAGGTGGCTAGGAGTTGGAACCAACTTCCAAGGGAAGTGGTGCTTGCTCCCACCCTGGTGGGGGGCCTTTAAAAGGAGCCTTGATAGTTACCTCTCAGGTATTCTCTCCTGCCCAGGGCAGGGGGTCCGACTTGATGATCTGCTTGGGTCCCTTCTGACCCTACATCTATGAAAGTTACTTAACAAGCCTCCAAGACTCATCACCTTGACCACTCTTTTTAAATGCCCACATGCATATACATTAGTGCCATTAGCATGCTTGGTTCTTCAGACTTGCAAAGCAGCAAGCTGTGTAGGAAAGGAAACTTTCAACCCAAGGGGAAAAAAAAAAAACAATGATAAATGAAAAGGAAGATATCCTATAATGAACGGAACAGTAGAAAGAAGATTAAGTTCCTAATATATAACATTTACATAAATAAAAAGGGGGGGGGGAGGGGGAAGAGAAAGAGGATGAAGTTCCAGAAGGACCTAGTATGGCAAGATAGCAGGGTCCTAGGCATGTAAACTGAGCCAAGCTGCTACCAGACAGATAAATGCTGCCCTGCAGTCTCAAAGCCTTTTTTCTTACAACTCTGCCTGTTTGCAGTCACACTTATTTTTGATTAAATCAGACATGTCATGAAAGCAAGGGAGCGTACACTCACACTGTACATGCCTCACACTGGAAGGTTTTTTATTTTGTGTATGTTGCAATATAAGCTGAATAACAGTGCCTGCCTCTGACAGCATTTTTCATGAGTGGATCTCAAAAGAATACCACTACTTAGGTGGTATTCATTTAGCATTTCATCATGGATGGAGAAACTGAGGTTCACAGGGAAAACAGTGCATCCAGGTCGGGCAGAAGGGCCTGGAATAAAACCCAGGCCTCCCTTAGTCAGATAGTTTGGCCACTGGAACAGAATTCCTCCCTGAAAGATTATGAAATTGAGGCCCAATGGGCAGGAATAGAAGTCTAGCCAAAAAGCTGTTTTTCCAAGACTAAGAAAGTATTCCAAGAGTACGAACAGCACCATGGAACAAAACTGATTGGGAGAAAGTGGGACTGATGAGAGGCCTGAAGTTGAGAGTACATGGGTGCCAGCAACCTCCTACCAAAATCTCTCTCCTCCCCTATTTTATCCAATTTAGCTCAAGCCAGCCAGTTTAAGACCGAGTCCAATACATTAAGATAATTGTTTCTGCTTATGTCAGCACTGCTGCAAATGAGCTATGAGCAAACATATCCCTACCCAGGGGAATAAAGTGGTCTAGTACACATTTTGGCTCTGAGTAACAATCAGTCTTCAAGCAAAATCCAGGCATTTCCCAGTTCCCCAGCTCATGCAGAGCCTCTCCAGTTTGCAAAAAATGACTTGAAGACTTACCAAAAGACTGTAATTTGCAAACAGCAGAATGACCAAAGTACGAGCAGACAGCTGCCACAGAAGTTTTGCCACCACCATTCTGGATTTATTTCTCTGCAAAACTTAACCCCCAACACTATTTTTCCCTTAGTAGCCTTTCTTTGGGAGGAGAAGGGTTTCAAAAGAATAAAGAACATGTAAGCACCAAAGGAAAAAAAAAAAGTCTCATCAGTGTATCATTTTCCAATTACAAAAGTGGATTTGATGATAATGCTCAATGGAATGACTAGAACTGGAGACATGTTTCACAGTGTCAAGTATTCAACGCATTTGATCTTTAGGGCCACAAATTGTCCATGAACAAATAGCAATTTTTCTCAAATATATTCACTGTCTATAAAACCTGTTTGTCTAACAACTTCCGGAAACAAGCCACAGTTATGGATATGCTTACTATCTGTAAACATACTTTATAAAATTTGAGTGATGTGGATTAGCTCTGCAGACAAATCCAATAGCATATTTCAATTCCCTGACTGAATCAGTGGAACTCTTATAAATCAGGATCAGTTCAAAATGTGTCAATCTGTAAACATTCTCCAACGTGCCCTTAAATCTTGCTGTTTTGTGCACGTTTCTTCCAGAAACCTAATCTGCTAGAACACTTATGGGAACCAAAAGCAAAAGACTACCAGTCAAAGCAAGTTCTTTTTAAAAATCTCCAAAAATATTCACATGCTTCTGGGAGGCTCGCATGGCTCCCATGCAGCTCTATTAATGATCTGATTTGTCTTTTGTAGCTGGAAATACAGCATTAAAACAGTCAGACAGAGAATGTTCTCCTTCTATATAGATTCCAAAGTCACAGCTGCCATCTAGTGTACTGGGGTTTTGTGACTCTTGAGAGCAACTTGTCTGACAATTTTTTAGATTGGATGAAAGGAAAAACCAGGCTCACTGAATTTTTGGAAGGAGAGAGGCTTGCAAATGATTAAAGTTCAATTTATTGAGGTTTCACTATAGCTTGCTTCTATTTGCCCCTCCCTAACTAATCTCACTGCATGTAGCTTGGCTAACTAACTCCAGATGTTTAACTATTTCTGAATGTAAGCATTCTGCCACTTGAACACCTGCAAATTGAGTTTTGGAAAATGGGTAAGTAATATTCTTAACTTTATCCAGACAGTAAAAACAAGCTGTTGAAACCCAGACAGACAAAAATTCTCCATAGCTACACATTTCTTTTGCCTAAATATTCAAACACATGCAGCAAAAAGGCTTGATATCATCTGCAGCTGGGCAAGCCTTGAAGCTGAAAACTGAACTCATTCTCATTTCGGGAAAAAAATACAAAAGTTGCAGTTTAATCTGCCTTCATAGGAGTCACAACAGATATCCATTTAAACCATCAGTACAGATTTCTGTGTCAAATCCATTTATCCCTTAGGTAAAACTTGGTTTCAACACTTCAGAGCTCAGGCAGCCAATGTTCTAATGTATGCTGCAAAGTGTGACAAAAGCCAAGAATGAAAGACAACAATTATTCATACTGGAAGTTAAAATACCACAGGATTAATTTCTGCAGCATGGGTAACTCTGTTTGCAATTATTTCAGATAAGGATAATTTTCAATGATTAAAGTAATTGTGTGTGTGGAACACAGGTAACTATAGGACTGAAATGACTGACACCTCGTGATAGGACATATAATTGAGGGGTAAATTACACCCTATATAAAATAACTAAAAATATACCTACAAATTATTAAGTCACAGAAGGTACTTTAGACCATTTCAAAATTTAGATTTTTATAAATACTATTATGACTGACTATGCATCTGAGAATGAACAGTTTATTATGCAATGAACAAAAGGGAAAGTGATCCAGGACATACCCTAACCACTTTCTGTGGGATGCAACCACAGTCCCTTATTGAAGGATCTTACAAAATAGGGAGGTGTGTGCTGGGGGGTGGAGGGGGTGCATACAACACAAGCCAGTGCTCAGTATAATAATGAAGCTTTGGGTCAGGGTACGTCACATGCTAGAAACTGAAAAATGGTCATGTAGACCTGCCATTTAAGGTGACCAAAATGACATTTGCCATTAAAAAAAAAATCAGAACCAGTTTTGGATTCAAAGAAAATATGCAAAACAGAAGACGGAAGAGAATACATACTGCATAAAAATATAAAGCTTCAGGTCAGGAGGTGACATTCAGACATAAGCTATTTCCAAAAGGTCTGTAAAGGGATCCTCCAGTTGGAGGTGGTCAGAAAAAGTACTGTATCCTTGATATCATTGAAAAGAAACATTTTTAATTCAAAGCGTGTTTACAACATAGAACTAGTATAAGGGTGCTGACACAAGACAGCATACTGCAAATATAACGTTCTGGGTCAGAAAGCATGTGTCAGCTGTTTCGGAATGTTATGGTTACAGGGGCAGGTTGCTCAGGGTCACCAAGTGTTTTTTATCCTTTACGAACAGGAAAAGCTCCATCTTCTTCAAAAAAATCTGTAAACTGAAATGTGGAGTATAACACATGGGAGCATACTGCATGGATATAAAGCTTTAGGTCACAAAACAATGTAAAAAAGCTAATTTGGAACAGTGAAATCCTCACAGAGACAAGCTCCTTTGGATGATCCAAGACAATTTGTCATTTATACATTCTCAATCCTGTTCAACCCCTACTTAACGCAGTTTCACTTACTACAGTTTTGCTATAGTGCTCATTTAAAATACATACCTGGTTTCATTTAGTGCTCAGAGAATTTTGTTATAACGCTCAGTGCAGGGCTGGGGAGAAGTAGTGGCAGCAGCGGCAGTGAGTGAAGAGGTGAGTGACAGCCAATGGGTGCCCACAGCGGGGCAGCAGGAGAGCAGGTTTGCTCCTGCATGCGGCACTGGAGTCGGCAGCGAGGAGCGGCAGTGGTGAGAGGGCAAGGGGGGCAGGTGGCATGACTGCAGAGCCCAGGCTGGGGCCCAGGGCAGGGTGGCAGGAGCATGGCAGGAGCCCGCAGCCAGCAGGCAGGTGGGGAGGAGTGGCGGTAGCAGCAAGAAGGGGCAGGTGAGCAGGGGACATGAGGGCCGAGTGGGGCTGAACCTGCGGAGCCCCTGCTGCCCCTGGGCTGCAGCCCGTGCCCCATTCATTCCAGTCACGCACTCACCCGCAGGGCATGGACACCGTCCTGAACCTGCAGCAATCTGGCGGTAGCAGACAGTCCCAGTGTTGGGTGTTCTGGAGGGAGCCCCTGCTGGGTGTGCGGGGAACAGGCACCGGTGGGAGGGTAGCCCCACAGCTTCCCCCATGCCGGCTGAAGTCCCACTACATGGGGTCTGGGCCAGCAGTTGGTGCGGAACCAATTATATTTATTTACATTAAATCCTATGGGGAAATGGCTTTCACTTAATGCTGTTTCGCTTAGCACTCGGTTTTTCCAGAACCAATTAAGAGCATTAAGCAGGGGTTACCTGTATTCAGACTAAGAGGCTATTATTACCCAACCCTGCACTAGGATCAAGCCCACTTCTGAAGGGACAGAGGGGCAGGGGGGGAGAGAGGAATATTTCTGAAAACTGAAAATGATATGATAGAGCAATACACATTTTTTTTTTATTACTATTCAAAACATTTTTTGTTATGTTTGGGCTTTCAACAAGAAACTAAAATCAGCCTTGTATTAACAGTCCCTTCTAATCTGAAATATTTCAAATAAGATCTTTGCTTGGAAATCTTTGGTTTTATAAAGAAAGTTGTGTTCCCCTCCCCTCCCCCTCCTTCCTATTTCCAGACTGATTTAGTCAATTTTAACTAGAACTGCACTGATATATCAGTTCATAGCAGACTGGCACCAATAAAAAGAAAACTGACAGCTTTTTTTGGCCAATCATCTTTTTTTGGCCAATGTAGCCAATGTTACTGATAAATGCCATGTGCGTGTGCGCAGACACAGCATGCACATGGACAGGACTGCAGTCTGGCAGCTTGGAGACCAGTGTCTGGCTGGTAAGTCTGTGAGGGGAAAGGGGTGTTGGGGGGGAAGGGTCCAGGGTCCCCAGGGTGAGGGAGGGAATGGGGTAGGGGCAGGGGCTGGGGCAGGTGCTGCCCAGCCAGGGTGGGGCTGCGGGCGGCTCATCCAGGGGCGTAGCAGGGTGGGGAAGGGAAACAGCTCCCACCACTGCATGCACCCCCAGGGGAGGCATGGGGGGCAAATGCCCCCTGGATCTGTGTGCAGGGGGCGGGCGGGCTGCCCACTGCGGGCTTGGGGCTAAACAAGCCTCTTCCCAGTGGGGGAAGGGGCCTGGGCTGGGCCTGTGCTCAGGGTGTGCGGAGGCAGGGTTGCCAGCAGCAGTGCTGGAAGGAGGCTAAAGCAAATTTTGGGGTGGCTGTAGCCCACCCCATAGCACCTCCCCTCTCAGCATCATTGCCACTCATCCCAGCCTGCTCCAAGCATAGCCCTGGCCCAGCCTCACCACTGGGAAGAGGCCAGAGCAGCCCTCAGCCCCAAGCCCACAGCAGGCAGCCCACCCTCACATTGCGGACAAATCTGGGGATGCACACAGTAGCAGGAGCCACCCCTCCCCTACCCCCCACTCCCACCCCACAAAGAGCTGGATGCAGCTCCATCCTGCGCCCTGCCCCAACTGGCCAGTGCCAGCCCCTACCCCACTCCTTCCCTCACCATGGGAGCCTCAATCTGTCCCCCCATGCCCCTCCACCCCTACCCCTCCACCCCTGAATTACCGGCCAGACGCTGCTCTCCAAGCTGCTGGGCTGCATATCGGCTATTGGATCGGTATCGGCCAATATGGCTGGTTAATAATTGGCCATCAGTACGGGCTAAAAAAATCTTTATCATGCACCCCTAATTTTAATGTAAAGAAGCCCCGAAGACAGTGCAGTCAGGTAAATCTCAAAGATATTTTAAAGCTATCATATTTGTAGGCCAGGGTAGCAAGCATTTCAGTATTTGGAATCCAAACAAAATATTGCGGTTTCAAAAGCAAGTGTGCAGAAGTTAATGTCAAGGGTTATTGTGCGCACACAGAATATTACTACTAGGTCTAATTTGTAAGTACCCCAAAAGATCTGGAAAGTACTGTTTCAAATGCAGAAACTCCAACTCATATAATAGTCTACAAAAGCCATGCAGCCACACATCAACAATCCACAGATTACAATAATGCCATGTATACAGCCATGGAGATTTTTTTTTTTTACTGTGTCTTTTGAAATAGAGGAAGAAGGAATGAACGCCAACAAAACAGTGCTATAGTAATGCTAACGTTCTGATTCCAAAAGCCCTGAATTTCAGTTAGATCTTCCCCACTGTCTGTAGATCTGAAAATACATATTGGACACAACATAATGCTCTCTCAGATTCTTTCAAATCCTAAGTACAACAAGAAGAATGGGAACCACAGGCCAAAGTTCTGTCTTCAGTTACACCCACCTCTTAACTCTAGATCTATCTGCTTTTATAGGCTGAGTTTCAACAGTCCCGTCAGCATTAATATATCACATATTACTAGTGTGTCAATCAAGTGCTTGCAGAAGTACAGGTACGTAATGCATTCAAATTAATATCTTTTAATTCTTAACTGCAGTAATGTTGAGCAATCCAAATCAGTATACGTTCACACATAACTTTGTAGGAGGAAGAGAAAAACAAGATCATTGGAATGAAACAGTGTTAAACACTAAAACATGAGGTATCAATGCACTCCTTGCTTGGTCAAAATTGTCACTGAAATCCACAGGAGTTTTGTCTGAATGAGGAATTAAGGATGGAGCCTCAAAATTAATAGCAAAATCCTTTTATATGACAGTATCAACATTTCATTATTTGCCTCTGGGCAGATCTGAAAGCTAATTCTATTTTATCCCTATACTTTCTCTTCCTACTCTGTCAAAGAAAAATGTACAAGTATCATCTTCAGGTATCTTCGCACCTCCTGCTTCTCACATTGCATTTTCATTTAAGTAGTAACTGCAAGTTCTAAGGGCTCTCATGCTGGCTCTGTTCTCTTAGCTGACCCACTTAACCTGGCTTCCTTATTGATAAAAAGGGAAAAATATTCTCTGTCTCGCACTGATACATATAGGATTAAATAATATCTATCAAGTCAGAAGTGTCTAGTATTATTCAGCAACTGCTACCATAACACCATCACAACAGTGTGAGGATTAATAAATGCAGCTACAAGTGTTGGTGCATTCAGCCAACCAACAACTGCCCCAATAACTTACTATATCTTCTGTTTTATCTAGCTATTGCAATAAACTGCCTTCCTACTATAATTTCAATAGTTCCGTAGTTGCTTTTATGAAATGTATTCTTCCCAAAGGGACTAGTCTACATATACAAACTTGCCCTGGTTTCAGTTAACTCTGTTCACACAGACCTGCGTTAGTTTATCAGTTTAAAACTGGTTGTGCTGTGTTAGCATGTTCTGAATTTACAGGAGCAAGCTAAATCAATCCAAGATGACTTTCTGCCAATTTAACGGCATCCACACAAGAAGTCAAACAGGGCTTTAACTGAATTAGTTCAAAATCTTGAGCCCTTAATGCAACTGTGTGGTAAGCTAAGTGCATGCAACTTTTATGGTAGCAAAGAATAGAAAAATATCTGGTAAATTAGAAATCTAGTTTATTAACTAGACTTTCCCAAATTCCGCCATGTACTTTTTGAAATTCCCTGAAGTTCCTCAGCAGTATTCTCTGACCTAACAGTCACTTTTTATTAATTATTTTATAAAACTTGAAACCAATATTGGAGAACTGCACACCTGGGCCATGAACTCCTTCAACACAGCAAGGAACTTTAAAGGACACAGAGGAAATTACAACTGTCACAGAATCATAGGAAATTAGGGTTGGAAGGGACCTCAGGAGGTCATCTAGTCCAACCTCCTGTTCAAAGCAAGACCATCCCCCACTAGATCATCCCAGCCAGGGCTTTGTCTAGCTGGGCCTTAAAAGCTTCCAAGGATGGTGATTTCACCACCTCTCTAGGTAACCTGTTTCAGTGCTTCACCACCCTCCTAGTGACAAAGTTTTTCCTAATATCCAATATTAGTTGCTGTCCTTTTTGCTCCTCCCCCCAATGAAATTGTTTTTCACTAGCCACATCCCAAAAGCTGTCTTTATTATCTTTTGTTCCAATGCATATCTCTCGGATAATGTGCATGGGAATTTCTAGCTATGTTTTCCTAGTTATGAAGTCCCAGCTGTGAACTCTGTCCAGAGAGAACACATGTCTGTGACGTCATCCAAAGGAGCCAAACATCCAACCATCATGGGATTTTGACCAGCCAATGTGCTCAGTCAATGCCCTTAATTATTTAGTTGTGCCCTCTGTGAACTTCAGATGTTACTGAACATACTTTGCTGGAAAGTGGCACTGCATTTTCCATTCAAAAAAGGATGGAAAACAAAATACTAACTACTCTGAATTGAATGGAATTGCATTTTTGCTCAAGTTTTCATTATAAAGTTCCAGCTGATGTCAATTGGAGTTTCTCACGCACATCTTGTGTGCACAAGAGATATTATATTTCTTTCAACCATTTTTAACATTTTCCTTTCTTAGCCTTAGCAGCTTCCAGGAGAAATTCTGCAGTTGCTGATGTAAAACATGAAGCTAAATTATTTATATTAAAATACTGTTCTCATTAAAGTTAATTATTTCTGTACACTATAAATTCTGAAATTTCTTCTGTTTTTGCTCACAAAAGGGGGACAACTACTCAGGTTTCTCATTCAACGCTATTAATTAAAATTTAATGAGAAAAACTTTGAAGAATAGTTACAAAATGAAGCACACTTACTAGAGGCTGAGTAGGAATACATGCTACTGGATATTTTATGTTTTAATATTTGAAAAATGAGTATTTGTTGTGCATCCAAAAGTTTAGAAGAAGCGGTACTAAGAAGCAACATCGAGTTCTTAAAAAAGACCATTTCTTCCATTTGTTACAAAACTCCTTTATACAGCATGATAAACCCTAGTTTGAATGAGTAACAAGTTTCTAAACAGATAGGCAATTCCGTGCTCTTAACATGTCAGATAAACATTTTACATAAATTTGAAGTTTCAGTACTTTCTTCCTTACTCAAAGAATGTCAGATCATGTGTAGCACCCACCCTGTCAAATATCACACCTGGGTTACTGAAGCATTTAGAGAAACAGGCTTGTATACCAATGGACTACATACAGATTGAAATGGCACTGAGACTCGGATAGAGATTCCCCACATACCATGCCTCTCCCCAGATTTTCCTTAAAGACACCAACATCGGTCCTGTCTCACAACTGATCACAATGCATGTGTTTAATTGGTTACAAGCGACCATTAACAATGCATACATATTAATTACCATTTCAAATTTATATCCAAATTAATGTTTTCATTACCCGTAAAATGTCAAGTTGCTCTCAAATCTCTGTGGTCTTTTTCTTCGTTACACAGTTCTCAATTCCTCTCTCCATCTCTTATGTTTAATATCAACGAACTATTCATTGTGCTAAACAAAATATGCTTCAGCAGTCACTAAAATATATTAATCACTTGGGGAAAATATACTAGTATACAGCAAATAATTCTGACCACCAAACTTTTGTAACCTCCTAATTCCATTTCTTTGTTACTAGAATTTAAGCAAATGATCATAACTAAGCATAAGTCTAACTATTTCCTGATTTAAAAAAACCAAAAACCACTTGATAATGCAAGCCTGAAAGTACCGACCTTACCAGATTTTATTGCCCTATCCATAAACTATTAATAGGTTAATATTTCACACCATGACTGTCCTGATGCTGAATGCAGTCACAGTTTATACTTGTCTTTTTAAGCAGCTTTACTGCTACCTTGTGTGCTATACTTATAATCTTTAAAATACCCAGATTTGAGATTTTCATGCTCAGAGCAAGAATTTAACTGGATATAATTATTTTATAAAATATGTATACAGAATCATAGTATTTGAAACTTAGCTGAAACTCTACATTAAAGAAGTCCCTAATCCCACATTTACTCATGTTTAAAACTAAGCACATGAACAGACCCACTGAAGCACTTGGAACAGGTAACGTGAAGCATATGCATAACATTTACAGAATCAGGATCTTAAGGAATGGAAGCTTAAAACTGAAGTTTCTTTACAAGAATGTTATGACCAGTTTATCTTCTACTCATAAAAATAAGCTTTGATCTTAGGCACTGAAAGAAATCACAGCCATACAAATAAAATGTTTGAAGGTGGCATTACAGCATGTATTACACCTTTCAGACATTTGTAGCACATTGATATAGAGTATAGCACATTGATATAGAGTATACCATTCAGAAAACAGAAGATTAATGAATAACTGAAAACATTATGAAGCAGCTCTCTCACAAATGTTCATACTTCATTTCAAGGGACATGTAAACCATCCTAAGGAATTCCATGCAGCTCAACCTAAGATAGTGCCAAATGCCTCCCCAATGAGAAAACAAACAGTAGTAGCATAATTAGGATTCATGACTGAACCCCTTTAGCTAATTACTAAAATGCACTTGGACAAAAGATTTTTTTCATTCCACGTAGACTTAGTAGAAAGACTGGTATATAAAGAATCACTAATAGTCTCAAAATGAAAGAAAAAACGCTATCAACAATAGTTCAGGAACTTGTATAAGTTTTATCATTTACTTTATGCTGTTTTCCTAAAACTTCAAAGTGAACCCTGGTTTTCTCCTTTCCATTGGCTAGAGAAGCACATGACTGTAAATTAATTTGAGACTGTCATCCAAGGTGCACTTATAACCCAAGCCTTCTTGCTTCCAAAATTCTTGTCAACCAGATTCTTTTATCCCTAGAATTCTTCACCTCAATTCACAGTCATCTTTATTTTAATGCTATCTGTGTTCCCAGTTATGTCCAGGAAAAAACAATTTTCACCAGACTATCACTTTACATTTTATGCAGTATTTTCAAAGTTAGTTCAACACAATTAAACTCCAACATCACTGACTTCACAAGCATATGAACAGATACCCTGCTTTCAGATGAGAGACATATATATCTCTTGCTTTTAATTGTAACAGCACAAATAGGTTTTAATATCTACCTACAGATAATCCTAAAAATAGAAAATGATGGCACTGGTAAAATTTGGTCAGACTTCTTGTACTAAATGACAGTTCTGATAATTACAGATAGTTTCAAAAAGTGGGTGGCCTAATAAGAAAAGCCCTAAGGTGATGTTCTGCTAGCTTTGGTGACACTGGCACATTTTCTAAACTACCTAGGAAACTGCTACAATTAAACTTCAGCTTGCCGAGCTGAAATATTTTAATACATGAGAAGCAGCAGTGCCTATAAACTGAGTTTCATATGTGCCACTGGAAGTCCTTGCCTGTAGTAGTAGACAGACAGCTCAAGTAACTCATCTTGAGAAGAGGGATGAGCAAATCCCAGCCCCCTTTTTTCCATGGCTATGGAGAACTCTGAAAAATGATTATTACGCTATTACTTCAAAGTGGTGCTTGGACTGCTCCATCGAAAGGAAACAACTGTCCTCATGCCCGCTTGTAACAACACAAAGCCGAGTGTTTGTTTGGTGCGCTGCATGGAGTGAAGATTATAGGATGTTAAGGGAAAGCCC
>NW_005841925.1:1695064-1696350 GCF_000455745.1 Alligator sinensis
ATCCATAACTAAAATAAAACAAAAAAAACAAAAAAAACAAAAAAAACAAAAAAAAAAACAAAAAAAGGATCAAGGCAAAGTTACCACTGGGAATGTAATGGGGAGGTGATGGTGGGGGAAAAATATCAGAAAATTCCTACTTCTAGTTTCAAATGATTTGATAGAAAAGGGTGCGACGGACTCCCTACTCCCGGCCAGGAACATACACCCTCTGCAGTGAAAACTGGGTAAGCCTCAACCAAGCACTCTGCTCTCCCTCAGATCTGCTCACATGGCTGTTTTTTCAAGTGTTACATTTCACAAGTCAAGCAAGTTTTTTTTCCCTTTTGGTTCCCTTTTCAACTTCTAAAGGAAGAGGGGAAAGGAAAGAAAAAACCCACCCCTCTCCCCTCCCCCCACAGCCCCCATCCCAAGTCTGCCAAAAGTCTGAATCTGCCTGTGATTGACACCCGACACCAACTCCTCCAAAATCCCAACAGAAGTCACTGGCTGAGGCTGCAAAGCACTGGGGAAAACACACACACACACACACACACACACACACACACACACACACACACTTGCTCTCATACATGCACATGAACTCACTCTCAGTCACACATGCTCGCTCAGTCACACAATCACACACTCAGTTACATGTGCTCACTCAGTCACACACACACACACACACACATTCACAGGCAATCACACACACATGCTCACTCAGTCACATGTTCACTCACATTCACATGCAGTCGCACACTCACATGCCCAGTCACACAAACATGCTCAGTCACATATGCTCAGTCACATACACGCTCAGTCACATATGTTCACTCGCACATTCATTCACAGTCACAAGCAGTCACACACATGCTCAGTCACACATGTTCACTCACATTCACACACAGTTGAACACACTCACAGTCACACAAACACGCACAGGCTCAGTCACAGATGCTAATTCAGCCACATACAGTCACACATGTTCACTCACATTCACGTGCAGTCCCACACACACACACGCACACACACACGCACACACGCTCGGTCCCACATGCTCATTCAGCCACATACACACACACACACTCAGACCCAGCCACCCAGGTTCACTCACACACGGTCTCAGTCACACACAGAGACACAATCACACAGCCACACTCTCACACACACGCAGAGTCACTCTCACACGCGCGCTTTTTGTCTGGTTTCTTCAATAAGCGCCCCCCCACCAGCCCCTCCCGTGCCCCAGCCCAGCCGCCCCGGGGCTCCGCGCCGCCCCCTCGGCCCCAGCCAGGGGCACCTCC
>NW_005841925.1:1696794-1705617 GCF_000455745.1 Alligator sinensis
ACAGGTGGCCGCAGGGAGCCGCTTCTGGCCTTTCCTTGTGGCCGCTTTTCTCCCCCGGCCCTGCCAGACCATCTCCCCCGTGCATACGCGCTCACACATACACACGCGCGCGCGCTCAGGTAAGATGCACACACCTACACACACGGTCTCAATATGATGCGCACACACACGCACACAGAGTCTCAGGTAAAACGTGCACGCGTGCACAAAGTCTCAGTGAGATGTGTACGTGTGTGTGTGTGTGTGTGTGCACGTACGCAACTTACCTCCTGCGTGTGTGCATCTTACCTGAGATGTGCGCGCACAGTCTCAGATAAGAGGCACACATGCAGGAGGTAAGTTGCGCACACGTGCATGCTCAGGTGAGATGTACACGCACAGAGTCTCAAGTAAGATGCATACGCACAAGCTCAGGTAAGATATACATGCACTCAGGCTCAGTAAGATGGACATGCATGCACACAGCCTTAGTAAGATGCACACGGCCTCAGGTAAGATACATGTCCACACACAGAGGCTCAGGTCAGATGCACATGTGCACACACAAACAGGTCAATAAGATGCACACACACAGTCTCAGGTAACATGCACATGGTCTCACACACGTGCTCCCCCCCACCCCTCCATTCGTCCTTTTATTTCCTCCTTATTTTTGTTAAGAGTCAGCACCCAACCACAGCTGCTGTAGTGGGACTAATGTTTCCTCCAGTCAAACTTCCTCATTCGTTCCTTTGCCAACCCCTACCCCAAGAAGTGTGTGTGTAGGGTGGGGGAGGGTCATGTCCTCAGCACATCTTGGTTACAGGGTATGATATCACTTCTCTTCCTCTGCACTGTTCAAGCATTTTTTTTTTCTCCCCACTCTGGAACCAAACTGGGAATTTGTTTTGAAAAGACACTCTAAAGCCAGTGTTTCTCAACCTCTTTTAGACACATGGAGCCCCTCCTTAGACTTGAGGCACCCCTTGGAAAATGTCAGCTCTTAGTTTTCACTCCCTTTTTGACTATAGAAATACAATATGGCTATTATTCTGTTGCAAAAAACTCAGAACACAACAGTAGGGCTGTGCAAAGCTTTGGATCATGATTCGGATTTGGAGATGATTTGGAGGCCGAATCCATGAATCTGAATCAAATCACTGTAACCTTTAGGCTTTCTGAATGGATTTGGAGCTTCCAAATCACTTTGGAAAAGATTCTGAGCCTGCAGCTTTCACCCTGCTGCACCTTAACAGACACAGTGTCACCCCAAACCCCTGTACTGATCTTCTTGAAACTTGGCAGGCTTCTTGGCCTCACCAGGGGCCACTACCCCTGCAGTTTTCACCGCTCTGTGGTGTAACACATACATGTGACATCAGTTTTGCTTTCAGGAATTTGGGGTGCAGTTCCTCCCAAACTCCTGCACGGATCTTCTTGAAACTTGGCAGGCTTTGTGGCCTCACCAGGCACTACCACCCCTGCAGTTTTCACCCCCCTGTATTGTAACACATACACGTGACATGAGCTTTGCTTTAAAGAATTTGGGGTGCAGTTCCCCTTGAACCCCTGCACCAGTCTTCCTGAAACTTGGTAGGCTTCATGCTCTCACCAAAGGCTACCACTCCTGCAAGTTTCATCCAAATCAGACAGAAAAAAACAAAGTTATAGATATTTAATTGATTCCCCATTATACCCGGATTCGGATCTCCGCGGCGGCTCTGAAGCTTCGGAGCCACTTTGGCCAGATCGAAGCGGGAACCCAGTCTGGAGCTCCGAATCGGATCTCTGGCATCCAAAGCAGACGGATCTGAAGCCAGATTGAATAGCTGCCTACTTGCACAGGCCTACACAACAGGTCAGCATTTTTTTAACACTGTGGGTTCTTATTTGAAACAGTTGGGTTTACCTTGTGAACCATGTTTGCACACCACAGTGATAACGATATATGGCATTCTGTAGCACTCCTGAAAGGATCTCGAAGCATCCCAGGGTGCCACAGCATGCTGGTTGATTATCACTGTGTTAGGTCATTAGCTGCTCAGGGCTTGCTGGAGAAATGGCCTCTGAGAAAGAAAACACATTTGCCGTTTCTGGGGACCATATACTGGTAGTTGCCCCAACTTGGCAATGTTAGAGCACAGTTTAACTTGAGTTGTACAGATGGGATTGACTTACAGCCATTTGAAAACAAAATAAAAATACAAGTTCAGAATAAACTTAATGCTTCAGGCAGAAAAAGGGAAGAATTTTATTTTAAATGGTTTGAGGTTTTAAATAACATTTTATTTAAAAGACATTTGTGGATTCCCCTACTCTCTTTTTCTCTCTTGCCCCTGGAGAAAAGGTGTGGGGGTAGTGGAAAGCAGAGCCTAGTGGTTTGCTCCAAAAATTAAAAAAAAAAAGTTCTTAAACTATTTTTAGTTTCCCTGAAAAGCCATGAATGTTTTCAAGGCACAAACAAGCTTCTAGGATTGACTTTCGAAGGAACCCACAAAAGAAATTAATATATAATCTATAAAAGTTTATTTTTCAAGGGGAGTTTGACGTATTTGATTATTAATCTGAGAAAAATTCCTGACTTCCCTTTTTTTTACTGAGGAAGCACTTGGAGGACCAGTAGAGTTCCTTCTTAAAACAAGCTACAACTTTGCTACAATTTGGGCTGATGCATCAGGGTCAACCATACTGTAAAATGTTAATCATATTTTCCAGATTTGTTTCTGCCAGGTCAACAGTAGGTTGTGGGGAGGGCACCACCCACCACGCCTACTTCCCATCCACCTGAGTCCACTGATACACTTCCAGGGCTAGAAGTCTGTCTATGAGACTATTCTGGACTTATCCCCGGTGTCTGATCTTGAGCCCTCAATCTCCAGTCAGTCTCACAGCAGATTCCAGGGATGAGTCTGGAGGCCCCTGACAGATGAACTTCCAGCTCTTAAGTGCATTTGTGGATTTGGGTGGGCGGGGCATGCTTAGTCCCATCCTCCATGAGTTCTACCGCTGATATAGTGTAGATAACCCAAAAGCTGTACCATGCCTAAAAAAATCATACTACAGACAAACAGTTGGGAGAAATGTTCATAGTGAAGGCTGATTCATTATTTAAAACCAGTAAAGAACATTTTGATAAACCAGTCTGACCTCCTGCTTAACAGTAGCCATAGAAGTTCTATGTGAAGCCCTCAGGCATGGGGTTAAACCAGAATATTTCTATAAAAATTATTTCCAATCTTGACTTAAAGATTTTGAGAGAGAGAGAATTTAGCAAATCCTTTTCACAAGGCCTCAGTTAACACTGAAAGGTTTTTAGCTTAAGATGAGTTAAATCTGCCAAAATTTTGTATGGACACTAAGTTAAAGTTAAACCTGTGCAATCCTGAAAACTGATTGGGCCTGAGAGCTGGGAAAGTACCCATTCCAGTTTTCTAGCCATGGAATAAATCCTTCAGTAAAATCCTTGGGAGCCGCTGCTGGCCGATGCTCCAGGGGCTCCATCTCCCCTACACCCCTGGCACGCGCCAGCCTGTTGGAACGGTTGGATGTTGGTCAGTCCTACCCCTTTTGGATGCCGTAGCCTCCAGCATCCCCGATCCCACACTCTTGACCTCAGAGGTCAGGCACCATGTTGATTTGGTCGGCTGCCTTTTTCTTATTGGCTGTAGTCCACAGCACACTGGTCATAGCCCCAGTGACAGTTCAATAAATCCACCCTGATTGGACTTCATGGGTACAGGGTTGACCCTAATGGTGGATCAGCCCAGTGACACTGGGAGTCCCTGAGGGGCCCTGGGGTGCTCAGCCCCTGACGTTAGTCCTGTGGCCTTTTCTCCTGGCCTGTGGGGCATCGAAATGAAGGCAAAAAAACTTCAAATAACTTAAACTCCAGGGAGGGCCCACAGACCTCTTTCCTACTCATGAGTCCTGTGTGTGAAGGTGCATATCATTCCTCAGCTCGATCCCAGGACCCAGCTCACTCCCTGGGTGAGGTGCTGGGTGCTCCTCCATGGGTAAATGGACTCCCTACCAGGTCCTCCCCCATCCTTTCCCCTCGGGGACAGGCAGGTTCCTGGCTGTCCCAGGAGGGGAACTCACAGCCTCCTCCCTGCTGTGTTCCCCCTGCCTTTTCCCCACCACTGGCTTTTATCGCATCCAGGCAGTGTCTTCTCATTATGTCAACCTCCCGCACCAGTACCAGCCATATAGAAAAGTGGCTGATGAACTGTGCAGGAGGTTTGTTCCCCTGCAGCTTGCCTTGGCTCGCCGCATCTGAAAAAGGTAAGTTCACCCCATTCAAGGGGTGGTTTACCTGGAGTTGCAGCAGACTATCCCCACCACAACTCCAACCACGGAAGAGGGGTTTCCGTCCCTCTACTTTCATCCCCTTGGGACACCTCAGTTTTTACATATGTAAAAAGAGGAATAACAGTACAGTAAAAGCTTTGTTACCCAGCATAAGTGGGGTAAGGGGGGTGCCGGTTATCTAAAAATTCTGATTACCTGAGGCAGGGGTTATTGGCTGGACGCAGAGTGGAGTGGTGGGGGGGGAAGTGAGAGGGGGTGGCGGCAGTCAGACACAGAGGGATGACAGCACAGGGGAGCGGGGAGTGGGTCAGAGCAGTCATGTGCAAGCTTCCCGCCCCCCCTACCCCTCCACGTGAAAGCCAGTTAACAGAGTATTCCAGTTATTAAAATGCTGGTTAACACAGATTTTACCGTACTTCCCTTCTTTCACACTTTGTTCCTCTTGTCCATATGGCATAGAAGAAGTGAGAGCAGGGTCTGGGCCTGGCTATGGCAAGAAGAGAAGTGAGTCATCAAGAAAAATATGCCAGCTCATCATGATTCTGCCCTTCTTTTCTGTCATTATTGTTATCAACTCTGAAGGAAGAGGAATGGAGCATGCACAGGGGCTGTAGGAGGAAAAGTATGGAGCTCATTTATAGCTGTCTAAGGTTTGAGTACCCAGTGAGCCATCCAAGATAACCAGCCTACCCAGCCACAGCCAAAAAGTTGGCTCAAATGAAATATTCTAATTTCTGTTTCCTATATTAACTCCCCCTAGATTTGCTTCCTCTCCCCAGTTTATAGCATCTTTCTTTCCCAGCTTCCAGCATGGTCTGAGCTCCTGTTATTCTAGCCTTTAATGACAACTGCAGAAGCCCTTGAAGTAAATTTACTGCCTTATAAATGACACTTGGGTTTATTTTATGTTATGTTAAATCAGTAACAGGAGGTATATCTTTTTTCCCCTTCAGAGGCACCACTGTTCAGCTGAGATGAAGTCACTAGCGCTGCCCATGCTGAAGATGAACATCAGATTTGCCTTGCTGTTTGGCTAAGAGGATGATGAAGTGAGCAGTAGGAACTGAAGGGACAGCATCACACATCTTCATTCTGTTTCTGAGACCAAACAACTGCATTGTTTTTCTAGTACAGTATTTTGCATTTGTCTTTTTATGGCTAGTCACCTGCCCTCTAACTAGAAAAACAATGATAAATCAAGCAAATTTAGAAACTTGTTCTTTGTGACATTGTTTCAGAGGAAAAACAAACAAACAAACAAAAACCCATTTGATGGGTTTGAAATTATTTGAGAAGCTCTGGTTCATCTGAATACAGGGTTTTCTTTTCTTCTTTTAACATATATGCAGACCCAGAGCCATAGCTAGGCATTTTGGCACCTGGTGCAGATCATATGTAGAGCACCCCTTTATACTATTATATAACATTATTACCATTTGATTTGATGCCCCTTGTATGAGGATGCCCAGTGCCAGTGCACAGCTGGCACTGTTCTGGCTACAGTACTGTGTAGACCAGTGATCCTCAATCAGGGTGCTGTGGCACCCTGGAGTGACTTGAGATTTTTGTCAGGGGTGCCGCAGAATGCCATGCAATGTTAGCACTGTGAGATGTGCAAACATGATTTGCAAGATAAATCCAACAATTTCAAATAAGAATCCATAGAGTTCAACACATTCTAACCTGTTGTGGTCTTTTGGAGTTCTTTGCAATAGAAAAAGAGCTGTACTATTTGTCTACAGTCAAAAAAGGAGTGAAAGCTAAAAGCTAGCACTTTCTGAAGTGTGCCTCGAGTCTAACGAGGAGCTCCTTGTGTCTAACAAGGGATACCTTCACCTTAACAAGGCTAAGAACCAACCATCAGCATAGACCATCTAACAGTGAACATGAAAGCCACATAATACTGAGATTAGCCAAGGCTTTAAAATTCACCAGGGATGGGGGAAAACTGCATTTGGAATTCATTAAAATACTATATTTGAGAGAGGAACTACAGGCTTGTTCATCTGATCTCAATGCTACTAAAGGCTTTGCAACAAAATATTGAAGGAAAGAATAGTGAAAGATGTGGAGTTAAACAGAAATTTGGCTAATATACCACATAGTTTTATCAAAGTTAGATTTAGTAAAACTGACCTGATAACTTTTATAAGATAACTGGTTCTCTAGGTGAAGAAAATATAGTAGATCTGATTTACCTGGACTTTGAGTAAGCGTTTGACATGGTGCCACATGTAGGAAATTATTAGAGAAGCTGAAGATGATGGAGATTAGTATACGAATTGTAAGGCAGGCAAAAACTGGCTTAAGAAGCAATAGCAACATAGAGTTGAAAGGGGAAGTATTGGACTACTAGGAATTTACTTGTGGAATTTCTCAAAGATCAGTTTTGGGGATGGATATTTTGTCCCAGTTTTGGAGGTTTATTTTGTACAAAACGTGGGAATGCGCTGATGAAATCTGCTTTTGAAACAGAGCTGGGAAGGACTGTCAATCCACAGAAGGAATTGCATACAAAATAGGCAGGATGATCTTGAGAACTGGAATATTAGAAATGCTACATAGTCATGCTACCTGCACAGGCTCCAAGCAAACTCCAAAGTCCAGACAGCCATGCTTTGCGACTTCCGCTTTGCTGATGACAGTGCATTATGTGCAGGCTCACAGGCTGACATGCAACGGTCCATGGACCTGTTCTCATCAGCCTGCGACAACTTCGGACTCACTATCAACATGAAGAAGACCAAAGTGATGTTTCAATCTGCGCCTGGCACAACTCCCCAGGAACCATGCATCTCAGTTAAAGGCCAACAACTGTCAATGGTCAACAAATTTGCCTATCTCAGCAGCACACTCTCCCATGCTGCCCACATCGACACCAAAGTCAATGTGAGGCTAGATTTCATAGACATTAGGGCTGGAAGGGACCTCGGAAGATCATCGAGTCCAGCCCCCTGCCCAAAGGGCAGGAAGTCAGCTGGGGTCATAGGAGCCCAGCAAGATAAGCATCCAGTTTCGTCTTGAAGGTGTTCAATGAAGGCGCTTGAACCACCTCCGGTGGCAGGCTGTTCCAGACCTTGGGGGCTCGGACAGTAAAGAAATTCTTCCTTATGTCCAGCCTGAAATGGTCTTGTAGTAGTTTATGACCATTCGACCTCATCATCCCTTGGGGCGCTCTGGTGAACAAACGTTCCCCCAGATACTGGTGGTCACCCCTGATAAACTTATAGGTGGCCATCAGATCGCCCCTGAGCCTGCGCTTTTTCAGGCTAAAGAGCCCCAGGGCTCTCAGCCTGTCATCGTAGGGTCTGCTTCCCTGACCTCTGATCATCTATGGATGCAAGCCAGCATTTTGGTCGCTTTACTAGCCGCCACATCACATTGCAGGCACATGTTCATCTTGTGGTGAATGATGACCCCCAAGTCTCTTTCTTCCATAGTGTTGGCCAACATAGCACTGCCGAGCCTATAAGGATGCTGCGGGTTTTTTTCCCCAGGTGGAGAACCTTGCATTTATCGGCGTTGAACACCATCAGATTCTCGTCCGCCCACTCTCTGAGCCTGTCCAGGTCAGCCTGGATCACCTGCCTGTCTTCTGGTGTGGATGCTTTGCCCCCAAGTTTGGTGTCATCGGCGAACTTGGCCAGTCCGCTTCTGACTCCAGTGTCCACATCATTAATGAAGATGTTGAACAGTATGGGTCCAAGGACAGAGCCTTGGGGGACCCCACTGGTCACAGGACACCACGATGAGTGACTTTCATCGATTACTACCCTCTGGGTCCGACCCCGGAGCCAATTTTCCAGCCAGTGGATCGTGGAGGACCCAAGGCGACAATTGGCCAGTTTCTCCAAGAGGTGATCATGGGACACCAGATCGAAGGCTTTTTTGAAGTCAAGATATATGACATCAATCTCTTCTCCCTTGTCCAGGTGATAGGTCACCTGGTCGTAGAAGGAAATGAGATTGGTCAAGCAAGTCCTACCCGCAACAAACCCGTGCTGGCTATCCCTTAAGATGTTGGCATCGGCCAGTCCATTAAGGATGGCCTCTTTAATAAACTTTTCTAAGATCTTCCCTGGGATAGAAGTCAAGCTAATGGGCCTATAGTTAGCCGGATCCACTTTCCTCCCTTTCTTGAAGATAGGCACCACATTGGCCTTCTTCCAGTCTTCGGGCACTACACCAAGTTAGCAAAAGCCAGTGTGGCCTTCGGCAGACTCCGTAAGTCGGTCTGGGACTGCAGAAGCATCGGAATGTCAGTGGAACTGAAGGTTTACAAAGCCATCATTCTCCCAACCTCCTTTATGCCTGCAAAACCTGGACTGTCTACCAGCATCATGCCAATAAACCACTTCTGCTTGTGTTGCCTGCGAAAGATACTAAAGACCAAGTGGCAGGCAGAGCTGACCTGAGCAGGGTGCATGGCCCTGGGCAAGTCATCCCATGCATAGATTCATAGATGCTAGGGTCGGAAGGGACCTCAGTAGATCATCAAGTCCGATCCCCTGCATAGGCAGGAAAGAGGGCTGGGTT
>NW_005841925.1:1707478-1708061 GCF_000455745.1 Alligator sinensis
GCTGCCCTGGATTTCTCTGGTCAGCCAAGGAAGCCTCCTGGCCCCTTTCCCTCTTTTTCCTCGTATCGGGATCGTCTCCCTCTGTGCCCGAAGGATCATTTCCTTAAGGCACAGCCACCCTTCCTGGGGTCCCATCTCTTCAAAACTCCTACTCTGCAGTGTGTCCTTGACTAATCGCCTGAGTTAATTGAAATCAGCTTTCCTAAAGTCTAGCACTTTCACCCTACTAGTTACCTTACCCACTCAACGTCTTATGATGAATTCTGTTATTTGGTGATCACTGTCCCCCAGGCGACCACCAATCTGTAGGTTCCCTACCATGTCATCCCCCGTTGCCAATACCAGGTCCAGTAAGGCATTCCCCTTAGTGGGACCATGTACCTCCTGCGTCAGGTGGAGGTCCTGTATACAGGATAGGAACCTGCGTGAACGGTGGGACTTTGCTGTCTGCGTCTCCCAGCAGATGTCTGGGTAGTCTAAGTATATAACGTCAACACCTACTCCTGCGTCCAGGCCCCACTCCAGCTCCGTTCCCATGGCTCTGACCCCTGGAAGCTGCTGCTGCCACTGGCAGGGGGAGGCT
>NW_005841925.1:1708087-1731080 GCF_000455745.1 Alligator sinensis
CCACACTGCCGCTGCTCTGCCCCGTTCCATGGGCTCCCCCAAAGCATGGGGCCTGGGGTGGTTGCCCCAATTTGTCCCCCCCTAGGGATGGCCCTGGTGGCAGGACAAGATTCCAGACACTGAGGTGCTCAGAAGATCAGCTCTCCCCAGTATCCACACCCTACTGAAACTGGTGCAGCTAAGATGGACCGGCCACCTTTTAAGAATGCCCGACACTCGCCTGCCAAAGAAAATCTTCTACGGTGAACTGTCAAATGGAGTATGCTTTCGCAGTGCACTAAAGAAGCAGTACAAGGACACCCTAAAGATGTCTCTAAAGAGTTTTGGCATCAACCCGAAATCATGGGAGCAAATCGCTCATGACTGTCCATCCTGGAGGTCATCAGTCCAGAGTGGAGCAATGGCCTTTGAGCAGCAGCGCATGGCAGAGGCAGTGAGGAAGCACGTGGCCAGGAAAATGAGGACCTCTTGTGTCCAGTCTTTGTTGCTCTCCTGCCCTTGTTGCAGCAGATTGTTCAGGGCAAAGACTGATAAAGGCTTATAAATTACCTGCGTACCCATGTTACCCAGCCTCCACCCCCCTCCTCTCTCTTCTTTCTCCTTTTTCCTCTTTTTCTCCCTTTCTCTTTTCTCTCTCTTTCTTTCCCAATTCCTTTCTCTCCCCCCCCGATGCGGTCATCTTTGGTCATGCACTAATAACAAAGGCTTCTAACATAAGAGGGGAGCTCAGTAAATCAGCGGCTAGAAATGTCTGAATAGAGGAACCAGGATATACTAATTGATCACAGGGCAATTATGAGCTATCAGTCTGATGCTGCCATTAAAGATAAACTTAAATTGGAGCAGGTACAAGGCTACTGGGCTGATCAGTGGAGGAGAAAGGCTGACTACAAAAGGAGACAAAGGGCTTGTCTGCAGTCTGGTAGAGTACATCCTGGCTGAGCCATTCCCAAGCACATCTCATCTATCCACTTCTGCATACAATCTTGCAACCTGGAAGTACCCTGGTAAGGCCATTCTGCAGTATGCCTCTGTGGGCCTTCTCAAGACCTCAGTCTCTAGCATGCTTGAAAGCAGCTGCTGAAGACCAGAGTTGCAATTAATGAGCACTGTGCACTAGGCAAAATTGCCCTTAGTGGAGGGAGGGGCCCAAGCACAAGAGAGGGAGGAGAGGGTGGCTTTGCCTGCCCGGAGTATCTCAGAACATGACTCCTCTAACTGGACAGCACAGGAGTACTCCAGCCCGACTTCTCCAGACTGGCAGTACAAAGCTGCCATGGCAAAGACTAGTAGGGCCAAGGGGGTGCCAGGATGGCCACCTAAGTCGGCACCCATGGCCAGTGCCCCTTTTTTCCCTGCCTAGTTACACCACTGCTGGGGGCAATCCTGGAGCAGCCTCATGAGCATGCATCCAAGTTTGTAGCATGACCGTGGGAGCAGGTGGACAGAGCATGTACTAGAGGCTGTCCTGGCCAGAATACCTTATGGCCATGATATAGACATGCCCTAGAACAGCTTGTCTGTTCAGCCTAGCAAAACAAAGGCTAAGGTGTCTATCAGTGCAACAAGGGATTAACAGCAGGGGACTAACACCATTTAAGCCCAAGGATAATTTTGCACAAGAAGGGGGTATAAACCAGTCATAAACACATCTAAGCAATAAATTAGAAGGTCCCTAACCATTACTTTTACCCAACAGTCCTCTGTAGCACAGGCATGGTCCCAGTAATATAACTAGGGTGAGGGAAGGGGTACACCCACCCCAGATGCCAACTATGAGTGGGCACCATGATACCCCCCACCAGGAGTCTTTGCTGCCTCAGGGAAAGCTCTGCTCTGCCTCTGCCTGGTCACAGGAACCAGGTAGTGCAGCACTGCATTAAATAGTATATCTGGGTAGATCAGGGGAGTGAGTGGAGAGAAGCAGAATGGTGCTCTCCCCCCACTTCTTGGGCACTCGGTGTACATCCTACACCATTGCATATTCCTCTTCTTTGGACATCTTAAGCATATTTCAACAACCACCTGTTCTTGCAGTAACAGTCCCTTGTCCCTCTGTTGTACCCGTGACAAGTTAGGGTGTTTTTATGTTTTGGGTATCCTAATTGGAAGTTGTACAAGAGGGTTGTTTGCAAATTCCTTTAAAATAAGTTAGGAAAACACTGATCTAGGATGGTTTAGATAAAAGTAATCCTGTCTTGAGCAGGGGCTTGAACTATTTGACTTTCTATGATCCACTCCAGCCCTACTATTTCTACGAGAGGCATGAAGCTCTGAAACAGTTTTCCAATCAGAACAATGAGGCCCAGCATCTACCTACTTTGAAGATGGAGCTTGATAGGTGTACAAAAGGAATTATATGACGTGGCACCTGCGACAATAGGAGACTAGATGACCCAGGAGAAGTTTTTACAGCCCCATATTCTCCTGTATTGCTAAAGAGAAAGAATGGGCTTATAGTTAAGGCACCAATCTGAGACTCAGAAAAGCTGGGTTTTATTTCCAGCTGTATCACAAGAGTTTGTGTATGCAGATTTGGGTACATCACTTAATCTTTATACCTAGTCCCAGTCTTCTGCTTGCATGTTACAGTTTTTCCTCCATTCCTTTGTCTTTCTTTTCAATTTAAAATATGATCCCTGTCTTCGTAGGTGTCTGTACAGCACAAAAGGGTCCTGATGCTGGTTGGAGCTTTTTTGGGCAATACCACACTAAAAAACACTTAACACTGCAACATTGCTGCAGATGCTTTTTAGGGTACATAGCCTTACATGTATTATAAATTGTGAATAATGATAACATGGGAAAATTCCCTCTGCTTACTCCAGATATAATGTCACTTAGGTTTCATATGGCTTAGTGTAGGATTTATCCCACAGAGGTTAATTAGCTACCAAAGATATTACATGGGAAGATTTTATGCAGTGTAAACTCAGATGCAAACTTGAGCTGATCATGTGAGTATAAAATGCCATGTGAATACTTGTATTCCAAGACGGTTTCTCTTAGTTTAGCTTATGTTGCTTTGGAAAGTGTTTTAAATAAGCAAAAACAAAATAATCATTCATACTAAGAGTGTAGGGGATATATTATGCCTGCATAATTTTTCCCTAAAAACAAAGACTTAAGGGTCAGACCTGGGTTTAAAGTTCAGGAGTTCCTACATCATATGCCTAGTGCTCAGTGTTCTACTACATAACACCACCCTCCCATCTGCAGAGAGCTTCCACTCCAATAGGATGCACATATGCCAACAATTCAAATACAGGAAAATGTGGAGACACTATGAGTCGAGAGATCACAGTGCTGTGAGACCCAGACTTCCTGAAATAAGTGAGTTTAAATGGGGGCTGATTGACATGTAGGTTTGCAAGAGGAAAACTGCTATAAAAGAATAATGAAAAATGTCTTGCTGGTATCTTAAGAAAGGATGTGTATATCTTTTATAGGTTAGCAAGGTGGCTTGGGTGAAGAGCTCTTTTTCCTGAAGTCTCCTGCTGGTCAGCAGCCTTGGGAATAAAGGGGCTGATACTGCCTGAGGAAGGGAAACATGCAACCAAAAAAAATGTTCTAAAAACCATAAAAATAGTTCAGTAGCTTTTTTTTCATGTGGAAACTCTTGGACTCATGCTTTTCTGGTTGCATCTGAACTGCTGGTTACAGCAAACAGAGGCAGTGATTGCATCTTTCTGTTACCTTCCTATAATATTTACAGCTGCTTGCACATAGTTCCTTGTCTAACGATCATTCTTGACTTTTGTGTAGCACTTTTCATCCATACTCCTCATGTTGTACCAAACAGAGAACATGTCTATTATGTATATACCTTCTTTAATTTTTACATGCACACATACACACACACACACACACTGTGTGCATGTGTCTGCACATGTGTGTATTTCAGAAACCAACAGTAAAATGGCTGTCCACACTGTATTTCTGAGTCAAAATGGGAAACAGCAATGGGGAGCACTGATGGCAGCACTGTTGAACACACCCATTATTTACAACTATGTGAAGAAGTGCTATGGCCAGTAAATGATCATTGTATATAAAATGGTTTTATTTAAAAATTGCCATTAGTTTCTAAAATATCCTTGTGTGTGTGCATGTGTACATATATATGTTATATTCACACGTGTATATATGTATACACACATCTATACCTATAGGTGTATATACTGTAGTTATATACATACACATGCTTATATATAGGCACGTACACACATCAATACCTATATATAGGCAATGTACACCCCCCCCATACGTAGGTCTATACACACCTCTATGTATGTATGTCCAGAGTCCAGAATTAATCCAGAAGGAGTCCAGAATTCTCAATCATAGATCAGTAACCAAACAGCTCACTTTCTCTTTGTGTGTTGGAGGTGTGTCTAGATTCACACTTCCTGGAGGGAGTTATTTTGGTGGTACCTATGAGCCACTCAGCCAAACGGAATTGCCAAGCCTTCCTAACAGTGTAATTCTTTTTTAGCAATCCCTTGTTTTTAAAGTTAAGACATAATAAAATGTAATTGTCTATTACTGCTGCTGTGTCTCTGATTCTCATGTTCCCTTACCCACATAAGGTTAAAGTTCTCACCCATGTTACATCCATCATCGATCCAGGGGACTGGCTTGACACAAAAGTAAGAAATTGTAGTAATAGTGTCTGCAAGCAACTCAGCTAAACCCAATGCTGTAATTTGTCTGGAGCACAGACTAAAGTAATTTCTTTGACATTTTCAGCAGTAGGAAGGTGTCACTCACCTTTGAGCATCACTTACGATGAATGTTGGAACTTGGAGTAGTGTCATAACTTGCAGGCACTAAAGTACTTAGCAAAATTTGCTGTGTCCTATCAAGATAGAAGTCATTCTTGTATCCAATAAGAAACTCATTATTGTAAGGCTTAGTGTCATGATTGCTTAGAGATCCAAGCAATGGCTGCTGAAACCAATCCTGACAACATAACCCTGCATCTGCCATTGGCCTATTTATAGTATTTGGAGAGTTCTTACCAAGTTTATATTGTATAATCCTATTACATGCCAGAAGGGGCCTGTTTCAGAGGACACATCTAGATTGGCATGGATGGACATTTAAAAATGGAAAGTTCAGTAGAAACATTGCCCACAGTATTTTCTCTCTAATTTTACAGAGATGCACATCCAAGGGTATGTGCTACATTTACTGATATTTCAAAGAAGCCAAGGGCCAGCACTTTAAAAACAGAGAGATATTTATGATAACCCCATTGTTGCATAATCTATGCTACGTATCAGATGGAAATAAGATATTTTTGCCTAGCAAGTGAAATAATTTCTAAGGTGATGCAACGGTATGAAACATGGCTAGCTTTATGCAGTAGAAAATAGTCTCCTGAAGATGGCAGCATTGGTGAGCATCACTAGTTACATCACTGCTTCAAGTTACAAACTAACAGTCAACATGCAACTCCTGTGCTCTTTCACCCAGTTGTTAAATAAGTACCTTCAATTATGGAAGTGAATAAATAACTTATGCTTCTTTAATAAATAGCATCTTTTGCTGCCACTTCTATGGGAAACAAAGAAACAGAAACATAGGATCACTTTTGCTTCTATGATTCTTCTGTTTTAGTGTTCCCAATCATGAATCAGGATCTGATTGGACTAAGAGTTGTAGAGGCAAGAAAAAAAGCCTTTGCTTTAGGGATCTTCATAATTCACAATGAGTTAAATCCCTGCTCGCAACAGCTGAGGGCCCAGTCTACACTAGAAACTTTTTTCCAGACTAGCAGTGTCAGCTAGGGGTGAGATTTTATTCTGAAACACTGGCAGACTGGCAAATATTTCCAGTACAGATACAATTATATTTCCAAAAAGAGAGCTTTAATGCTAGTGTGGCTTATTTCACTCCTCCAGCTAATACAAGTTATATCAACAAAAGCACCTTCATTGTTATCAACTGCATCTATACTAGGAAGGCTTGGCAATAGAGCTATACTGAAAAAATCTTTCCTAGGCCAGACCTGGTATAGGTATCACAGTAGATACAAGTGGATGAAACAGGCAGAGGGGCATGGTAGGATGAAATAAATAAAACAAGCAGAGTTTAGTAGAAAGACTGAAGTCTCAGCTTCCTTAGCCAAATTGATTTTTAGGTTCCATTTTTCTTACAGCTGTTTTCACTGAAGTAACATAAAATCATGACAACATTTCTATTGGATTTTGGTTCTCTAACAATTTATTTTCACCCAAAAGTGTGTTTGGGATCAGATTTATTTTTGATAACATCCATTTAACTATATGCATGTATGGGGATGATTTACCACCACATCCCCATGAGAAGCTTCCAGACCAGGATGACAGGACTTTTGGTTTGATACTTGTGGATGCTGAAGAGGTCCAGGTTCCTTAGCCTCTCCTCATAGGGCTTGGCCTGCAAACCCTTAACCATACGAGTGGCCCTCCTCTGGATCCTCTCGAGGTTCTCCACATCCTTCTTGAAGTACAGTGCCCAGAACTGGATGCAGTACTCCAACTGCGGTCTGACCAATGCCGTGTAGAAGGGAAGTATCACCTTCTTGGTTCTGTTTGGCATGCATCTGCTGATGCATGATAAAGTGTGATTAGCTTTGCTGATGATTTTGTCACACTGATGACTCATGTTCATCTTGGAGTCCGCTATGACTCCGAGATCCCTTTCCACTGCTGTGCTGCTGAGAGGGTCGTTTCCCAGTAAGTAGGTGTGCTGGATATTTTTACGCCCTAGGTGCAGCACTCTGCATTTGTCCTTGTTGAACTGCATCCGATTGTGTTCTGCCCACTTTTCCAACCTGTCTGGATCTGCCTGCAATTGTTCCCTACCCTCTGGAGTGTTCACTTGACCCCACAATTTAGTATTATCCGCAAACTTGGACAGAGTACACAGACTCACATCCAAGTCACTGATGAAGACATTGAAGAGTATCGGTCCAAGAACCAAGCCCTGCAGGACCCCGCTACTCACATCATTCCAGGTCGATACCGACCTGTCTACCACCACTCTCTGGGTGTGACCCCCAAGACAATTTGCCACCCACTGGACTGTGTAATCTAAGTCACAGCCTCTTAATTTATTATGCTGAGCTCAAGAGAGTGCTCAGCACCGGGGCACAGCCAGGGACTGGGAGCTGTTTGGCAGAGGCACTTCACCACAGTACCTGCAAAGAACCACTGCTGGGGGTGAACAGCAAGCAGCAGGAAGCAGGTCCTGGCTCTGCTGTCCAAGACAGCCAGCTAGCAGCCCTGGGGGGATATCAGAGCTGGACAGGGGGTGCAGTATGCTACAGCCCTTTGCAACACTTACCTGTGGCCAAGCAGCAGCTCTGCAGAGGGAACAGAGGCAGCCTGTGGCCTGTCTAGGGGGGCACATGGGGCCTACTGGGCTCCTGGACAACAGTTTCCCTCAGGCTCCCTGGTTTGTGTGCCCCAAGGCATAAAAAGGGCTGCTGGCTTTTATACCCTGCAACTAGGGGCTGACAGAGAGCAGCCCAGCCCTGGAGTAGGAGAGGTGGGCAGCCAGGAGCCCTGGGGCTGGACTCAGGCTGGCCCCCTGGTGGCTGGGCAGACCTGATACTAAAGTTAGTGCCGAGTTACATCTACACATACATACATTACTGCACATTAACTAATCATGACTAAATTTGATGCCTGCAGTTGCAGGTATCAAATTTGGTTGAGATGAGCTTAAATTACTGTGTAGTAAAGGCATGCATGTGTAGACATGCTCCTGTACTGCACAGTAACTTAGGCTAAGGTACATTAATGCATCTCATGTAGATGCGCCCACAGTGTCAATCACTACTTGATACTCTGTTCTATGTTCATTCTCAATGTAGCAATATAATTCATGCATTTCCTATCTTTCCTAAGATTATTCTTTCCAGAAATTTGCTTGGTCCAGACAGGAGCATGATCCTTTTCCAATTTTTATACCGTGAAGGATTTCCGGTTTCAGAAGTTTAACTAAGAGATATTTCCCTCCACTCACATGGAACATCTTCTTCCAAAATTATGCCAAAGAGTTCATAGGTGGTTTCAGGAGAATTTGCATCTTTTTTATTTTAGTAATGATCTCTCCTATTATTATTATCCCATTTCCTGCTGGTATGTTGCTACATTAAATTGCTTACTTTCATTTGATGTGAAAGTCTTGTTTTGCATCCTCAGTAGCATTGTTTCCTGGTGCATACCATTGAACTGCGCTCACCTCTTGAAATTTCACACTGAACCTTGCTCTGTTGATCTTCTCTGACATAGGTTCCTATCAGAGGTTTTGCCTCTGTATTTGACAGCAAGCTTCCATCCTCCCTGAGAGAAACTTCTCCCTAACAGTATTCTATCAGGTTTCACTGGGCCACAACAATTCCAACCCACGTCTCTCCATTTTCTGGCTTACCTGGACACATTTTCCTGTCTGATAGAAGAATGTCACATTTCAGGTTCCAATTTTTGCTACACTTTTGGAGAGAATAAAGATCAGTGGTGTAACTAGGATGGGACAAGTGAGGCAGCTGCCACGTGATCATGTCAATGGCAACCAGAAGTCACCACTGCCTGTGTGTGGCAGCTGCCCCCAGGTGCCCAACCGCAAAGTTCTCTGCAAACTAATAGCTGACCCTATCCTAGGTAACCCACATTAACCTGTATTCAGTTCATCATACAAATGATTAATTGTTGTTTTGGTTTCTGCAATAATTAGAAAATGTAGTACATTAGATGATTAAACTAAGTGCCTTCCCCAAAGCTCCAACTTGTCCTATAAGGGGACATTGACTTCAGCTCACCAACAAGGACACAGGCTCCTGCTATATAAAATAAAGGTAAAGAAAAAACTCCATTAAAAAAAACAATCAAGAGGAATCAATAATGTCAATCCACAGCATGGACTTGTAATACTGGCCAGCTTGGAAAACTTGGCGAGTAAAATGATGATCAGGTACAATAAAAAAGAATAATTATGCTGTTAAAAATCTAGGAAATAAAAAGTTAGTCTAGGTTTTGTAAATTAAAAGAGGAAATATGTCCATGGTTGTTTTAATTAATGGGAAGTGTTTATGTTGTTAACACACGTCAACATTCCCCTGCAACATTTCCATCATAAATGTTGCATCATTATACTAGTTATTTCACAAGTACTGAAAAGTGAAACCAGTTTTAATTACCAGCCCTGAAACAGTCTAGTTTATCTGTTTTTGATGAAGTTGAGTGAAGTGCAAGGATTAACAAAGCAGAATAAACAGAGAATAAGAAGTAATAATCTTAGATTACTGAGTCAGGAAATTAATAAATTATTAATACAATATTTAGACAAGGAACACAACTTTAAATATAGCCCACTAAAATCTAATAGGAAAAAAGTGATTTGATAGCATTTTCAGGAATTGTACCCTTTTTATTCCCCATTAATTTTATGGTTTTGCAATTCTGTACTCCAATTTCTTCTTTCTATTGCCTTGTAAAGCACAGCTATAAGCAATAGAATTTCACCAGTGATATTAGCTTATGTGGACACTAAAACAAAACTCTACCTTCCACCATATTTAATGAGCACATCATTTAAATCTATTCCTTAGCCACTGAACCTGTAAGGGTTCTCCTATACTATCTCCCTTACTGTCCACGGGGCCAGAGACTGTTCCTTGCACAGTTAAGACAATAGAAAGTCCAGTGGGTTGTGGAACTCTGACATGCCTGTTTTCTTGTACTCCGCAAATATCTCCAAGACTTAACCATCCACTACCTGCCTCCTTACATAGCTACCCCTTGTAATCCCATACAAGTGCACAGAACATCCATAACCCCTGGCCTCGCTGGGCAGCTCTTTGATACTGTATAGGAATCACTCCCCGATGCTGCTGGAAAGCCCACTCAGAGGATGGCTGCTGGAAAGTCACAGCTCATTTGGTGGGGATGATCTAGACCTTTCTTACCTGGTGCTTTTGGAACCATGAGGAAGGTTCCAGCCCACATAATGTTCTACCATGGGGATATGGGGAGATAGGTAGCAGTAAAATAAGAAGCGGTGTGGGCTAGTGCCTGGAGCATTGGATAGGGTGTGAGAAAACTGTTTTGTTGCCAGTGCTGCAGATGCCCAAGGCTAACCAGCAGGCTAAATTACTTTGCTCCTCTGCATGTTAGTTTTACCACCTGTAAAATGGGAAAATTTAGATTTGATAAATACACTGAGATGTACTGGTGAAAAGCCACATGTCAGAGGCAGGTATTACCAGCTCCTTCAGGCACTGTGCTACCAGCAGTGAACTGAACCTTTGATTGAAATGAGCTACATCTTTCTTCTACTACTTCTCTTAAATGATACAAACATTTTTGTGATATACTCTCTATGCAGCTACCAGCTTACCCCAGCAATGGTTATATTGCAGTACTAGGCAATATATATCATTTAAAATGAGACTGTGCCATAAACTCAGGAACAGAAAAAGGAAGACATAAGGGAAGTTGAGAATTCTTACCAACTTGAAAATGGCAACTTGGAAGCTGTTTGTCTGCGTCAAATTGAAAATGCCAACCTCAAAAAGGCACGTTAGGAAAAAGTTCAAGTATTCAAGTCTGGAGTGCTAATGGGGGTTAGGAATGTATAGGGTATTAAGTTGTTTGGATTTGGAAAATGCCAAACCTTTCTGGCTGATCATTCTAGATCTACAGGGAGAGATACAGACATGAGTCCACTTACCCTGAGGTATCGAGGAAGATTCCTTGGACTATATTATTCTTTTTCTGTGTAATTTGGCATTGATAGAAGGCACATGATAGCTAAATTCCAGAACTCTGACCTTTAACTCTAGCAAAGAACTGTAGAATCCAGTCTACACAGTACATCTGCCTGGTCAAAGGGGTGTCACTAAGTAAATAGGAGAGAGTGGGTGTGGGGAGCTCTGTCTGCCTGTCATCCATGAAGTGGCTGAAGTTGGAATAGGAACATCTGTCTCTGGGGAGCAGTAGAGGAAAAGCAGAGCGGCCACATTCCACAGAATTCAAGTTTATAAACAGGAGCCAGACCTGCTACAGTTCTTAAACAGAGGATTAGAAGCTGCTTTAGTGACCTGAGAGAGGAAGGTGAGAAGAGCTATGGCCAGGCAGACTAAGACACTGAAAAAGCCTGAGGAGGCATCAATCTAAGTTACATGGTTTTCTGTAAGTGAAGTTAGATAAGTAGCAAACAGAACACATATTCACCCTTTGGTTGGGGGGGAGGGGGTGCACATACAGGCTGCCTACACTAGCCAAGGCCAACAGGTTGAGATGCTCTTGCACGACTCCCAGTGTACCTGGTGGGGTCCCTGGACTGCCAGAGACTGCTGAGCATAGCTGAGTGCCTGGGCCACCCCTGATTGGTAGGCACAGGCGATCATGCCCCAACCCCCTGCTGCATCCTCTGTCAGCCACAGGCATCTGTCAGCTGCAGGCAGGGAGTGGGAGTGGGGAAGGGAGGCATCTATTTTCCTGTGCAGGAGCCTGGGCACCTATCTCCCTGGGCTGTGCCCCTGCACCCTATCATGAAGCACTCCACAATGTACACACAGACCTGCAACAAAGCCCAGGAAAATCCCTGTGCTCAGGTGAAGCCCCATGGAGCCTGACTGAGCTGCTATGCATGGGTGGCACACCTCCCATTACCTGCCTGCGGCAGATGTGGCAGCAGACAGAGGCATGCTTGCCCTTGCCTGGCTCCATGGAGCTACACCCAAGCATGGAGGTTCTCCTGGGCTCCATGTCAGGTCTGCATATACATCGTGGGGTGCTTCATGATAGGGTGCAGGGACATGGCTCAAGGACACAGGTACCTAAGTACCAGGGGCTCATACATGGGAAAACAGATGTCTCCCTTCCCCAGTCTCACTGCCTGCCTGCAGCAGATAGCTGGCTAGAGGCAGAAGGCAGGGCTGTGGAAAGGATCTGTGCTGACTTGGCTCTGTGACAGTTTGGGTGCAGGGTCCGTTTGGCTCTCTGCTAGAGCAGCCGAGCATGGGGCGAGTGCTAGCATGCCTCCCTGTGCTAGTGGGGGTTTGCAAAGGAGCCTGGGATGATGTCAGACAGCAATCTAACTTGAATTGATAGGGGAACTGGTACTGAAGTTTGATGCACCAGTCTAACCTAAATAGATTAAGTATGAGTGCACATCAATCCAGGTCTATCTTAGACAAGGTTCTACCATTTTTAGACCAATCTATGCACGCCAAACTTCTGTTCTCTTGTGGGTTTGCACTGGTTTCCAGTCAGTTAGACCAGTAAAAGTGTAATGTCTGTACTTGGCCTAAGAGAGGAGCACTCAGAACAGAAGTAGCAGTAGGATTCCTAAGCCTTCCTCCCGGAATCCAGAAATTCCTTGAAACACCACCTCATCCTCTCACAGCGTACTTGATAAACTCTTCCATTTCTGCTCTCCTAGTTGGTGTCTTGTCCGTCGAAAGGCTCAGACTTCATCTTGCGCTTTAGTCTAAGGGCTATCTACACACAGGCTCTGCCTCTGGAATCCTACTTTCTAAGGAATCCATCTCTCTGGTTTATTTTTAGGCCTAATCTAAATGATGGATAGCAGTGCTCTGAGATCCCTGGAAAAGAGTAGGGGTGGACAGGCCTTCCGGAGCAGCTGACTTGGTTGTTATTGCAAAAATAAAAATGCCAAAGTTCTTTGTGCTCAACTTTCCCAGAAACCCATGAAATTACAAAGCCAGTTTCTGCCCATCAGCCATTGCTTAAATATTGACCTTGGCTCCAAAACAGCTCCTGGCCCAGTCTCTTGGCGTCAAAATATCACCTTAAGAAGCAAGTGCCAGACCCCTTACAAGAGCCGTTGTCGTGAGGCTGGCGTTCTGTGGGAGCCCTGGCACCACACTCCATTACTCAGCTGCCCTCCTGGTCCCCATTATCACACTGTCATCTTATGGAAACATTCTAGTCTTGGCTCTAAAGTGCATATTTCTCTGCCATCTGCACTGTGAATTCTTACTCATTCACTATATAACCATAATAATTCATGCAGTCTCATTCATCCCCAAACAGTCCAAGGCAGCTAACACACGGTACTCACCTATGCCAGAGTGAACTGTCCACAAACAGTCTTGACCTCACTGAGAACTGTCCTGTCACTTAGCTGGCGCTAACTCTGAGGTGGGATAGGGTAGCCATTCTGCACCAGCAATACAACACAGCAAGTCTTATTTAGGGAAGAGGGTAGAAAAACTACTCCACTTATAACTGCAGAAAGCTAGACATGAACTTCCCTGCTTTTGCAAAGAGAATCACGGCATCTTAAAAGATAGCAAATAGTCAGAAGCAGAACTTTGTTTTCAGGGTTCATCTAAAACATGTTTTGCAAATACCAGGATGAAACAATGCAGCAGAACTGACTCCAGATAGAGAACCAGAAGTTCAAAGGTGCTTAGTATCATCACTAGGGCCAGAATTTTTAAGAAGCATCAGCTGTTGCTTAGGCACTTAAAGAAATGGCTAGATTTTCAAAAGATCTCAGCATGCTGAGGGTTGAAAATCTGACAATGAGAGCTACACCACTTTTCAAAAGGGGCACAGACAGAAATGACAATTTTTGCCACATCTGGCCACAGAAAGCAGTCTATAACCATGATCAAACAGAAGCGCACAGCTGAAGACCACTTAAAACACGGCTGATTGTTTGAAAAAATGTTTCAAAACATAGTGTCTTCTGTACCTTGTGTCTGCCTGCCTGCCAGCCTCTGAGCTGTTTTCAGAATGGGAGGGTGGAAAAAAGGGAGCAGAAGGAGTTCAGTCTGGGGGTTTTCTAGCCCCCACTGGAGGGTGAGGCGGGTGTACTGGAGTCTCTCTGAGGGGCGGATCCAAATCACCCACCCCACCGTCCAGTGCTGGCTGGGGAACCCCTAGAATGAGTTTCCTCTGCTCCCTTTCCCCCCCTCCCATTCTGAAAACAGGGACAGGCCGGGAGGGAGGATGGGCCATTGCTAGGGAAAACTGACTGCAGGATGCAGCCAGCAGCTAGATTCCCTTCCCCGCTGGAATCAACAGTGAACTTCTGTTTGATCCAGGGGATCCTTGCAACTCAGAACACTTCCTACAAAGCGTTCCCAGGTACAGCAGGGAGCTGCACTTTTGTCTGTGCCCAAGGGCACTTCTACACACTTTCCAGGGGTGAGGGGCCACTCCGAGTGCTGCTCTAATTTAAATGCCACCGCATCTCCTGTATCAGCATTCCCGTGCTTAAAAACAGTGGTGGGAGCACTTGAACTAAAGCTCATTCAACAAACTTCAGTTCAAGTGCCTCTGCTGCCATTTTTAAGCATGCAGACATTGAGACATGAGACATAGGAGACTGCTGGAGCACAGCAATTGTCATGCTCCCACTGACTTGACTGAGGCTGCTTTGATGTGCTGGAAATCCAGCACGTCAGCGCAGCCTCCGCACTTGTGTATAGGCACCCCAAAATGTCTAAATAGAAAGAGACACCTCCTGAGAATCTGGCCCCATTTTCTTGCTCCACCCACAGTTTTCCTGAAAGGTGCCTTATCCTAGTTCTGACCCAGTCCAAACCTGCTCGAGGGTTCCAGTGAAAGCACAGCTCAAGATGGTACATGCTGGACTTTGCTGTCAGCCAATACATGCTTACTGGAGCTGGAGTCAAAGTAGTGTTCATCATTATCATCACCCACACTAGGGTGGAGTTCCTCACTATTAGAATGAGAAAGTATTGATAGATTCCATCCATGGACCACAATCATCCCTGCTGGCAGACTTGATTAAACTCAGCTAATATTTGCATTTGGGATAGGCTTAAGACCACCACTGGTCACAATAAAATCATTTTTCCAGTTCTGGCCTCCTGAGTCAACTGTTACTGAGCAGCACTGATGATATGGAACAAGAGCCTTTCCACAGCCTGCTTGTGAAGGGAAGGAAGGCTGAGGCTCTCATATCAGACTCTAAGTTATGTTTCTCTTATACTAAATGTCTTTCAGTTAGTGATTAGCATCAGAAATACAGAATAAAAAAATTGAAGTACAAAAGGAAACAATAAATAAGAAGCACTGGATAGTTTGGCTCCCAGGACTGTATTATCAGAGAGCCAGCACGGTTCATTAGGTAGGGCGCTGCCCTGGGTTCTATTCATGCTTAGCTTTAATACTGCTTGTGACCATGGAAAAGTTCCTTCTACCTATTACTGTAATATAAAGACTAACACTTTCAGCCTCCTCTGCCCTTTTGTTTATTCTCTCTCTTTCTCTGTCCTTTTTTGAAGAACTGGCAGCAACCAAGAAGAGCCACTGGTCTCAGGCCCAAAAACATTTTACCCAAGAAACCAGCTGGAGAAAGAATCAGAATAGCATTGCAAAACTCTTCTGTAGCTAAATCTTGGTTTACCAAGAGCTTCCATATGTGACTGATGCAATAACAGTTGTTCATCCTGAGGTTGTTCAGTACTTAAAATGTGTCCAAGCAGGCAGCAAATAAAAATATCTATAGACTAGACAAGAGGCACCCTCAGAAATATAACATCAGGTACCAAAGGCTAAAATAGGACTGTCCAACTAGGTGGCCTCCAAACTTCATGCGGCCTACCAGGGATTAAATTGTGGTCCCTGGGCTCTCTCCTGGTCACCAGTCTCCCCCACCCCATTACTCCAACTGCAACAACAGCCAGACCCTCTGGTTTCCCCCCCCCTCCTCTGGCTTTTCCTGCCTTCCCGTGTCCCAGAACATGGGGCAGTGCAGGAAGCAGAGGGTGAGCCTGGGTCACAGGGCACAGCAAGGAAGTGGGGACTCAGGTATGCACTGCAGTGTGGGGAGGGAGATGTCTGTCCAGATGCAAGGTGTAGCAGTAGAGAGTGGGCACAGGTATGCAGTGCAGTGGTGGAGCTTCACAAGCACACAATGCACAAGGGGACACAGGCAGACAGGGGGGCAGGTCACAGGCACGCAGTGCATGAGAGGGTTGTAGACACACAGTATGGGGGTCATGGATGCATAGTGCAGCAACAGAGGGTTGTGTCCATGGGGTGTGTGGCCTGGGGAGGGGGCTATAGCTTGCCCTGGTGCACCGCTGAGAGCTGGAGTGTGCGGCTCCTGAGGGCTTGGAAGTTGGATACCACTGAGCTAGAACATTGATACAGGTGCTCCTACCAACTGTGCTGAGAGAAGACTTCCCATGATTCCTACTACAAGGGGTTGGTACCCATTCATACTACCCATACTAATTTACCAGTGTCATCAGGAAAACCTTGACCAGGGCACTTGCACATTGTAAGAAACTAAGTGCAGGCGGATTCATTTCACATTATGCTGTGGGGAAAAAACGCACACATTATATCCATTTGAGTGCTGTGTTTTTTTCTGTTCTCTCCCTCTAATGGCCTCTTTCTCCATTTCTCCCTGATGTTTGTCGAAAGCTTGTCCTCTCTTTTTTCCTACTTGGTTTTCCTGGCACCTCTCTCTCAATGGGTGACCCAACCATTTCTTCTTTGCTTCCCAGTCTGATCGTATTTTATCCAAGGCAAAACCAATTTCTCTTTCTACCTCTTCCAAATGCCCTTGCAAAATGACAGCACCAGCATCTTGTAACAGTGGAAAGACTCCCAACTCTCTTATTTAAACGAGAGAGAGAGAGAGAGAAAAGGAACTAAATCAGTGGTCCCCTACCTTCACTAGCCCATGAGCAACAACAGTTGCTGCAGGCAATATTAAGCTTTTGCTCTCCCAGTCAACTTAAAGAAACATGGAAAACAATGTTGTAAGGGTTCATGGACACCAAGTTGCCTGCAAGCCACAGGTTGGGGACCATTGACCTACAGTGAGTCCTTGATTTCTGGCTCCTCTTATTAGTGCTATCTTCCCCTAAAGTTAGAGTGACCATAGGGTGTCCAGGATTGGCCAGGGCAGTCCTAGATTTTGGAGGCCAGTTGTGGCTGACCAGTGAAAATTAAATGAATGTCCCAGGTGCGGGGTGGCAAGGTGGAGCAGCAGGAGCTGTGAAATAGAAAACCCTAGCAGACAGCAAATTTGCCCTAATAGGTTAGCCTGAGTAGTGGAATGAGCATTAAAAAGGGGATTGTTAATGCCTTTGTAGAAAACAATGGGTCATTAATGGGCCATTGGCTCCTTAGCTGCTTAAATAGTAATACCACTGGTGTCCCACACCTACCTCTGCCTGCAGCAGCAGAGGGATGTTGAGGCAGGAGGGGAGCAGTGTCCTAGATTTCACATTGTCCCATATGATCACTCTAAGGTGGAATAGCATTTGTAGTAGAAATGTTCATCAGTGGAATGGTGGGAAGTTGGTACCAGTTGTTCCACTTGCATACAAGACCATTACCCGATGCAACACTGACCCTGATTTCTCTTTATCTACGCTGACAGCTAGTCTGAGTTTAGCACCAGATTAGGTCATGCTTATGTTGACAATTATATCTGGACCCAGAGGAATGTTAGAGTATAGAGGATAATTGTGGTGGAGCCACAGTTTTCAGTGGTGAGAGGTTCCCGAGCCATCTTCAGAAGTGGCACTAAGCTTATCCCAGGATTCTGGTTTTCTCCAATTTTAAAAAATCCCCAATTTTTGGATTAAAAAAAGTAATCCCAAATCCACATATTTCCATGATTAAAATGAAATGCCACTAATATATAGTGGTTTTCATTTAACTCGTGGAAAATGTGGATTTGGGATTACTTTTTAAAACAGAAAATTGGGGATTTTTTTTTTTTTAGAATCAGAGAAAACCAGGATCCCTGCTAAAACAAATGGTTCTTGAGAGAACAAAGCCCTTCACCTTCTCATCTCTCCATGACACCAGGAAACTTAAAAGGGAAATGATCACAAGTCTGACAGGAATTGGCTTTTAAGCCATGATTAGAGAGAAGATGGAGATGGATTTTTCTCTTTGACTGTAGGGGACAGGACTAGGAGCAATGGTCTTAAGCTTCAGCCTGGGAATTTGAGATCAGAGGAACTTCCTGACTATAAAGGTTTCCAACCATTGGAACAGGCTACATAGGGAAACTGTGGAATCTCCATCGTTGGAAGTTTTCAAGAGCAGGTTAGACAGACACTTGATTGGGATGGTTTTGTCTGAGTTGATCCAGCCTTGAGCAGGGGGCTGGACTGGATGACCTTCTGAGGTCCCTTTCAGCCCTACTTTTCTATGATTGAGCAGGATATATACCTATGAAGAGCAGCAGTGGATGGTGCATGCATTTGCTGAGCTTGCCCACCTCACCTCTTCCCCCATCACAGAAGCCTTCACAGGAATTCAGTGTAGGGGCATGTGTCAGCGAGAGTGCTGTCCCACAGCAGACGTGCAAGCCAGCCTAGTGCAGAAACTAATAGCATTTGTGAAGTGAGTGACATTCTTAAAACACAACATAACCTCCAGACACTGAAAAAATGAGTTTGAATCTGGAACAGCTGGAAAATGCATTTACAGTCATGACAAGGTGAAGCTGGCAGTTTGCTTTTCCATTGGGAGAGGAGGAAGATGAAGGTAAACAGGGTCCCTGTACCAAACACATTTAAGCACTGCTTGTATCATTTAGGTGCTTTCCAATGTCCTCCAGTCCATCCCCTCCCCATTCCCTACCTTCCTGTATCTTTGATATCTGCTCTGCCATCATACACAAGGATCCCTTGTCACTAAGTCCCTCCCTTGCTTTTTTATAATGGAAAACAGCTGTGGCAGGCATACCCCAAACAAAAGCCTTGTACATTCCTGGTGGAACTGCCTCCTCACCACCAAAACCCCCAGACTGTATATTTACTACAGAAAATTCAAAACACAGCCACTTTTCCTCCTCCAAGCTGTAATTTCCTCCCTGACAGGCCTGTCAAATTTAAGATTTCATGTACTATTCTTATCTTGAGCCCCTGCTTCCCCTCCCTGCCCCTCAGTTCTGTCAGGCTGACAGCCCTCCAGCACCACATGTTGCTATAAGTAGCTTCTGTGGAGTGGAACAAGTACTTTTTTCCCTTCAGTAAGACAGATAGAGTAGTTGGATGTAAGGATAGAAAAATCAGTTTGGCGAAATAAGAATCTGTCTGAACCTCTTCAGAACTTCTGACCAGATAGAACCTGGTCTGAAGGCTCAAGTATGTTCAGGTACTTTCCTCCTGCCCATCCAAGGTCAGGCAACTTCATGACAGTCAGCATGGACAAGTTAAGTACAACAACAGCCTCTTGGGTCCTCTTCTGATCTCAAATGGAGTTAAGCAAAGCTGTGTACTTGCCCCTACCTTGTTCACCATTTTCTACAACATGATGCAGCAGCAAGCATCAGACAATCTTAGGGAAGGTGAGGAAAGTGTCTACATCTGCTTCCGGGCAGATGGAAACCTCTTCAACCTCAGATGGTTGCAGGCCTACACAGACTTTGCAACAGCTCATCTGTGAACTTCTGTTTGCAGGCGACTGTGCCCTGCTGGCCCACACCCAACACAATCTGCAGCACATGACTACTTGCTTTGCTACTGCAGCACAACTCTTTGGATTCACCATCAGCCTGAGGAAGACTGAAGTTTTTCATCAGCCAGCTCCACATCAAGCGTATGTGCCACTGAAGATGACTATTGAAGAAACTGAGCTAAATGCTGTCAAGCAGTTCACCTACCTGGGGAGTGTCATCTTGTATGATGCCACGGTTGATAAAGAGATAGACAAGAGACTCTCAAAAGCCAGTAGTGCCTTCTTCAGCAGACTCTTCAAGTAGGTCTGAAACAGTCACAGCCTACGGGCACAGACCAAAGTTAACGTGTACAGAGCTGCTGTTATCTCCACCCTATGGTACAGTGCTGAGTCATAGGTCTTATATCACCGCCAAGTATACCTCCTTAAGTGCTTTTATCAGCGCTGCCTCTGCACCATTCTCAAGATTTGCTGGCAGGATTATGCCACCAAAGTGGAGGTGCTACACAATGCCAATACCACCAGCATCGAGGCAATTCTCCTGCAAATTCAGCTGCTGTGGGTGGGCCATGTGGCCTGGATGGATGACAACTGCCTACCAAAGGCCCTGCTGTGCAGGGAACTGATGACAGGGAAACGTGACAGAGGCATAGGAGGTAGAAAGCTGGGGTTAACAGGGCTCAGCCCCGAAGACAGCCTGGCTGTGGGCTCTGGGTGGCTGCAGCAGGGGTGGGGAGGGGCACGTATGCAGCCAGGATCGCAGCCCAGTGTGTGGATCACTGACTTCCCAGTACAGCAGGCAAGTACCAATTGCTTCTGTGAAGGGGAAGGGGCTGGAGAGGGGAAGATCGAGGCCCCTGCAGTAAAGTGGGAGTGGGCAGGGGCGAATGGGCCCCCAGCCAGGCCAGGTGCTGGGAAGTCCTGCCACTGTGTGCACCCTGGTGGAAGCCCAGGGGGTACATGCCCCCCCAATCTGTGCGTGGGGTGGGGGCAGCTGCTGCTGTGTGCTGGGCTCTGTGCGCCACTGCAGCTGCCCTGGGAGCACTGTAACGCCACACGAGTCCCACCGCTGGGCTGCACCATGCCCCCTGCGTGCCCAGCAGTGGGATGCACATAGCGCTGTGTGGTTCATGAGGCAGTGAGGCGCAAAGCCCAGCACGCAGTGGCAGCTGCCTCTGCCCTGAACACAGAGTGGGAGAGGGGCATGTGGCCCCCCGGACCTCCATTGGCATGCGCCCAGAGACAGGACTGACCCTCCCCGCTGTGTCCCTGAACGAGCTGCCTGGGCTCCAATTGTCCTACCACCCTGCCTGGCTGGGGTCTCATTCACCACCGCCCTTGCCCTGCCCCACTCCCTCCCTCACTGTGGGGCCTTGATCTGCCCTGCCACAGCCCTTTCCCCCCCCCCCCCACAAGAAGCAGCGGGGGGGGGGGGGGGGGGGGGGGGGGGTGTTTCACGCACACACACACAGCCCACCCAAATAATTTTTTTTCTTTCTGCCTATGGACAGAGGGGCTCCATGTAAGTGCTTTAAGGACACCCTGAAGAGGTCCTTTTCTGCCTGCGGTATTGACCACAAACTCTGGGAAACAGGCTGCAGATCGTAATGCCTGGTGGCTCCAAATCAAAAAGGCAACATCCCTCTTTGAATGTCAGCACAGAGCATTGGTGATGTGTAGGGGGTGTACGCTGATGCACCTGTACCCCCTGAGATTGGCGGTGCACCCCCTGAAAGAAGCACCGCCAACACCTGCGGGTGGTTGCCAATTGCCACTGGCCACTGCGTCTGCAGGTGGTCCCCCTCCCCCCTGCCACTAACACCGCCACAGATGCCTGCAGGAGCTCCCTGCTTGCCACCACCATCACACCCCTGGCATTGCTGCCGCCGCCTGTAGGCAGTAGCTGTACCCCCCCACCCCCCAGCCTCTGGGGACATGCATTGTTCATGGCATAGAGCCAGCATCAGAGAGACGAGGAGGACGAGGAAAGATACATCCTCATCTAGCAGCAATCAGCCATACATGTGTAACTGTTGCAGCAGGATTTGCTTCTCTGTAACTGGACTGATTAGTCACCAGCAGGCCTGCAACCGGTGTGGGCAGTTACCGTCCTAATATCTTGGTCTGTGAAGAACCACCAAAAAGACTTTCTTCCTATTAGGACAGTGTGAAACAGCTATGTTTCAATTCAGTTTTGGCCATTTCAGAGGGACAGTGATTCATTTCAGTGTTTCAGACCACTGTTTTGTTTCAATTCGGCCGACTCTATTTCGGAGTTTCGACGCTGTTTCAGTGATTTGGCCATAGGCTATAATGGGGTATCACTAAAATGCCTAAAACTTTCTCATTTCTTGCCTGATTCAGATGAAAATTGCAGAGATGGTAGCCCCTTCTGAGGGCATGAAGCCTGCCAAGGTACAAGGAGATTGGTGCAGGGGTTTCTGTGAAACTGCACTTCAAACTCCTCAAAGCAAAACTCGTGTCACTTGCCGGCCGCAGCAGCATGCTGTCATCCCGGATGCAGATCTGGGGGCCTGCACCCCTCGAGAGGGCTGTGGGGCTGTGTCAGACTCCTCCCGGGGGGTGTGGGCCCCTGGATCTGTGCATGGGATGACAGCAGGCAGCTGCTGCCGGCTGGGACCGGTGCTCGGCACAGCCCACATGGAGCACTGGGAAGATTGGTGCTGCCACAGGCCCCCATATCTGCGTGCAGGATGATAGCAGGCTGCCATCCCCCAGAGCACTGGGATTGGAAGGGACCTCAGGGACAGATTGCAGACCACTGGCCAGCTACAGATGTCAATATCAGAGCGGTCCTTCCTCCCCGCCCTTCTTAGCTTCCGTTTCCCTGCAAGCCCGGCTCCAAATCTCCAAAATGTTTCAGATGGTTTCATTTAGTTTTGGAGCCTTCCATTTCATTTCAGATTCAGTGTTTCAGGGGTCGAAACAAGCCGAAACACCTTTGAGATGAAACAACTGCTAAAGTTTTCCATAGCTCTACTTCCTATCCCCCCTCATTTGGTTTCATTTTTACTTAATTTCCTGGTAGATGTGCCGCAGAAGTCAATATGCCAAAATCCTGTAAGAAAGTCTGGGTTTGTGATATTTCAGGCCTAGTTCTGCAAAGTGAAGGAGACTGGATAGTTGAGATAAGACTCCAGTATTGACTATACATCTGCACCAAGGCTCAGTAAATCTTGTATCCTTCCACTTGTCATTTTTTGGGGCAAATCTTCAGCTGTCCTTCACTGGCAAACAAGTAAATTAGAGAAGATTTTTGTAGACAGCAGAGACACAAAAAACAGAAGACACTATATACACATCTACATGTCTGTACCACCATGCTCTGAGCCACAGGGGAGTGCTCCATAGCAGGCTCTCAAGCTTACTAAAGGAAGAGTAGGTAAACTTCGGCTATAGGATGGATATGGCAAGTGAGTCCAGATGTCATGCACATGGAAAATGCAACTTTACTCCACAGAATATAGTGATAAAAAGAACAAAAAATTGTTTTGTCTAACGTTTTCCATAGAAGAGTTTGGGGGGGGGGGGGGGGGGGGGGT
>NW_005841925.1:1731097-1753403 GCF_000455745.1 Alligator sinensis
GTGTGGGGGGGTTTTCCTCCAGGAAAAAAAGAGTCAAATAGCAAAATATTTCACCTGAAAACTGAAATGGTTTCATTTGGAAATGCTCCTATGGTAGCCAACAGACGTTGTAGCTCAGATGCCTCATACTTCGATTCTCTTACAGGCCAGGCTTGTAAGTCTCCCACAGTGTACCACAGCTGTGCCTTAGAGAGGGATGGCAGCGCATCATGGGAGCTCCTGGTCATGTTGCATGATGGAAAATGTAGTCTGACTGGGGAACTTGGCCCATGGGGGACAATATAGGCATGAGGTAACCAAACATTTCTAAATCAGAGCATTTCATTTCTCAACCTAAATACTTCTAGTCTCTCATTTTTCAGTGGGAAATCAACATTTGCCATAGTTTTCCATGCAAAAAAATCATTTAACCCAATACCCAGGTTCCAGCATATGCTCTTTTGACCAAGATTTGTCACCAAATCTGTGGCAGAACATGCTCTAGGGCTGCCATGGCACCCCCTGATAGTTGCCTTAGTCCTGGCCAGCCTTTGCTCCCACCTCTCAGGGTCTTCCCCTGAGTCCTCTCCTGCAATGCCTTGATAATGATAACGAAGAAGAGAGGCTGCCCTTAGAAGCAGGTGAGCTGTTGGTGTTCTCGAGCCCCTTTTTTCTACTTCATGGGCTCCCCCTGGCCCACTTGGCTTGGAGTTCAGACCCCAACCCCAAAGTCCCTTTTTCTGCCCCTCAGACCCTAACCCTTGTCTGGGCTTCAGCTTGTCTGGTGTCAGCCCTTGTTTCCTCTAGCTGATGCCCCTTAGCCTGGGTCCAGCAACTCAAGCCTTGGCTTTTCAGACCTCAGCCTCACAGCAAAAGGTGCCTACCAGGCACCCAGCTTGTAGCCTCCTCCACCCCTACAGCCACTTCCAGTCCTCTGGTTGTTCAACAAATATGAACAGACATATATGCCACTACAACTGAAATATCCACAAACTGCTTTCACAAGGTTCATCCCTCCCCCTGTCTGTCAACATCCTCTCACAAACTATAACTCCCAGGACTGGGACTGCTCTCACCCTTGTGGGTAGTTGAGGTATCCCTGGGCACTGCTGCCCACAATCAGCTTGCCTGTGAGAGTCTGCAGGGCCTGACTGCCTGCTCTGACTCAAGCCCTGGGTTTATATGCTAGGAAGCCCCCCACTCTTTCTGTCATGTGGTTTTTCCCCAGCCACACACAGGGTTTTCCCCTCCTAATTAAGAGCCAGACTACACTCCCGCCACTGTGGCCCCACACAGCTGGCTTAGCCTTTGCTGTCCCTTAAAGTGACAGGAGACCCCTGGCTCCCTGTTATAGTCCTCTCTCCTCCCCTGCCATTGTGCCTGAGTAACAGGGTTTGGGCAGGGTCCAAATTACACTTTGACTCTTGGGAGCATCGGCAAAAATAAATTGGGCTGCCCATCACAAGGCCCTAATAAAACTGGAGACCTTTCAGGTTATAATTTTCAAGTCTTACAGGGGGACTCTCGTCCAGTGGTGATGTGTAGGGGGTCCATGGGGGTGCACGCGCACCCTCTGAGAGCACCAGTGCACCCTCTGACTGGCCATGCTGCTTAGGCGACAGGCAGTGGGGGCAGGCAGGAGCGTAGGTTCCCCCTCTGCAAGTGCTAGCCGGTGAGTGGTGCTCCTGGAAGCAGCCGCAGCGATCGGCTGCATCATAATTGGCTGGGGGGGGGGCTTCCTCCCCTGTTGATGAGATTGGCCATGGGGGAACCCACGCTTCGGTCACTGACTGATTGCTGGGAGACACATGCCCCCCCTGACTAAGGAGGTACCAGTCGCCCATGCTCTTGTCCCTTATGGGGAGGCTCAGCCCTTCCTCCTCTCCTCCCCAAACTGCCCTGTAATTCAAACCCTGAGTTTGGGTTCCCTGTTACAAGTCCCAGCCAGGAAAACTGTGTTCTGTCCCCAGCTCTGCCACTACCTTGTTGTGAGACCCTGGGCAAGTCACTTGACTCTGTGCATCAGTTTTCCCAGCTGGAGAGTGGAGCTAACTTTGTTTGCCCTCCTTTATGAAGCATTTCAGTGATTTCACAGTAAAAGGGGGCAGCTCTTGGCTGTGCCTACACTGCATGCAGCAGCATAGGATACAAATGCCTGAGCGATCTTTAAACAAGCTATCTCAGACTCGAAGGGATACCCATGCAGAAAGGAGCTCTATACTTTGTGTTACTGCCTCCCCTGTACTTGACCAGACTACAGGGAGCTGCAGGCTGGTGTAGACAGTTCTGCTCCTCAGGCTGTTTTCAAGCAGAGCACAGCATTTTTTTGCTTAGGGTTCCAGCTCCCAGAATGTCAGTGGCCTTATCCCCATTGGCAAAGATGCCACTGACTGGCTAGGCAAGCAAGGTGATGCTAAATTTAGCCCTGCACCTCCTGAAAGACCCAGCCCAACGAGAGCGGGTCACAGGTTGTGGCTGTGGACCATTGCCCAAATTCCCCATAGTACTCCATGCTGCCTGCACATCCCATTCCAGAGCCCTTCTGAACTGGCATGCCCAAACTCCAGGGGAGGAAGTGATGTGTTGTGAGGGGGAGCAGCTGGGGCCATGTTCCTCCTCACTCCTATGCAGCTTCTGTAAGAGGGGAATTCTCCTGCAGGCTGTAGTGGTCCCTCTATCCTGCCAGAGCAGTACAGGGGGCAGAGACCAGATTCTGACCCTTAACTCCTACTCCAAAGCTGAGGTCATTTTTTTAAGGGTCATTTCATTTTCCGCTCTGCATTGGATTTGCTTCCTACCCTGGACATAAAAACAAAAACAGCTTGATGCTTAGTCACTAGCAGTGTGACCACATAAGCATTAAATCAGTCACCAACCAGGTGAGAATGCTTACATCAGCTCTTTCCTTTCTGGAGCCTGACCATTTCTCTCCATAACCTGGGCCTTCTGCTGGCAGTTATATTCTCAACCATTTCTGTAATGGCATTTCATTATATTAAAATCTGCAGCATCACCAGTATTGCACAAGCAATTCAGAGAAAGCAAAGCCATATTGAAGGAGGGTCCTGATGCCTGGAGAACTGACTTTCTCCGCTTTGTTGAGGACACCATTTTCTGAGCAGTTTTTTACTAGGAGTAACATGGTCACTCAGCTCTAACTGCCATGCTGCCTTTATTGTATTCACATTCATGTGACCAAGTCTCAAGTTCTGGCTTGAGAATCGAACAACAGTTTCCTCATATCTTAGCACCTACATGGCCCTACAGCTCAACCTGTGTAAGTGCCACCCCCTAGAAACGGTATCCAGGTTGTAGCTGTATTGGTCTAGAGGAAAAAGCAATCAGGGATCATGGACAGAGGTGATATCTTTCATTAGACCAATAAGATTTTTGCAAAAATCTTGTTGGTCTAATAAAAGATATCACCTCTGCCCACAAGCCCTGATTGCTTTTACCCTCTAGAAAAGACCACTAGGGGTAAAAACATGTCAAGTTTATCCCTGGTCTAATTGCCCTGGATGGGACAGGGCTGAGAGTCTGTTTCACACACAGCTTGAATGGCATTTGATTCAAATCAGCTGGCCCACCAAACACACACACTCTCTCTTTGGGGAAAAAGTGTTATTGCAACTGTTCATGGGTACTTTGCAGGCACTCAGGAGGGACAATGGGCTTGTAGGATTCCAGAATTAAAGGCTCTGTCTGAGGGAAATCCAGTGCTCTTTTTTTAGCCTTGGGATAAAAACACATATGTAGTGGTTCTGACTTACTGAATGATTCAGTCAAATGAACAGCCTAGCCCTTTACACACATAGGTTGTCCCTGGTGAAAGTGACAATTAATTCAAACAACCTACAATTGTCCCAGGGAAAAAAAGGTTACTCAGATACTTAAAGTGGGGCAATGAGCTAATTGTCCATGGGATCCCAGAACATGTCCCAGGAGACCTTTAGGTAACACAACATCTGCAAAGTACCTGTGAAAAACCAAGATAACACTTTTTCCCTGGGACAATTGGGGGTCATTCAAGCTGCATGTGTCCCAGGCCTGTTTTGACAGTAAATGACTGTCTCACACCTGTTCTGATGGGTCAAAGTCTGGGACAATCAGCCCCAAGATAAACCCATCCTCTGTTTTAGCCTAAATGCCATCCTGCACTTACTGTCTTCCCAGACTAGATTTATGTTCCAGGGAAAAACATGTTCCAAGACTGTCTACCATTGCCCCCCTATGGCTTTTGGACCTGTGTAGGAACCTGCTGGTATCAAGCCTGGGATCCTTCAGGTTTAGGAAAGGGTGTTTTCTCCCCCCAAAAACCATTGTTGTAATGCAAACTTCATCTCTCATGCAGAAATGTTATGTGCACCATTGCCTTCTTGCAAGTTACTCATTAAAGCAGAGAAACAAGGGACCTACATGCAGGGGTAAACCCAGGGTTTCCCAAAGACAGGTGCAGAAGCAGCAACCCACCCCCAGCTTCCAGCCTCCTTCAACCCCACCAAGATGAACAGACCACCCCCAGGAGCCTCCAGGGACTTTTTAAAAGTCCATAAAGCAAGTGAAAATCCTCCATTCCTTTCCTTCCCCTGCCTACCACTGTTGCTTTCCCTGCTGTTCTGGGACGGGGGAAACACCAAAGCTGTTCCTGCCCTTGGCAGCTGAGCCAAGCTGTGCTGGGCTCATCTAGGAATGGGGGCAGTGGTAATAGGAGGTTGGGAGAGTAGTTCCCCCTCCCTGCACCTTCCCTTGGGAGCAGGCACAGGGAAGGGAATCCCTCCTGTCCATTCCTATGGCCACTTTACCCATCCCCATCTGAGTCCAGTCCACATGCAGTCCAGCTATGCCAGAAAAAAACAGCTCTGGTGCTTCCCCCACCCCTGAGAGTGGGGAAAACAACACTGGCAGGCACAGGAAGGGGATTTTCACTTTAAGGGCTAGAAAAAAAAGTCCTAGAAGTATCCCATGGTGCAGTCTAATCCAAAAGTGGGGGTAGCCACACCCTCTCTGGATCCACTCCTGCTTACAAGTAAAAGGCTTACACCACCAGGCTAGCTGGTGTGAATACAAGGGATCATTGTTCTGTTAGGCCATGTGTGAGAATGGCTTAACCAGTTCAGATAAAATAAGAAAAATTCCTTACTGCAAAAACAATTTATCCCAGAATGCAGAATAACCCTTTCCCTTCCTTCAAGATTATTATTTATTTCCATACTTTTCATTTCAGGGCCTGACTGTCAATAAATTGTTAAAATTCCCCAATAAAAGTTTCTCTCGTTTTGGGGGGAGAAAATGCCCTTTCCTAAAACTGAAGGATCCCCAGGTTTGTTGCCAGCACAAAACATTGAACCATTCTGAGAATATCAATGGCTGGGAACCAGTTCAAAATTGATGTCCTGCTTACAGATCCACTCCCAAGGGTTACCTTTAAGGCACTGCAGTGCTGTTGAAGCACCACCACCAGGGGATGGGGGCGAGTACCCAGCCCAGCATGCCTTGCAGTGATGAACCCTGAATTTCCTCAGGATTTCCCTGGTGGGAGAAGAAGATCTCCATTGGCTGGACAGGGCTGGGGAGTACCCTGCCTGGATCCTTGCTTCTATGTTCCCAGGAGGCTAGGTATTTCAGAGGCTGCCCAAGATTTCTGCCTTAGGCTGCAGCTTTAAAGACACTTTCCCTAGAAAGTCTTAATCTCAATTCAGGCCCTCCACACACACTGAGGTTGGTGAGTGCAGGCACCTTTAATAGTTAACACTTGTCAATTGTGAGAGAAAACTGAACCAATACCCAATGGGCACTTAATACCACAGAAGGGCCATTCATTTCATTATCTGCCAAAGTGAGTTCACCTATTCATCATCCATTGTTAATTGTTCCTCAAAGAAGGGGTACCCTCCCCACCCAACTAAGCAGCTAGCAGTACCAGAGTAACTAGTTACAGTGGGGGGGCTGGAGCGGGAGTGGTGCACAATGGGATGCCCGAGTGCCCACTGGAGGACAGTCCAGATGCTAGTCATGGAAAGCTTGGTGTCCATGCATAACTCTGAATGGGTTCAAAATAATACCTGATTATTCAGGTATACTTCTGAAACATTGCATGAAGTTTAAACCATTTAAAATGGTCTTGAATGCCTGGACACATGCAGTTTAAATTGGATTTAAAATGGTGTGCATGATGTGGACATTTGTACCCTGTTTGGAAACCTGCTGCATGTACAAGTCTAATCAGTGCTTGCACTAGGATCTTTTTCTTGATGCTTAACTTCACCTGATCCAAGCAACTCAAAATTTGCTCTGCACTGTGGTTCTCTGCCAGTTTCTTACATAGGTGATTATTCTGATGCCAGCATTTCCTGGGTGGGAATTTCAGCATTGTTCAATGTTGGGCTAACCCTGCTTCCACTAGAGACAACAGCTTTTCAGTCGGCTTTGCCCTTGTATTTACACAAACTCATTCCATTATCTTTACCCCCCCCCCCAACAAAAGATTATTATTTATTACTTACATTATATAGAACATGGGAGACAGTTTATTGCTTATAACATAGCATCTTTGTACTGAGCACCTGCAGGTAAACGTAGGCTCGGGAGAGCACTTTCCACCCCAGTAGTGAGAACTGCCATCTGCAGTTCCCATGAGTCCTAGGCTAAAGGATTTGCTACAGCTACATGCAAATTGCGCCTCTAACCACCAGGTGGGTGGCCCTGTTGAATGCTTGAGTCAGATCTAGTCTCTGGCCACCAGTTAGCAATTACAACAAAATCTCAGCAAAATCCACAAGGTATCCAACGGTAGCTCTTGGTCTATTATTTCCTGTATTGCTCCCACCTATATATCTTTGCCATTACCCTTAAATATGTGTACACGGCCACCATGTGTGCTCCAAATACCATTACCCACATCCCTTCTAGTACTCAACATAGATTTCTTTCATCTTTCTCATGGTCAGCTATCCAGAACAAGGAGGCAGCCCAAAATATTTCCGCCCCATTAGAACTATACAGAGATGCTTCAGTTTGGCAGCACGTTTAGACCTCACCATGCCCCTAATATTACAGAAGCAGAATTATGAGGGAGTGCAAACAATTTGAGATGAAGAAACTCTACAGCAACAACCTCAGATAATATGATAGGAGGTGAAGGAAATGAACAATGAGTCACCTGACTGAGAAACACAGGTGCAACTGTTTTCCTCCAGTCCCAAGCAGACAATAGTATTAGCTTCTGCTTCTGAGGCCAAAGTGCCTGTGCTAAACAGGTTTCCACTGCACTCAATAAGGAGGGAAAAAAATCCTTTCTTAAATTATCTGCTGTCCCTTACCACAGGCAATTACCTCGGTGGCTGACATGTCTGCGGTTAGGGTTGCAGGAAACTTCTGCATCACACACCTCTCATTTCAGAGGCAGCTGTACAGAACTGCAGAGCACAAGAGCAGTCTAGCAGTCTCTGCTGCTTTTTGGGAAAACGAGACCCAGGGCAGTTCTCTGCAACAAAAGGTTTTAGAATGAGGCTAGTAGAAGCCATGCCCTCCAGAAATGACAAAGATTTGGGTGCTCCAAGATATGATTGCAGCCAATTTCCTGAGCTTTTACTGCCCTTGTAAATTATGTGTGGGGGTGACCTCTTTACTAAATACTTATCCCATCCCATAAAACATATTTATCACATCCTCCCAACTACAGTCTGCAAACAAGGACTTTTGCTAAATTGATTATTAATACAACAATACACTGGAACCCCTCACAATGAATACTTTGGTATGATTGCACCTATTCACAGCTGGACTGACCTTTGCCTGAAGTTGTTAGAACTTCACCTGCCTACACAAGAGCTGCATCTAATGCTCTGGCTCTGGATATATATATATATATATATATATAGCTTCACCTGCCTACACAATATATAAGCCCACCTTTAAGAAGAAGATTCTTGCAGCTGTACATGCATAAGCCATAAGGGTCAAGCATAAATCATTTTGGGAAACTCAAAGTTTTGTTTATTGACTTTCACATAAGGATTTGTTTTGCATCCTGTTTCCCAAATTTGACAAACACACACACACTTGAAAGAAGTCACTGAGCTGAAAGTCAAATTCAGGTACATCTATCTATATCTATATCTATACGTCCATTTCACTGACACATCCTATCCATTCTTTTTTGTCTTTTTCTATTTAATATTCTGTTTTAATATATTAAACTAGGAAGTCTGGGTGCTCAGTTCCCAATAAGTTCTGATGGGAATTAGGTCTCTGAATGTAGGTTTGCAGACCATGTCCTCACTTTCAGAGTCTTTATCATCACTCCATACCAATTGTTATATTTATATATACCTGGCAAAACATATTAAAACAGAACATTAAATAGAAAAAGACAAAAAAGAATAGCTAGGATGTCTGAAAGTAGTGACTGAGCTGAAAGTCAAATTTAGGAAACAGGATGCAGAAATCTGCTGTTACACATGTTACATTCACATTAAATATGAACATGAAGATGTTCATATGAGGACAGACACACATAATCACTACGGGCATTTCTACATGTGCTCCAGGAGGTGGGGGGGAGGGTGCTTTAATTAGTGAGCCGTGCTAATTAAAAGCACCTGAGCATCACGTGTATCAGTGTCCCTGTGATGAAAAATGGTGGCGGGACACTTTGAACTAAAGCTTATCGAACGAGCTTTAGTTCAAAGTGCCCTGCCACCATTTTTCAGGGCAGGGACGCTGATACACATGATGCCAGAGTCTGCTGGAACATGTTCATTTCCACACTGCAGCAGACTTGACTCCGACGTGCTGGATTTCTAGCGTGTCGGAGCAGGCTCCCTGCATGTGTATAGGAGCCCTATGTAATCACTTGCATCACTTCACCTTGCACTGAAACACTGCCAGCTCCAGGTTGGAATTTAGCAATACTGTAAAACATCATAATTTAACAGGTTTAGAAGAAAAGCTGTGACCACTTAGAATAGCATCACACCCTTCCCAACAACACATACCCAAATGTCCTCTATGGTTAAAGAGGGATGAAATGGAGGTATCCATGAGAAAGTCTCAGCATTGGGATTGGCTAGGTAGCATGGATTGTGTAACTTCCTGTCAGCCTACTCACTACTATCTCCCCTTCTCAAAGTATGCAGCCTGTCTAGTAGGGGTGTGCGAAGCGGGCCCTATTCGATTCAGATTCAGCCCGAATCAGGGACAGTGATTCGATTTGTTGATTCGGATCACTTTCCCTGATTCGATTCAGCCAAATCCGAACCTGAAGATTTGATGCTGATTTGGAGAATCAGTATTTTGGACATGCACACAGCTTTAAAAGTTTTTTCTATATACTTCGAGGTACCAGCGCAGCTTGTAATTGCTGTGATGCTGGGGCGCAGACCCGGAAGTGGACCAGAAGTATTTCTGGTTCACTTTTGGGTCTGCCAGGGAGCGCGCTGAGGGCCCCTCCGCACCTCCCCTGCTCAGGGATCAGCCTCAGGGGGACCCAGCATTGCAGCATTCACATGCCCTTGCTACCTAGAGGTACGTAGGAAAAACATTTAAAGCTGTGTCTATGTCTGAATCACCGAATCTTTCCGAATCTCTCCAAATCAATTTGGAGGGTTCCGATTCGATTCAGAGAGATTAAAGGGTCCTCTGATAAGATTCAGATTTGGAGATTTGGCCACCAAATCAGGCCAAATCTCCACCGAATCGAATCAGGAACCGAAGCTTCGCACAACCCTACTGTTTAGTTTCCCATTAACTGCTTGAAAACAAGTTCCTCTCAATCTCACCTTAACAATCAGTATGGAGTGACGATAAAGATTCTGAAAGTGAGGACATGCTCTGCAAACCTACATAAGAGATTTAGATACCTAATTCCCATCAGAACTTACTGAGAGCTGAGCACACAGACTTCCTAGTTTAATATGTTAAAACAGAACAGTAAACATAAAAAAGACAACAAAGAATGGATAGGATGTGTCAATGAGCAAAAACAGCAAAAAAAGAAGTTTTGGAGGGTACAACTGCAGACTGTGTTTTGCAATAGAGGGACCTGGGGCATCTTTACACATGCTCTGTGGTGGAGGGGAGGGGGGGCACTTTAATTAGAGAGGCTCTGAGAGCCGCTTTAATTAAAGTGTCCACAGTGTCAGGTGTATTCAGTGTCCCGTGCTTCAAACTAAAGTGTGGGGATGCTGAATACATGCGACAGAGGCTGCTGGAGCATGCTAATTAGCATGCTCCAGCAGACTCGATTAATAAATTAGCCCGATTAACTAAGTAGCATATCTGGTACATGTATTTGTGCCCTTGGTGATGAGTTTGTTTGGTCACACTTTGGTTTGTTTTTTTTCATATGAGGTGATGTGGCTGGTCTCTGAGCTCCTGAACAGGCTATGTGAGATAGGCTTGTCTGTCTGTATCCCAGTATAGGCCATTCTGATCTGTGTGCGTCTCCTCAAACCTCACATCACCCTTCAAAAGATCTCGCATGACCCTCATTGAAAATCACTGCTCTACACTATATTAGGGAAAAGGCCAGATGATATACTTATAGGACAAGATGATAGAATACTTTCAGTTCTAGGAATACCTAAGGAGTATGTTAAACATAAACTCCCTAAACTAGGCATTTTAAAAATAAACTGGTCTGGATAAGTTATAGTGTGCTGGTTGAGGAGCATTACTGTTGATTTTCACTGAGTATTGGAAGGCTGGGGAAGTTTCAGAGAACAGAAAGCAAACTAAAGAGGATGACTTGGATAATTACAGGCCTGTCAACCTGACATTGAAATCAGGGACAAGAGTAGAATGGCTGATAAGGGATGCAATTAAAGGAAGGAATATAGCAAATGTCAATCACTATGGAAATTGACTCCATGGAATATAAAGTTGCTATCTTTTTTGACTGGATTACAAATTTAGCTGCTAAAGGTAACAAAAAAATGTTGCTGTAAAGATTTCTGCACAGCATTTAGTCTGGTAACACAAAAATGACATGAAAAATCAACATGGTACCCATTAGATGGAATAAAACTGGGTAAGTGATTGTACCTGGTGCCAGAGGTAGGTCTGCTATAACCAGGCTCAAAAGCCCAAGCCCCCTACAGACCTGGGCTTATAGGTCAACAGCTTGGCTGTGGTATGTCCCCATGTTTCCGAGCCACACCCTGGTCTCGCCCACCACATCTTGGTTTTATTAAGTATGCAGAAGTTTCCTCACTGTAACAGGGCTCGGTGTGGGGTTCTGTGGATGCCTCTTTGTGGGGCTCCTACCTCCCCTTCACCTCATCCATGCACCAACCAGATGTTTAAGGCCTTGGAGTTGGTTTTAGGAAGAAAAAAAAAAAAAGAAAGAAAAATGCCCAAATGCTTGATGCTGGGGTTGGACCACAGGCATGGGCTCTCAGTCCGGGTTTTAAGTTCCAGGATCCTTAACTCAAAACCACTGGTCTGGCTTATATCAATGCTTTGCTAAATAAATAATAGTCCTCCTTTGCACAAAAAAAGAAAAAAAGAAGAAAAAAACCTTTCGCCTTTGGATCATTGAACCTGGTCTTTCGGTCAACCTTATCAATTCTGCTGGCAATTCATTAATTTAGTCCCACTGGGCAGTTCGTGCTCCCTGCTATTCAATCAATTAAATGGTAATAAAGTCAATTGTGCCCCTGCTGGCTCATTAATTGAACTACAGGCCCTGCGGACCCACTCCTCCAGTTGTCCTTCCTTCATGCAGCCACTAAAGGATTGCTGATGCCCCTTTACCCACTGTGGCCGGATCCCCAGCCATCTCAGTTGCCATGGAGGGATTGCAGCTGTCTCTCCATGGTCCTGGGCACCAGGTGCTCAGTGCTTCTCTGAGCTTGCTTAGGCTGTTTCCCTCAGTGGTGTTGGAGGGGTTAGCCAGGCACTTTGCCCCTGGAGCAACCCACAGTCCTCTCCTGTGCTGGCTCCATGCTGTGCCGTCTTTCTCCCCTAACCAGCACCGGACATCTGGCTATACCAGCTGCTTTGGTGTGCCCACCTATGTCCAGCAAGCACATGCTTCCAAAGCAGGGCTACTGCCATGCCTGCTGCTCCTGCCACTCTGCTGCTACTGCTGCTATTCTTATGGGTATGTAGGAAATGCCTCCAGCTCTCATCAGGCTATGCTGCTTTTCTGTGTGCTCAGGAAGGGGTCCCTGGGGGGTCCCCTTCCTGGCTTCCTCAGGGAGCTGGTTCCCAGGCTCTGACATATCCCCCCATATAAGCCACTGTTTGGTGTACCTGACTCTCCACTGTCATGCTGTCATCCTTGTTTGGCTTGATCCTTCTATGACTGTATGTCTACCCTCTTTGATGTGTTCCCCATATCTTGACAGGAAGCCTGCCACTTTGTTATCATCCCCTGGTCTGTAATCACTAGTAAGCTTAAAGGGCTGTAACATAAACGCCCACCGCATTATATGTGCGTTATCCGTCTTGGTTCTACAAAGCCATTTCAAGGGGGCATGGTCTGTTGGAAGGCAGAACTCTCTTCCCATTAGGTAATATTGGAAATGTTTGATGCCCCATTTTATTGCCAGGTATTCCTTTTCAATGGTTGTGTATCTGGTTTTGGCTTTGTTAAGTTTTCCACTAGCAGAGGTGATGGGATGTTCCACGCCTCCATGCTCCTGTGTCAGGATGGCTCCTAGTGCGGCATTAGAGGCATCTGTCTGCAAGGTCAGTGGCTTAACAAAAATCAGAGGTATTTACTAACACATCATGACACAAGCCCTACTTTATGTTTGCAAAGGCTGCCCTCATTCTGGGACTCAATTTCATATGGCCTGTCACATGTCCCCTTATGGCATTTGACAATGGGGCCACCAAATCTGCGAACAAACCGGTGATGATAATTAGCTAGATCCATCAAGGAACTCTTTTCCTTTTTGGTTTTGAGCAGTGCAAAGTCTCATATGGACTGGACTTTGTCCAGCAAAGGCTTGATGGTTCCATGCCTTAGTAGGAATCCCACGTACTTTGTCTCCATTCTTCCCACTGCACATTTTCATGGATTGTCTATCATTCCAATTTCCCTCAGTTCCTCAAGCACAGCCTCCAAAGCTCTTAGGTGTTGATCCCAAATTCTGGTATACATGACAATATTGTCTATGTATGCTGATGTGTACCTCATATGTGGGACCAGAACTCGGTTAATTAATCTTTGAAAGGTGGTGGCTGCCCCATGCAGCCCAAAGGTCATTCTGTGAAATTCATAGAGACCCCATGGGGTCCCAGAAGCAGTTTTTGCTTGGTCTTTTGTGGCTGTAACAGGGGGCCTGCTCGGGGCCGACTTCCCAGTGGCCCGCCCACCTGTTCCTGGGCTAACCGCCGGCGTTCTCGCCTGCCATGCCTTGTTGTTAATTAGTTATTTAATAGATGTTAATAAGCAGGAGGCTACCCATTTACTGCCCTGATGCCAGGGGGTGCTATCTGCAGCTCCATTCCTCCCCTACACCACAGCCCAAGCCTCGCAGATGGCATCTAGATGTTCTTATAACTCACTGGCCCCCACACTGGGCCCCAGAATCCTCCTATTGAACCCCACCTGGATTCCTTCCCTCAGGCAGCCTCATCTGCTGTCATACCAGGCACCATAGCTCCCTGAACTGATCCCCCCACCGGGACCTTTGGTTCACTAGCACTGGCCCACCTCCAGGTCAGTCGGAACCGCAGGCCCTCAGCTCTTGGGCATTCCTCGCGGTGGGCCCCCGGCCCTTCGACCCTTCTGGTCCTGGCCCCAGCATGTACCCAGTCAGGGGAAATTCAGGCAGGCCTGAGTCTATGGCTCTTACTCTTTTGCCATGAGGTCCACCTTCCCGACCCTCCAACAAAGGGGTAACCCACCCGGTTGTGGGGGCTAGGGGTTAAGGCACTGCAACCCGCCTTTCACCGGGGTGGTAACTGGCCTGGCATTTCCTGGGGGCTCCCGTGCCACTGAGAGCCCCACCAGGCCACCCACTTCCAGTGCAGTTTTAGGTCATGCCCAGGACTAGGAGCCTCCCTTCCATCCCCTACAGCTCCTCCCTTACCTCCAGATGATATCAGCATCCCTCCAGCCAGGTGGTGTTGTTGCCTGGCCTCCAGCAGCAGAACTGCCCTGTTTATATGGGCAGCCCTGAATCTAAAATGGCTGCCCTCATCAGGCACCTGCCGGCTGCTGTCTTCTGGCCCTTAAAATGGCAGGCACAAACAGTGCCCTGCCACAGTGGCCATGGGAATTTGCCAGTACCTTTGAGACAGATCGAGTATCGTTATGTAGCAGGCCTGTTCTATTCTTTCTATTATCCCTTTGTCACACATTTTCCAGAGTTCCTGCTCTATGAAGCCATACAAATGATAAGGGATGGGTCTCCACCACTCTCACACCGCTGTACCAGGTGGGATGTGGATCTGATGCTCCACTCCCTTGGCCTACCTCAGTTCCTCTCGGAACACATTGCAGAAGGTGTGTATTATCTGGACTATGTCTTGTCTCTGGTCAGCTATCAGATTGTCTTCAATTTTTACCCTTTCCTCCATGGGCGTTTCCCCACTGCTCATACTTATTTCAGGACCAAGTTCCATGCCTTCTAGCTGTGCCTCAGTCAAACAACCCTCAGTTTCTCTCCAGGCTTTCAATAAGTTTACATGGAAAATCTGCCGCTCCTGTTGATGCCCAGACTAGAACACCTCAATCTATGGGCCCCACGCGCCTCATTATTTTGAAGGGGCTTTGTCACTTTGTCAGCAGTTTACTGGCCATGGTTGGCAATAGGACTAATACCCTACCTCTGACCGGGAATTTTCTGTCCTTAGTCATCCTGTCATAACTTCTCTTTTGCTTCCGCTGGGCCTCCCTCAGATTTTTCAAGGTGACCTGCCTTGTGGCCAGAAAATGGGCCCTTAGATCATTACAATGGGCTTCGGCCCCCAGCAGACACAAGGTGGGTTGTTCCCACCCTCCTTTAAGAAGTGTCAACAGTCCCCTGGGCTTGTGCCTGTAAACCAACTTAAATGGCAAAAACTTTGTGAATGCTTGTGGTACATGCCTCAAGGCAAATAATGATGGGGTAATTAACAAGTCACACCTACGAGGGTCCTTCTGGGTGCATATACGAAGCATCCCTTTTAAGGGTCCATTTAACCTTTCTAACCAAACCATTTGTCTGGGGGTGGTAGACTGAGGCTCACAAACGTTGGATCCCTAAGACCCGGTAGGTATTCTGCAACACCTTAGCTATCAAGTTAGTACCTTGATCTGTTGATCTTTTGGGATCCCTACCTTCAATATCTACTTAAGTAACTCCTCCATAATGTGTGCCCATTGCTGCCTGCACAGGGACTGCCTCAGGGTACTGGATAGCGTAATCCATTACGACTAAGATATACTGGTACCCAGCACTACTCTTGAGTAGCAGCCTGACTATGTCCATTGCTGTCTTTTCAAATGGGGTTTCTATCAGCGGCATGGGTTGTAGTGGTGTCCTGGGTGGCCTAGCATCACTAACTAGTTGGCGTTCTGCACAAGTTGTGCACCGCTTACCTATTTCCTCGTATAGCCCTGGCCAAAAAAAACCCACCTTGTAATATGTGCCTCTATCTTGTCCTTTCCCAGGTGATGGGTGACCCATGGGAGTTGCATGGGTCACCCACAACAGTATCGCCAGAAAAATCATGGGCACCATTAACTGAGCCACTTCTTTTCCTTCCACCTTTGCTTCACCCGATAAAGGAGGCCATTTCTCACCTCATAATGGTATTCCCTCTGGTGTGGCTCCGGTCTTATCTCTTCCTCCTCTATTCTGGCAACTTCTTCTCTGCAAATTCTCTGGAGTTCTTCTTCATAGTTCTGTGCCTCCCAGATTTGGGCTGTGCTAGCTATTTCATCTAAGCTTACATCTTCCTCTGACCCTTCAGAGGGCCCAGCTTCTTCCTCCCTCAGCCACACCTCCTCCTGTAGGGGATCGCATTGCCCCCCAGTCTTCCATTTGACACGCTTCAGCATCTCATATATTGGTGGCCAGTCTCACCTGATAATCATGTCATAGGTGAAATGGGGGGCTACCTCACTCATCTCACTCTGGAACCCAAGGACATTTACAGGAACAGAATGACGCTCATATAAGTGAGACTCCCCATCCACGCATGTCATCTTCACTGGTTGAGTAGCCCAAACCGTGTGATGGGTTAGCAAATGTGGCCAGATTAGGATTTAGGTACACCTGGTATCCAAGGCTGCCTTCAACAGTCTTCCACCAACCAAGGCAGCTACTATGGGTGGCTCCCAAGTCACAGGTTCTTCACTCCCCCCATAATTACAATCCATTGCCTCTACCTCTTCAGGTTCCTTGGTTCTGTCCCTGGGGCCTCTGGTAGAACTGTTCTGTTTCCATTTTTCATTACCAGCAAGTCTGCAATCATGGGCAATGTGTCCCTCTCTGCCACATTTATAACAGGTGACTTCTCTAGGTCCCCACCTATTGGCTTCCCTTCTTCTCTCCTCACCTTTAACCCCAGAGCCTGGGGGGTGCTTAGCAAGCTGCTCTCTGGGATAGTCATTCTCTGATAAAGCAAAAGCTTCAGCTAGTCTCAGAGCTGTGTTGCAGTTTTGCAGAAGATGTCTTCTCATCCACTTCTGGGTAGTCTCCTCTAAATTGCTATGGAATTGTTCTATGAAAGTCTGATCTGCGAGTCCCTTCCAATCATACACCAATGGTTTAAGTCATTTATTCATTATGTCTCTCAATAGCTGTAGCAACACCCTAGGCCTTCTATCCTCTTTGCTTTTCTTGGCCCAGAACAGCCAACAGTAATGCTCCGGGGTTATCTATAGGCGGTATAGTATGGTGGCCTTCACTTCCTCATAGTTCCCCTCCTCATCTCTCGGCAGCGTCTGAAAAACCATTTGGGCCTTACCAATAACCAGGGCACTGAGCTGACTCGCCTAGTGCAATCATTCACGCAGCCACTAAAGGATTGCTGATGCCCCTTTTGTGGCCAGATCCCCAGTCATCTCAGTTGCCATGGAAGGATCGGAGCTGTCTCTCCATGGTCCTGGGCACCAGGTGACAAGTGGTCCTCCAAGATTTCAGACTTTAGGCTGTTTCCCTTGCCGGTGTTGGAGGGGTCAGCCAGGCACTTTGCCCCTGGAGCAACCCACACTCCACTCCTGTCCTGTGCTGGCTCCACACTGCACTCTCTCTCTCCCCTGGCCGGCACCAGGCATCCAGCTATACTGGCTGCCTTGGTGCACCTGCCTATGTGCAGCAAGCATGTGCTGCTGCTAAGCTTGCTGTTCCTGCTGCTCCACTGCCATTGCTGCCATTCCTATGGGTACATAGGAAATGCCTCCAGCCCTCAACAGGCCACACTGCTTTTCCCTGGTGCTCGGGGATGGGTCCCCAGGGCTTCCTCTTCCTGGGTTCCTCAGGGAGCCAGGTCCCAGGCTCTCACAGTGACAAGCCTCAAAACGTCATGGGTAACCATTGCAGAGCAGGCATGTTTCTCCCAAAGTCCTGCAGAGTCTGGGTCTTGACAAACACCTATTATTGACCTGGAAGAAAACAAACTCATTAGTGTTACAGTGTGCAGAAAACACAAAGATTGAAAGAGTGGTAAATAATGAAGAGAGCAGGGCATGGATATAGATTTGTCTGGATCATTTAGTAAGCTGGGTGCAAAACAGGCAATGTGGGAAGTAATGTGATTAAACATATCATCAGCATAGGAATCCTGCAACCTGGGTTCTAGTTCCAACACCAGCACAGGTGCCACCTGGATGTTGTGGGGGAGGGGGATGGTGGCACACCAGAGGCATAGCTGGGCAGCCATGCCATGCCCAGGGCAGTACCAGCCCCTGCAGTGCCATTTGCAGCAGTGCAATCAGCCACTGCTGTGGTTGCAGCTATTTTTTTGCCCCCCAGAGGTGGTGCCCAGGGCTGCTGCTCCAGTCACCAGTGTGCTACTGCTGCCTCTGTCACATGGCTACAAAGGTCACAAACTGGGAGGCCAAAAAACTAGAAGTCCTGAAGCCATGGGTCAAGACAGGGGAAGCAGGCAGAGAAGGCAAGCACTGGTCAAAGATTTAGGCAAGTGTAAGGCAGAGAAAACAGGGAGTCAAGGATCATGGAACAGACCAGGAGCACTGAGGCTAGAAAAAGTAAAATTATCTGCCTTTTACCAAGCCCACAAAGTACTGCAGTGGCTGCTGCCCAGCCCAGGCACTTTAACCGGAGCTAGCTGAGGGCACTCAGGCTGCCTGTGGCCAGAGATCATCCAGATTATCAGGGCCATCTGGGGCTTGTCTGGTCAGCTGGTAAATAGAGTCCTAAAAACACTAGCCTCCTGCATGTCTATGGGCTGCCTGTGTCACTATACCCATCTCTAAAATGGGGAAAATGTAAAACACTTTGAGATCTACTCATTCAAAAAACAGAAGAGCTAGGCATTACATGTTTTTAATATGGATAACTTCAAAGTAATAAATGTAGGACAGAAGGCAGGCTTCAGAATGGGGAGTCCATACTGGGAAGCAGTGACCAAAAATCCTCATGTATGCGCACAGCAGTATATCAGTGATAATTTTAATGTTGCATGCTACCAGCAGTATCCACTAGGGAGATACTACATTCTGATGCATTTCAGGTTATTCCTTCCTTTGTTTTTTTTCCTTTTCCCTTGTAAGGAGAAAAGAATGAAGGGCTCACCATAACCTGTATGCAGTGTCTAATCAGCTTCCAGTTCCCCCATTTAATGATCAACTTGTCCCTGGCAGCAAATTTCAAATATTGGCCATGGTGGTCCTTCTATTTTAAGATCTATTAATTTTAATTAAACAGCAGTGCTGCCTGGGGATCCACTTGCTTTAAAATTTCTGAAGTGGTAAAATAATGAAAACAATCCACACTTAAGAAGCCTTATTAGAGACAGATGGGCAGAGTTTGTGGGTTGCAGGGTTACAGATGAAATTTGTAGCTCCTGCTTTAGTAAACACAATAATAAATCTGGGTTAGGTTTTACAGCTTGATCTAAAGAGTCCTGAATTCAATGCAAGTGTCCAATTAGCTTCAGCTGGCTTTGGAATAGTTAATAATCCCCTACTACTCTTACTTGTATTACAGGAAGGCACAGTGGCTCCAACTAAGATCAGGACCCTGTTGTGCCAGAGACAACACCTAGCAATTAAACAGAACAAGCAAAAGATAGGAAGGGAAACAGATACAGAAAGTTGTAATTGCGTAAGGTTATTTGGCAGGGCCAGGACAAGAGCTCTGGTCTTCAGGGTCCCAGTCAAGCACCATGCTATATCCAAAGTTTGACTTGTTTATTTTAAATCACTCTCCATGTTAATACCCTTCCTCTCCAACAAGTATCATTGACAAATGTTGCAAGCAACAAGGTCCTGGACTCTTACAACAAACAGAGGAACAGTAGGCTTCAGTCTCCCACAGCTGCAAATCCAGCACCTTTCACCAGTGCTGCATTGACTAAAATAATAGCATCTTCCCCCTTCATGGCCCACGGACCCTGCCTGCTCACACTAAACTTGGGAAGGATGTGGTTCACCAAGAGTCATTTTCTGTATTTACCCCAATTGCTCAATTAATTATCCTTTGGCTGGAACATGAGGAACCAGTTTCTACCTTCTGTGGAGAGTCTATTTTTAGTAAAGCATCAATTTTCTCTTTGCTTCGTTATACTTACTCACTGTTAGTACAGCCCACATGACAAATCTGGCATTGATCTCTTTGTGGCTGACAAATATTTTGGCTTAATCTAAGATAGAGGCAAGAGGGGGAACAAAAAAGGATGCCTTAGTAGCTAGACTGATCATCTCTAATCAACAGAGACAGTCACAAGCAGAAAACAAGCCAACAAAAAAAATGGGGGGAGGGGAGGGAAACAGGATTGTTTCCCCTCTTTATCCTTTATCTTCTGATTTCTCTCAGTCAGCACATGTTGAGGCACAAATTCATGATTACACCTTGTAACATGTTGGGATCCTAGGGGGGAATGTGATGCCTCTAGTAGCTCTGTGACCATGCCCTGCTCCACCCCTATAGCGTCTTCCTATCTCACCTGCCACACTTTGATGGTAATGTAGATAAATATAAAGAGAGGTTGCCCACAGACCTTTACTAGGCTCCAGTCACACTGGCCGGGCCTCTGTAGTCCACTGTGCTCAGCTGGGCACCCAAGACCTTACAGGCTAATTACATGGCTCCAAAACCTCCCCTTTACCATGCCCCATGCCTCATGGATGTTACTGGTACATTGTCCCTCTGTTGGGGCCTTGGCCTCTGTCCCTTTAATGTGGCTTGGCCTTCTAGCCTAGGCCCACTGAATAGGACCTGGCTTTGAGGCACTAGCTTTCCTTGTCCCTTTTAGTCACTGAGCCCCTGGCTCAGTGCTGGGCCCCAGGCTACTGTGTGACTGCGCCCCTCTCAGGCACCGAGTCCCTGGCCCCTCCGTAGCTGCACCCTTGCTGGCACCAGGCCCCTGGCCTTTCTGTGGCTGCGCCTGATAAGCGCTGAAGCTCTGAGCCTGCCCCTGGCAGGGCTCAAGGCAGTCCAGTGTCCCCCCTGGACACTAATGAGGTCTCCACCTCCCCTACAGCCTTATCCACAAACCACTGGTTAACACAACATAAACACAAGCCCCTGGGCTATAATATAAATAACAATATGTAGCAGCCTTCTGCCCCTTCAAGAGTATAAACCTTCACTAACCCAGCATCCTGAGCTCCCCAGAGCAGGAGTTCCTTTCCTGGTAGCAGCCAGGGAGAGACTTACCTTGCTAGCTCCAGCCCTGAGCTTATATGCTCCCCTGGTCCTGCCTGCATCCAGTCATCTGACCACCTGCAGGTGCTGGCTAATTATCCCATTAGCCAGTTGCCCTGGTGACCTGCAGCTGCTGCCCCCTGCTTGCCTGCAGAGCTTCCTGGCTGGGCTGCTTTTCCTCTTTAAGTAATAGAGAGCCCCAGGCTCTTTGTTACACACCTTAAGAACAGAGTTCTAGACAATCAGTATTCTCCAGTAAGGATATTTCAGTCTTGGCTGATACTTACGGCACAGCAATGAGCTCACTAGCTGTCCCCAGGGGTGATCCTTTTCTAGGGTCAGATGGCAGGCTAGCATGGGAGACAACAGTGAGAATGTGTTTTGGAGGATCTTCTATGTCCATTGGGCAATCTCTGGTTCTGAATGCAATGGGACAAGGGATTGGTTCCACCTGAGATCACATCTTTGTGCTGACTAGCTCCTCTTGTACTTGGTCATTGGGCAGCTACTGGAAACATTAATTAATCCCTGCAACACAGATCTGCCATACCTACAAGATCCTGAGGCTAGTCCTGGGCACTTCTCTTGTATAGGGAGAATGGTGATGTCACAAGAGCCAGGCCTACATTATAGGTGCTGCATTTGGTAGTTCCTACCTAGAATGCCAAGGATGAAGCAGTCATGGCCCCAGCCTACTTTCTGTACTAGCTGGTGGAATTGACTGCAGATGCAGGAAGGATATAGGCTGTTCTCTCCCAGGTAGAGCCTAGCAGAAGCACACACCTTGGATAGAGATCTGGAGGCATAGGACCCTCTAGAGCAGAGCTTTCCAAACTTTTCATGTTGGTGACACACTTTTTAGACATGCATCATTTCGCGACACAGTAATTCAGTTCTGGGGGAGGGGCCAAGGGAAGCAGACGCGAGTAAGGGAGCTCCGTGGTGCCCTTCCGCAAAATTTTCTGCATTTTGCGCGACACACCTACACACTGCCGCCGACACACTAATGTGTCGCGGCACACAGTTTGGAAAGCTCTGCTCTAGAGGTAGAGATCTACAAAGCCCAAGAACCACAATTCAAATGACCAGTAATCATGAGATACGCTCATAGCTGCAGGGATACCTGCACCTCTGTCCCAGTCCTGGTCTTCCTGAGTACAGCTCATCCAGACTTTACCTCTCCCAAGAAGGAATTCATGGGAAGATTAACGATCATGGTGATGGGGTTGTGGCCTGCTTCACAAATGTGATTCACGTACAGTGAGCTCTATAGGCACGTCCAGACGAGCAGGATGTTTGTTTCCTCAGGGACAAGTAGCAACAGCACACCTTGTGCTGTTGCTACTTGTCTGCGGGGAATGTCTGTGCCATGCACATTCTGGTGTGCAGCAAGTACCCCTCGGTGAGGTAGGGGAGGCTAGGGCCAGCAACTGTGCTGGCCCTGGCAGACTTACCTGGGGGCCTCCCAGGGCTGCAGCCATGGCAGGACACCACATGTGCCCCCTGCTTTTTTTTGGTGTGGATTTTTTTGACCCTGGGATCCCTTGGGGTCA
>NW_005841925.1:1753434-1753782 GCF_000455745.1 Alligator sinensis
AGGGAATGCCTGCATGTGTGGTATGTGGCACCGCAGACAGGTCTGCAGTGCCACATACTGCTCGTCTGGATGCGGCCTATGAGTTCACTGGTGTGGGCCCTGCCTTGAGTCTGCTTTCAGCTCCAGAGTCTGTTGCTGTTTGCTTTTTCCCTCCCTCCTCCCCCTCTCCCAAATTTAACAGCAGGGGAAAGGAGGGGATGAGCAGCAGTGTGCAGTCCTTAGGTTCAGTGGAAGCAGGGAAGATAATCTCTGCCTCTGCTGCTACTATTGCCACTGCCACTTCTCTCCTCATTTCCCCTGCTGATGAATTCAGGGAGGGGGAAGGAGCGGGGGAAGGAGGGAGGGAAA
>NW_005841925.1:1753792-1762362 GCF_000455745.1 Alligator sinensis
CAGGTTTCACTGCTGGAAGCAGGATGCACTGGCGAGCTCATAGAGCTCACAGCACATGTGGAACTCTGGCAGAATCTGTACTGACATGCTGGTGAGCTCTGAGAGCTCACTCTGCATGCGGCGCACACCCAAAGTGGGATGCAGCCGTGCTGCCACACCCTCTCTGGATCCACCCCTTAAGTCATAGATTCATAGACTTCTCATGCCACCAAAATCCCATTGATTTGAAATGAATTTTCCCAGGACAGTCTAGCTGTGTTTGCTGTGTGTAAGTCCTACATAATTCTGATGGGCTACAGCTGCATCTGCATCCCACAGGATGATTTAAAAAATGGTGTTCATCATTGTGCATTTAGGCTCTACTTCTCCAGGCCCTTCTTCTCCTATCCCCACATGATTCATCTCCAAAACACACTTCCTTTCCTTTTATAAAAAGGAATTTAATGTGAGTTTAGTACTGGGCTGGCAGAATAAGTAGAGCATGAGCAACAGCAAAACAAACAAGCTGACCAATATGCCTCAACCCTATTCTGGAAGACCCTCCTCCAGGTGAAGAAGGGAGCTCAGACTCCAAATCTATTCAATCATCTGGCCAGGTAGATTCAAGGCAACATAGCAAATCCCCTTTGAAGCATGTGCCTTACAAGAAAAATGGGCAGAACACTCTGGACAATGTTAGAGCCATCTAGAACCTCAACCTAACACCCTATTGTTCCTAAGCTTCAACCTGCTTCACAGAAGCCCTTTCATCTCTCCAGTCCCTAACAGGCTTTGTCTTAGGTTTTCACTATGTCTGGGATCATTTTGAGCTGGCTTCCATTTCCGAATCTCATCGCGCGTGCACCTGTGTGCATGTGTGTGTGCACGTGTGTGTGTGGTGAGGGGCATTCATGTGTGTCATGTGTTGTGAACCAAGGAAGGCCTAAAAATACAGGGCACTTGAGGAGACCTGAACTCAGGAAAGTAAGGGCCACATCACAGACCACTGATAAAAATCACTATGGTCGAGGCAGACATGGTTATTTGGGTAAATTTGATATCTTTTATTAGACCAGCTGTATAGTTAGATAAAAATGTTCTTTGCAAGCTTTCAGGCACAGGCTTCCTTCCTCAGGTATAGGGAGAGTCTGCTGATGTTTGTCTTCTCCCTAGGGTCCAAATAGAAGACTAGAGAGAAGACAAATACCAGCAGACTTTCCCTATGCCTAAGGAAGGAAGCCTGTGCCTGAAAGCTTGCAAAGAACAAGTTTTCCAACTATTCAGTTGGTCTAATAAAAGATATCAAATTTACCCAAATAACTTTGTCTGCCTATGTCCTTAGGCCAACACGGCTACAACCAACACCCCCAAAACTATGGTCAAGGAGCCTGGTAGAGGTGAAAGAATAGGAGCTGAGGGCTGTTGAAAGAGAAGATAGTTTAGGCTGAGGGAGAAAAGAGGCCTGAAGAGATTCCGGTAAGAAGCCAAACTATCCAAGAGCTGTTCATCATTATTTATAAGTATATACCCATCCTATGTTTCCTTGACCCTGGAAAGAGCCTTTGTGATATCACCTAAGGAATAAAAACCACCTTGAACTGGCAGAAGCCTCTGATCTCTACAATTTTAAACACCCATCTTTGACTGTGTTGGCACAGTATAGGATAGGGCTACAGAGCCTGATGGGCCTTTGTCCTGTGAGACTGGGCCATGGGCACACAAATTCACCCAGTTCTAGCACCCAGTGGAGATCACCCAATTCTTGACTGCCACATCTTGATGTTGAATTTGTCTTAGGTGGGAGATGGTCTACTTCTGCTGTGTGAAATCCTGGATGAGCTGGGTCTGGCTCTTCCATGGGGTTCCAACCTCCCCTAAACCCTGTCCAAGGGCCAGCCTGTGGTTACAGCATCTGTTGTGACCTTAGTTCTCAATAGACGGTCTTCTTCTATTCTTCAACCCTGCAGAACCCCATTCATCTCAGGCCTGGCTTATGGAGACTGCGACTGAACCGGCCCTCTGATCAGTAGATTGTGGCATGATCCATGGAGGAGAAATGGAGGACAACACAAACAGTGAAATGGAACTCAGGTAAATCTTGGCCAGTAGGGTTGTTCCTACCGCAGACTGCGTCTACTGGCCCCAAGATAATCAGTCCTCAGGGCTGCAGATTTTTCATAAGCATCCAGCCCACTAAAAGAAATAAAAAGAATCAAAAGGAAATATATAGGCCTTCCTGGCCCGCTTTGCCCCAGCTTGGGCATTTCCCAGCCTTGGATGCTTTGGTACCTGTCATCAAAGCTTCAGCAGCACCTGCCGCCTTTCCAGGTGTGGCAAGTCTGTCCATCCACCTGCCCTCATCAACTCAGCTCCTTGCCAAGCCTGAAGTTGGTTCCCCTGCTGGCATGACTAGGCTGGTGTGGGTTCGATCCTACCCTTTTTCCTGGGGCTCCCAGCCTCCCAGGCTCTATGACCAAGTAAAGTAAAAGAAAAAGCAACCTGAAAGCAAAACCTGCTCGGAGCGCTGCCAGGTCTCCAGATGGCCCCTTCCCTACAGCGTGTCTCCCTGTCAGTGCTCCCTGACATCTCCAGTGCTGCGGTCTTCACGGTGGCATTTTACATTAATGGTGCTCCTCTGAGCTCCCAAGGGATAGTTCCACTGGCTCTCTGTGGCCCAGAGGTCCTTCACCAGTGTCTTAGCATTCCCAGCTCCCCATACTCATCCTGTGTCCATCTCTTTCCCCGCCCGGCCCTGGTGGTGGGCCAGAAATACAGGCGCTGCCACAGGTGGGGCCAATCTTGATTGAGCAGCGGCTGATGAACCGTGGCAGCTGCCAGTTGCTCGTTGTAGTTGGCTCTAGCTGGGTTGGTAATTTTGCCCCATTTGTGAACTCAGAAGAGTTTTTTCTCACTTCTTCACAGACTGCTGAAAAATAAATCTTTCCTTATTTGCCAGGTGTGTATCATATTTGCCAGCTAGGAGAATAAAACTTGGTTCGGGAGTCTGGAGCCAGATATCCAGATGACACGGCCAGCCCAACGAAATTGATACCAGATGATCATTGCCTCAATACTCATGGTATTTGTTTGCAGGAGAATCCTAATGCATGTTGATGCATCTGTCCTCCCACTGGATTCAGAGGATCTTCCGCAGGCAGTATTGATGGTACTTCTCCAACAACTTTAGATGTCTCCTGTACATTGTCCATGTCTCAGCTCTGTACATCAAGGTGGGTGTCATGACTGCTTGAAAAACCATGAGCTTGGTTTCAGATCTGATGTTGTGATCTTCAAACACCCATTTCTTCAGGCGTCCAAGGACTGCACTTGCACATTTGAGGCAAAGTTGGATTTCTTGGTTGATGTCAGAGTTGGCTTCTGAGGTATGGGAAATACTCAACATTCTCCAGAGTCTCTCCATGGATCTGGATTACCAGAGCTGGGAACTGTTCATTAGGAGCTTGTTGGTAGAGGACCATAATCTTCCAAATGTTAACCATCAGTCACATTTTCTTGTATGCTTTGGTAAAGATGTTGATGATTGCCTGAAGGTCTTCTTCTGTGTGACAGCACACTACAGCATCATCAGCATACTGGAGATCAATGATTGAGGTCAGGGTGGTCTTGGTTTTGGCTCAGAGTCAGCATGCCCTTGGCTTGTTGGAACCTGCTAGCTGATTGTGATGAAAGGCCAGCAATAAGGAAAGACACTTAGGCCATGCGTAGATGAAACAAGAAGCGTGTGTGCACGACACTTTAAAGTGGGCTAAATGCTTTTGCACCGCTTTAATGGTGTCTATGTTTGCACACCTCGGCAGTGTATTGTGCATTAATTCCAGCCGCTGTAGGAAATTTAGCAGTGTAATGGGCTTTAAATGATGTGGGGCGCAGCAAACTCAAACTCCATCGAGGCGAAGGAGTTTTAGTTTGCTGCCCCTACAGCCATGAAGCAAAGCACCAGGCTCCATGTAGCTCAGGGGCTCAGCAGGCACTGGACTCTGTGCAGCTCCATGGCTGTGCAGGAATCCCTGCAGGCAGCCTGGCAGCAGCCCAGGAAACCAGGCTCCACCCAAGAAAAGTGGTGAGCCTGATCCTCTCCCCCACCCCACTGCTGGAGCCTGCTGCCTGCCTGAGCTGTACAGAGGCCCGGTGCTTCCCTCCATGGCTGCACGTGCCCCCCGAGCCAGGTGCCTGCAGGCGGGTGCTGCCTTGGGGGGGTGTTGCTGCTGCTGCTGAGGGAAGCACCAGACCCCTCTGCCCCCCACAGCCCAGGGACTACTCCGCTCGCTGGCAGCTCGCTCTCCCCTCCATGCTGGAGAGGCAGGTAAGTCAGCAGGGTGTGTACAGGACACAGGGGTTTAATCAGCCCTAAATTGAAGCATTGTTTTTTAAAATCCACCACTTCAATTTAGGGCCCCCGTTTCATCTACACAAGACCTTATTCAGCTCATAACACTTTCTAGCAGTCACTGGCATATCTCCATTTTCAGCCAGTAAAGTTACCGGAGGTTATGCTTCTGTTGAAAAGGAAAACAGGACATTGCTCCATACAGGCAGAAAAGGGGAAAAAATGAAGATCAAAGACAAATTTATTTACCATCAATCTAACTCCATGGGTCTTCTGCATCTCTTAATTTATCAGTCTCCAATTCAAGGAGGCTAGCTATTGCAGACTATGAAGGGCCCCTTCCATTGGAGGACTCCAAAGCAGCTTTCAGCATGGGCGCCTGCTGTTCACTTTCCAGCTTGGGATTCACAGGTAAATAACCAGGAGCACTTCCTAATAAACAAGAATATTGCAGTTACAGAATAGGAAAGGAAGGTTATTGCACTCCACCTGAAAGTTTGACCTAGAGCCTTGGGGCAAATGTTGTGTATCTTCTACTACTCTAGGTGTGGTGATACTAGGCAGTATCACCACACCCACTCCTGCTTTATTAAACTTTCTAAAACACAGTCATGAATGTTCCCTCTCTTTCCACTCTTCTGTAGCTGATAAAAAATCCAGATACTTTTTCTGAACGTTAAGTTCTTGAGCTAGTAAATACTGGCCCTTGAGCATATTGTCATCAGAGAAAGTGATATATTTGGGACTGTGGAGAAGGGCATGAATTCTGTTCTTGTGATAGGTGGATTCCAGGTGATAAGCAATAGGGCTGTGCGAAACAGCACTGTTCCGTTTCGACTTGCATTTCAAGGTTTCAAGGGGACAGCGTTTCGTTTCGAATTTTGTTTTGATTTGAAACCGCTGTTCCATTTTGTTTTGTCAAAACAGTGATGCTGTTTCAACGTTTTGACCATAGGCTATAATGGGGAAGCTCAAAACTTGCTCTCTTATCCGGCAGGCAGATCGGGGCCCAACCCCGGTATGGCTGTGGGGGCTGTGCCAGTCCTCCCTGGGTTGCGGGCCCCATATGCCTGCCAGATGAGGGAGGGATGCTGCCTGGGACCAGGGGGCTGGGGAAGGGAACTGAGCCTCATTGCTCAGTTCCGCTCCCTAGCACGGGGATCAATCGGGGAAGGGAACTGGGGCTGAGCTGAGCGCTACCATTGGGCTGGGGAAAGGAACTCAGCCCAGCTGAGCTGAGTTCCCCTCCCCAGTGTGACCATTGGGCTAGGGAGGGGAACTGAGCGATCAGACTGAGTTCCCTTCTCTAGCCTGATTGCAGTGCTGGGGAGTGGAACTGAGCTGGGGCTCAGTTCCCTTTCTCTGCGCTGTGATCGGCTTTCCGCAGCCCAGTGGGAGGCAGGGAAAGCCAGGGCTATGCTCCCCACCTGGCTGAGCCTGGAGCTGCTGGGAGTGCAGCCCTGGTTCTCCCCTGTCTCCCACCACCTGGCTGCTGGCTGCTTCAAAACTTGTTACTTTTGAAACGTTTTGACTAGCCTTTTGTTTCGAGGCTGTTTCAAAGCCCTTCGTTTCATTTTGATTTCGCTGTTTCGAGCTCAAAAAGAGTAGAAACTGAGTCAAAACAAAACAGCCGGTGACATTTCGCACAGCCCTAATAAGCAATACCCGTGATGTGAAAAAAGGACAGTTCATGGTGTATGGGACATGTAAATGCATGTAAATGTCCCATACACTATGAACTCTGTCAGTAAATTATCAGATGACAAGGCCACCACAGGAAAAAGTTGGTTTTGGTGGCACTCAACAGTTCTGGGTTCAATCTCCAACTCGACTGCATACTCCCTGTGTGACACTAGGCAAGTCATTTCATCTCCAGGGGTCTCAGTTACTCCTCTGTAAAATTAGGATAATAAGATACATCCTATTGCCCACTTTTATCCGTCTTGTCCATTCAGACTGAAAACTCTTTGTGGCTATCTACTATTTATACAGATTGCAGCTCAAAGTGGGCTTTGCTTTCAGTTAGGTGAGAGGCTGGCATTGCTCCGAGCCTCCACATTGCACCAGACCCTTGAACTGGTTCCTATGCAGTGTGGCGGCTAGGACCAGCTCCTGTGCTGTGCAGGTGTCTCTCCAAACCCCCTCACCACACCAGAGCCTTGAACAGGCAAGCTTCTAGTGAGACTGGTGAGGCGGGGGGGAAAGGAGGGAATGAAGAAAAGATGTTCATCAAGTTCCAGCCTCCTTACTTCACTGGAGCCTTGGACCTGCAAGACTCTGGTGCATGTGGGGGTGGGGAGAGCCTGACAAACACCTCTTACACACCTGCACAACACTGGAGGCTTGCCAGTTCAAGGTTCTGATACAGCAAAGAGGCTGGGAACCCAAAAAACAGTTTTTCTGGGCTCCCCCCACCACTGCACTGGAGTTCCCTGATTGCATTTAGTCCATGGAGCAGTCCAACATTAGCTCAACATGTGTTAGGTTATACGATCTGGAGATCCTCCTTGCTGGAAAGAGCCTTACTTTACTATGCTATGATGGCTTTTAGCACATGCTTCACTGCTTGAACACTCATACTGTAGCGTTGTAAGTGCAGTTAGCACGTGCTAAGTATCAAGTGGAACAAGGCCCTAGGATCTCACCTAAGGAAAACTGGGCTCAGACTATTCAGTACTTGAATAGTAGGCCTCCAAAGAAACCTTTGGTTCTCCCAGAAGGGACATTAGTATTTTGGTAGGTAGCATTTATTTGCAACTTAGTCCATGTCCCAGCATAAAGCTAAGATAAAACTCTGGTGTAAGATGTGATATTTTGGGATGATATGTAAAGAAGTAGAGATCCTGACCTCTGTTGGTACTTACTAATAGGAATCAGGGTGTTAAGAGTCTTTTGACTGGGCAATTTTCCAGCTGGAACAAAAGCAATTGCTTTTGCCTACAATAAATTATCTTCAAATTTCAACTGGATCCAGTTTCCTCCATGTTTCAAGGTCTGTTGTACAACGTTGCTGTGTCCTGTGAAGATCTGCCTACACAAGATTTGCCTTACGCAAGAGACTGTTGGCAGCACTGTAGGTATGTGAATCGCTCCACAAAGAGCAGTCTCAATATTATTAGTATGGAATATAGGAGAAGCAGGTGGGGACAGCTGTACGTGAGGCTACCTAACCATGTCTATTCTTAAAAGACTTTTTTTTTTAAGTTGCTTGCAACCTTGTTAAACCTTGGCCTTTTGGGCTGGAATTCTGCCAGTCTGGTCTCTGCCTAATATTTTTGGAAACTTTGGTTCAGCTGTTTTTCAGTTTCAAGGTCATGGTAGGAGGGGAAAAATATACAGTCCTGCCATTATTAAAAAAAAATGCTGGCACCTTTTTCTTAAGCAGTTCTAGCATCCCACCAAAAGAACAGCAGAAAATTTAAAGTACACTCAGACATGTACTCCTTCACTGCCAAATGAAACTTGTTCTTATTTGGCTGAATTGCTATATCAATGTGTATTGGACTAAAATGTGCAGATACCTTTGCTAAGATTTTGGATGCATCTATTTTGGGTGCATCCTAGCAGCAGATTGCAAGATCTCTGTCTTTCCTCATTACTGAAAATAAATAAATAATAACTGTAATGTAATAAAGGCCATTGAAATGGTTTACAAGGCCAGTCACCATGTCTGGAGAAGGCAGACTGAAGAAATATTTGAAGGAACTATTAGGAGAGAGATGGGCCTTGGGAACAATTAATGTCTGGGACAGGGAAGCTATTGGGAACCCAAGCATTGTTTCTTTAAAGTCCCAGGACCAAGAATCTTACAGAGTGGGCAGAAGAAGGCTCCCCTCCTGCAGCTAGGCAGTACAGCTGTTTTGGATTATTTAACTCAGCTGGATTCAGCATGATTAAAGGCCAGGCAGGCAGCCTAAAAGAAGGCTGGGAGGCCTGCTGACCTCCAAGAACTGGGTAATTGGACTTTTAAGCTAGCAAAAGGAGTGACAGAGAGTTCCTGGACCAGGGCTAGGAAAGGGCCCAGGTCCCTAGAAGACTGTGGAAAAGGAACCTACTTGAACCACCACACAGACCCCACTGGGAGAGCCCAAAAAGTCGTTATGAGCAAATGGTCTAAAGGAAGTAGGCCACAGGAGAGGCAGCAGGTTGTTTTCAAAGCTGTGAGGTGTGAATAGCTTATTCCACAATCCAAGAGGTAACCTGAAGCAGAGTACTGGCAGGAGCACCATTGGCCCCAAGTAGC
>NW_005841925.1:1762442-1765565 GCF_000455745.1 Alligator sinensis
CCACTCCAGAGGCAGCATTAGCTTGCAGCAACATTTAGCTTTTCGTCTATACCTCTCAAAATACCAAAATACTGGGGCAATTGAGTCACATTAAGCAACTTACTCAAAGGCCCACACAGGTCACTGGCAGGGCTAGGAATGAAAGACAGGTTTCCTGACCTACCCTCCATGCTCTGGCTCCTACCACTGTTGTTCAGCTGAAATACACCTGGTTAATCTGAGGGGCAGCATGCAATGCATGCAGTTTCAACAGAGACAACTGAACTGTGCTTGTCTGGGCCACTGCATATTACACCTGTGGATGTGTGGGTTTCCTGAAGGACCCTCGTACTAAACTAAAGCTCCCTCCATCCCCCTGAGTCCCAAGAGAGGCCGAATATGATTTGTGACTATAACCTGCCTCAAGTTTTTCCTTGGGAAAATGCAACTTCATCTGTCCAAGGACACTGCACTGGTTGCAGAGTTGCCTCTTTAAGGCTGGCAGAGACTTGCTGCCATGTTCCCTCTCCTGTGGTTCATTGAATGCCCAGTGCTTCCTACAGGCAGAGCAGCCGCAGCCCTCTACACATTTTCTCCTGGCCAGCCACAAAATGAAGGCGTGTTTCCTGGCAGGCAGTTTGTTGCTCTTCCAAACCACTCCAAGAGGTCTGTTCAGTGTTACAGCCAACACAGACTGCTGCTGAGCGGCACGCTGAGGAAGTGTCCTAGAACTATTTTATTTGGAGCGGACATCTTTGACGAGGAGCTGATGCCTTGTGCTTGGTCCTAAATTTTCCACATCCTGCTTCTCTAGCATGTCAACTGCTTCCCCCCCACCTTGGGCCTTTTTGCTTGCAGGGGCCATGTAAGCCATGAATAGGCCACTAGCCTGGATCTCAAGAGATCTGGATACTATTCTTGGCTTTGCCACTGCCCACCTGCAAAGCTTTAAACAGGTCATTTCCCCTCACCCATCTCTGCGCATCTGTTTCCCCTTCTGTCTCCTCTTTACCATGTCTATTTAAATCACAAGTTCTTCAGGCTGAGGCTGTCTCCTGCTATGCATATGCATATGCATATGCATATGCATATGCATGTGAGTACCCGACAGTGCCAATCACAGCTAGGACCTCTATGCATCCTCTTATAAAAATGTATCCTTGTTTGCATAGGAGCAACCTGTCTCTTTCTGTCCTATCTGGAGTCCAAACCCTCTCCAGATTGGTTAACCTGCCCCCACAATAGCCACGCTAGAGAGGCTTTCCTTCAGAAGGCATCTCCTGCTGCTTTTGTCCACCAAGTCTAAACTGCTCCTCAACTTCAGGCAACTTCAGCAGATGGATGGGTGACTCTGGAGTATGGACACCAGCCCTCAATACTGGCAGCAAGAGGAAGGCAGGTCATATTTGCTTTTCTGTCAGCATGTCTATACTTGCAATTAATGTGATGCAATAAATTCTGGCACAGTTCATATGGGAGTTTATTGCTCCAGGGTATTGCATTTACACATGTGCCCAGGACTGCAGCATGTTGAGCCGGGGTGGAGCAGCCCCAGCTAGCAGGGGACTTTGAGGGTTAGCCTGGGGCTCCTCCAACCCAGCTCAACATGCTGTAGAGGGGCTGGCTGGGGCACAAGGCTGCTCCAGTGCAGAACTAGTTGGAAGGCAGCCCCTGCACGGAAGCACCCATGTGCCCCAGCCAGTCCTGGCAGTGTCTACATGTACATTGTAGTGGCCTTTACTCCACCACAGGATAGTACTTGTATAGACAAGAACTATCCGGTGACAGAGTAAATTATTTTACTCTGACCTAATAGCATTGCATGAGTAGACACTGACATCTTACTGCAGAGCTAATTAGTCAGCTCTGCATTAAACATCTTGTGTAGACACAACCTATTATAATTTCAGGCCATTGGCATTGGTACAATCCTTTCAGAGGGCCAAGATGCATCTGAAACTCTATTGCCCTGGCTCAGCTCTTACTGAAGTGGATATTATAATCTGCACTGGCTACAGTGGGGATCAGCCTGCACTTTTGTGTACATTTGCAAAAGCACTCTTAAGAAGGCACAAGGTGTTGCCTGTAAGTAAATGTTCAGAAATGTTACCTTGCAACTGCATCTCTAAGGAAGAAGTCTAAGCAGTGCTTGCACTGGCTCACTGCAGTTCGGTGCACTGGAAAAAGAGTGCAACTTTTGCCCCTGCCTCCTCTTCCTCCTCCCCTGCCAAGTTACAGTTTTGCCAGATGTCCACTTTCCCCAGTCCCAAGCATCCTTCTTTCTACTGATATAACAGACACACCCCTTCTCACATGGGCATGTTGCCAGTCTGGGCAACATTAAGGCTGAGCTCCAGCTGAGCTCCAGCTGGAGATGCTAATAGCCAGGAGAACACTGTATAAGAAGTACACTGTCCCTGGGCCAAAGTGCAATAGGGAATGTGTAGCAAACAGTGTAAAGGAGGTTTCTCTTCTCCTCTCACTCACAGTGGCTGTTGAACACTCCTCAGTTGTACCATGCCCCAGATTCAGCTAGGAGACCCACATGACATTTTCTGCTTATTGGACTGCCATCTGGCTAAAAGCTCACAGATGACTACGACTTCCTCCTTTCCCATTCCTCTTTTACTGGGCCAGCATGAGAAAGCCCAACCTTGCATGAGTTCTAGAAAACACACTCCCAGAATTTCTACTGAAACCACTGGTGCAGACCTCATCTGCACAAAGCAAGGGACAAGGCTGCTGAGTGGGCGGAGGCCAAGATCCTCACATGTGCTGAACCACTGGAGCAGATGGAGGGAAAGGAAGTCACCACCAGGCTCTATAACAAGAAACAGCTGGTGATAGGATGGCAAAAGCCACTATTCCCCTCTTATCAGGATGGCTGAAAAGCAACATAGAACATTTGTAGATTATGTGGGGAAACAGTCTAGCTCATCTTATGTTTTGGGGGTTATTAAACACATGAAGAAAAACCTCAGCACATGGAGACATTCTAGGCGATTCACAGATGCTAGGATGCTAGGGTCATAGATTCATAGATGTTAGGGTTGGAAGGCACCTCAATAGATCATCGAGTCCGACCCCCTGCATAGGCAGGAAAGTGTGCTGGGTTCAGATGACCCCAGCCAGATGCCTATCTAA
>NW_005841925.1:1765982-1779367 GCF_000455745.1 Alligator sinensis
CGACTCATGTTCATCTTGGAGTCCACTAGGACTCCAAGATCCCTTTCCACTTCCGTGCCTCCAAGCAGGTCATTTCCTGAGCAGTAGGTATGCTGGTATTTTTCCTCCCTAGGTGCAGCACTTTGCATTTCTCCTTGTTGAATTGCATTCTGTTGTTTTCTGCCCATATGTCCAACCTGTCCAGGTCTGCTTGTAGTTGTTCCCTGCCCTCCGGTGTGTCCACTTCTCCCCACAGTTTTGTGTCATCCACAAACTTGGACAGAGTACACTTCACTCCCTCGTCCAAGTTGCTGATGAAGATATTGAAGAGTATCGGTCTAAGGACCAAGCCCTGAGGGACCCCACTGCCCACACCCTTCCAGGTCGATACTGACCCATCCACTACGACTCTCTGCGTGCGACCCTCTAGCCAATTCGCCACCTGCTGGACTGTGTAGTCATCCAAGTCACAGCCTCTTAACTTGTTCACCAGTATGGTGTGGGATACCGTATCGAAGGCCTTCCTGAAGTCTAAGTATATGACGTCAACCCCTACTCCTGCGTCCAGGCGTTTTGTAACCTGGTCATAAAAAGAGACTAGATTAGTCAGGCATGATCTACCTGCTACGAACCCGTGCTGGTCGAAAGGAACCTCAACAGATCACTGAATCCAACCCCCTGCCTAGGCAGGAAAGAGCGCTGGGGTCAGATGACCCCAGCCAGATGCCTATCCAGCCTCCTCTTAAAGACCCACAAGGCAGGGGAGAGCACCACCTCCCTTGGAAGCCCATTCCAAACTGGGCCACCCTTACTGTAAAGAAGTTTTTCCTGATATCCAGCCTAAATCTGCTCCCTGTCAGTTTGTGACCATTGTTCCTTGTTATCCCAAGAGGTTCCCTGGTAAACAGAGCATCTCTGATCCCTTGCTGCATCCCCCTAATGAATTTGTAGGCAGCCACAAGATCACCTCTCAGCTTTCTCTTGCAGAGACTGAAGAGGTCCAGGTCCCTCAGCCTCTCCTCATAGGGCTTTTCCTGTAAGCCCCTGACCATATGAATGGCCCTCCTCTGGACCGTCTCGAGTCTATCAACATCCTTCTTAAAGTACAGCGCTCAGATATTTTTATGCCCTAGGTGCAGCACTCTGCATTTGTCCTTGTTGTACTGCATCCTATTGTGTACTGTCCACTTTTCTAACCTGTCCAGGTCTGCCTGCAATCGTTCCCTACCCTCCGGAGTGTATACTTCACCCCACAATTTAGTATCGTCTGCAAACTTGGCCAGAGTACACTTCACACCCACATCCAAGTCACTGATGAAGATATTGAAGAGTACAGATCCAAGGACCGAACCTTGTGGGACCTCACTACCCACACATCCTTCCAGGTCGATACGATGCCATCTACTACCACTCTCTGGGTGCGGTCGCTAAGCCAATTTGCCACCTACCGGACCATGTAAACATCTATATCACAGCCTCTTAATTTATTTATGAGAATGGGATGAGATACCGTATCAAAGCCTTGATAAAGTCCAAGAAAACGACATCCACCTCTGCTCCTGCATCTAAGCATTTTGTGACCCTGTCATAAAATGAAAGCAGATTGGTCAGGCATGATCTACCTGCTATGAATCCATGCTAGTTTCCCTGCTGCATTATTTTTACTGCTGGACTCCCACAGATATGATCCTTCATAATCTTTTCAAAGATGTTTTCAAGGATTGAGGTGAGACTGACTGGCCTGTAATTACTTGGATCCTCCTTCCTCCCGTTCTTGAAAATAGGGATCACATTGGCCCTTTTCCAGTCATCCAGGATCTGACCCAAGTGCCACAAGTGCTCAAACAGCCATGCCAGTGGCTCTGCTGTGACACCGGCCAATTCCTTCAGTACTCTCGGATGAAGCTCATCCGGGCCTGCTGACTTGAACACATCCAGTCCATCCAAGTGACTCTGCACCAAGTCAGTGCCGACAGTTGGTGGGCCGGTGTCCCTCTGATGCCTGTCTAAGAGCCCATTAGGAGACTTATCTTGACCCCTGTTCAAGAATGATGAGGCAAAAAACTCAGCCTTGTCCCCCCTGTCTGTCACTAATTGCTCCTTCTTGTTTAGTAGGGGTCCTGTGCTGCCCTGCGCCTTCCTTTTACTCCATACATACCTAAAAAAATACTTTCTGTTGTCTTTAATTTGTGTTGCCAGCCTCAGCTCTGTAGTTGCTTTGGCCTTTCTAACTGCCTCCCTGCAAGTGCGGGCCAAGTAGGTATACTCCTCCTTGGTAGCTTCCCCCTGCTTCCGCTGCCTACATGCCTTCTTTTTTGCCCTTAGGTTCCCCTGGATTTCCCTGTTTAACCAAGGACGTTTTTTGGCTCCTTTCCCCCTTTTCCATTGTAATGGGACCATCTCCCTCTGCGCCCGAAGGATTACCTCTTTTAGGAACTAACACCCTTCCTGGACTCCCATCTCACCAATACTCATATCCTGCAGTGCGTCCTTGACTACACTCCTGAGCACACTGAAGTTAGCCTTCCTAAAGTCAAGCACTTCCACCCTACTAGTTATCTTACCCACCCTACACTGGATGGTGAATTCAGTTGATTGGTGGTCACTGTCCCCAAGGTGACCACGAATCTGCAGCTCCCCTAGCAGGTCCTCCCCCGTAGCCAACACCAAGTCCAGTAAGGCATTCCCCCTAGTGGGACCGTATACCTCCTGTACTAGGTGAAGGTCCTGCAGGCAGGTTAAGAACCAATGTGAACAGTTGGATTTGGCTGACTGCTCCTCCCAGCAGATGTCAGGGTAGTTTAGGTCCCCCATGACAACCACATCCCTAGACTGTACGGCCTCTGAGAGCTGCCTCAATAATTCCAAGTCCAGTTTTTCCTCCTGGTGCGGTGGTCTGTAGCAGACCCCCACCACCAAGTCCCTTTCCCCTTGAGCTCCATGTATCCTAACCCACAATGCCTCAACTTGCTCCTTCTCTGGTCCCATTTTGATTAGGGTGGATGTATAATGCTCATTTACATAGAGAGCAACCCCACATCCTTTCCTCCCTACTCTGTCCCTTCTGTACAACCTGTAGCCCTTAATGTGTACCACCCACTCATGGGTAGGGTCCCACCAGGTTTCTGTTAGCCCCACTAACTTGAAATTATTACCTACAAGCAGAAGTGCAAGTTCTTCCTGCTTGTTCCCCATGCTCCTAGCATTAATATAGAGGCACTTGAGCCCTCCAAATGGTGCCTTCGGTGCCCCACCGTTCTGATGCCCAAAGGTCAACTTGGTACTTACCTGGGGTGTACTACTGCATGTCTCGCAGTTTGTAGGTTCTAGGTTCTCTCCATCTCCTGCCTCCCTGTCCCCCGTCGTACTTAGTTTAAAGCCTGACGTAGGAGGTCAGCCAACCTGTATGAAAAGGGACCCTTACCTTTTGCGGAGAGATGAAGCCCATTGTGTCCCAGGAGGCTCAGATTTGCTGCCAATCTGCTCCTGCTTCCCAGGGCCCTGCAATGGGCCCCTGCCACCACTGGGGAAAGCTCTAAGGCTCCAGCTGCAGCTGCTGCAGCTGGCAGCCGTCTTCAAAAGCCCGCCCTGCTGGCTGCTCTCTGGCCAGCTGCTTCCCTGGCCAAAAGCAGCATGTGCGGCACAGGGGCAGCATGTGGCAGCTCTCTCCTTTCCCACTCTGCCTCCCCACACTATGGCTGCTCTAGCCCCTGCCCCTGGCAGTGACCATCAGTGCTACATGCTCTTGCTGGCCACCGTGCTGACCCTGCTGGCCCACCATGCCATGCTGACCACTGCCTGGCCCACAGCTGTCTGGGCCTTTCTGAGTACCCCACGTGCAGCGACTGCCTGCCAGGCCACCATACACTGTCCCAGGGCCACTTTCATACACCTGCTGCCTCCACCCCATCTGCCTGGCTGGATCTCAGCAGGGACACCAACAGCAGACTCCAGGATGCCACTGCTGGGACAACCATCACCCTCCTGGTCCTCCAGCTCTGCTGCTTCTAAGCCCACCAGGCCAGCCAGGAATGGTGGCAGCACATCTTCCAGCACACCTGGGACACACCTGGGATGATGAGCAGTAGCTGGAGGCCTTCAGGATGACCCAGGCCACCTTTTGGGTCCTCCTGGGGCAGCTCCAGTCCCATCTGGAGCAGCAGCACCCCAGCATGTGGCCACCTCCCCCTGCAGACACCTGGCTGGCCCTTGCCTTGCTGAAGCTGGCCATGCCTGCCAGCCTGTGGTACGTCAGCCACCTGTTAATCATGGGAAAAGCCACCACTGGGGAGGCCATCCTGAAGTCATGTGCTACCTTCCAGGAGGTGCTGGCAGACATTGTGCTCCATGTGCATGTTGCATTTTTCAGTGTTAAACACCATCAGGTTCTCATCTGCCCATTTCATGAGCCTGTCAAGATCTGTCTGGATCACCTTCCTGTCCTCAGGTGTGGACGCTTTACTTCAGAGTTTGGTGTCATTGGCGAACTTGGCCAGCCCGCTGCTGACACCAATGTCTACATCATTGATGAAGATGTTAAAAAGTATAGGCCCAAGGACAGAGCCTTGAGAGACCCCACTGGTCACTGCGCACCACAACGATTGACTTCCATCAATGCCCACACTCTGGGTCCTACTGTGGAGCCAATTCCCCAGCCAGCGGATCGTGGTGAAGTTGAGGCCACAGTTAGCCAGTTTTGCCAAGAGGTGATCATGGGATACCAGATCAAAGGCTTTTTTAAAGTCAAGATATATGACATCAATCTCTTCACCCTTGTCCAGGTGATAGGTCACCTGGTCATAAAAGGAAATGAGATTGGTCAAGCAAGACCTGCCCACAACAAACCCGTGCTGGGTATCCCTCACGATATTGCTGTCAGCTAGTCTGTTAAGGATGACCTCTTTAATAATCTTTTCCAAGACCTTCCCCAGGATAGAGGTCAGGCTGACGGGCCTGTAGTTTGCTGGATCCACTTTCCTCCCCTTCTTGAAGATAGGCACCACATTGGCCTTCTTCGAATCTTCGGGCACTTCACCAGAGTGCCAGGAGTTCTCAAAGATCCGTGCCAGGGGCTGAGCTATGATGCTCGCCAGCTCCTTGAGCACCCTTGCGTGTAAACTGTCAGGGCCTGCTGACTTGAAGGTATCCAGCCTGTCAAGGTGTTCCTTCATGAGGTCAGCTTTGATGGAGGGTAAGGAATCTCTCTCACCTGGGCCTCCCTGACCCACAGCGGGCAGGGGCGTCTCATGGGACTGGTGAAAAACTGATGCAAAGTATCCATTTAGCAAGTTTGCTTTTTCATGGGCATCGGTTGTCAGTTATCCCATCTGGTTTAGCAGGGGTCCAATGTTGCCCTTGCTTTTCCTCTGGCTCCCCACATATCTAAAAAAGAACTTTTTATTGTCCTTGATATTTGTAGCTAGCTAGAGTTCCATCACAGCCTTGGCTTTCCTAGTTTGCTGGAATTTTTATTCCCCTCACATCAAACAGAGCCCCCCCACCAACAAACAGCCTTTCCACTACCCATTCTACCCACCAACAATAAAACACCTTCCCCATGAAAACTATGTACAATGTCCTTTGTGTGCCACCCTGGGGTAGAGGGGCCATGGGGTGGGGGCAACTAGGGGGCCAAGTAGCAGGTAGCATGAAGGCATCTGCAAGGGCCAGAACGGTGTCCAGCACCCAATGATCATTGTCCATGGCCTGTATAGCCCAGGCCAGGATGACATTCCAGGACTTTCAAGTTCACTGATGACAACATCCCCCAGGTCATTCTCACAGCCTCTGTGCTTCTTAACATCTACGAGGCCTGGGAGGAGCTCTTTCATGAGGACTGGGGAGAGGAAGTGTGATGTGGGGAGGACACCTGGCAGTGGGAGCACCACCTACAGTGGCTGCAGCAGCGGCAGCCCCCCCTGCTGAGGCCCCTGGAAAGTCGTGAACCCACCAGCAGGGGCCGGGGCACCGGGGGCAGGAGGCACTGGCCAACCATCTCCTCCAGCACTCCCCACTCTAGCCTGTCTGCAGCATCGCCCACGGACCCCCTCCTTGCCCACTGCCAGCAGCACACTCATTGCAGACATGCCTTACAAGCATAATACTTTATTCCCCACACATCAAACACAGCCCCCCTCCCACCTCAACAAACAGCCCTTCCACCACCCATTCCACCCACCAGCAATAAAACACCTTCCCCATGAAAACTATGTACAACGTCATTTGTGTGCCACCCTGGGGTGGGGGGGCCATGGGGTGGGGGCAACGAGGGGGTCAAGCAACAGGTGGCATGAAGGCATCTGCAAGGGCCAGAATGGTGTCCTGCACCCAGCGATCATTGTCCATAGCCTGTACTGCCCGGGCCAGGATGACATTCTGCTCCCTCGGTGCCTCCACCCGCTTGCGCTCCAGGGCCAGGAGCGGTGCCCAGAACTCTGTCTGCCCAGTCTTCTGCCTCCTTACACTGGTCCTGCATGAGCTACATCTTGAGCCTGCCATGTGTCCTGGCACGTCACATTCTCTGCCTGCCAAGCCCCAGTGTCCACCAGCCGGTCCTCCAATACTGTGACCAGGCAGTCCAGGAGAAGTGTCCTGTTCAGGGTCCTCCTCTGGTGGAGCCGGTGCATCTGCCAGGCCCCAGTTATGGGTGGCTGCGACCCTAAGGTTGCATCCCCACTGCCAAGTATGGCCTCTCCCCTGTGTTCAGCTCAGGACCTGCAGAGCCATGAAACAGTAGCTTTTTGTGAGAGTTTTCAACATTTCAGAGACAAGATGCTCTGTACCAGGAGCCATGCACTGCCTGGCCTCAGATCAGCGGTCAGATGTGCACGGGTGGCCAGGGACCATGGTAAGTCAGCCAGGCAGGCCTGGGTCCATGTAGCAAATTTACTTGAGATTAAGGGGTTTTACTGCACACTAAGTGCATGCACATATAGACACATGCGCTTACTGCACAGTAAACTAGGCTACTGTGCAGTTAGGCGTCTCATGTAGATATGCCCAGGATGAAAGAATTATGTAAATAAAACAGAGCATGGGTTTGGAGCTAGAAAATAAGACAAATTCAGATTCTTATACACTCATCTGGCTTCCCCTAGCCTCCCATAAGTGTCCTTGCCAGAGTTACAGAATTCAGCCCTCCTGCTGATTCTACCAGTCCTGGTAACTGGGACCAGTGAACCCTGAAGGCATGAGATTCAAAAGTGAATATTCCAGAAGTGCTAGGCTCTAAAAAGTCTCCATGCCAGCCTCCAATTAGCATAACTCTAATGCTCACAAATCACCAGATGTGGTTAGAAAGTTCTGGTGTGCTTGGAGTACTTGGAGTACAGTTGGCTTGATGGGCCATTACTCCTGGATGCCTTTGCTATTTTAGAATTGATTGCCCCCATTCTAGTGCCCAGGCATGCCCATCCTAGCTCTTATTTTTGCTGTTGTGTGTTTTAGTTGCCCTGGCCCTAGAACACAGTGACAAGGGATAATTAATAGTTGAGTTCCCTGGCTAAACCATATCCAAAACCAAAGATACACATAGCCAGTATAACATAATCCATGCATTGATAATAATAACATAAATAGACACAGACTAGCATGGGTTTTCCCATGAGATCACATAAACACAAGAAAACAATTATGACATGCCATGAACCCCAAAATATAAACAGGGTTCATGATACTGAGTTCAGGAAAAAGGTAAATAGGAATGGTAAATAGGTTTCAATCTACCTACCAGGAAGGTATTTTCTTTCTTAATACAGTACAAATTTTACTTATCAGGAATGTGAGGAACCCAAGGAAAAGATGACGCAGGCTTAAACAAGCAGGAACCCATGGGACCCATCCCTCTATCCCAAGGCACGTGGGTGGCCACGGCCAAAGGTTGCATGGAAACAATTTTTATTTTGTCAGAAGCTAAAAATGTCTATATAAATACTATATTATTGGCTAACAATGCGGGCTTAAACCCAACCCAACCCACACAGAATCTCAGAGCAAGCAGGTCAATTCCAGCCCAGGTTTCAATTAAAGAGTGCATTGTGGTTAAAACTGTCCCACCCTCTTCTTTCCCTCCTTCTTTTATTGGCTTTAATATTCCGCACTGTGCAGCTGTTTTTAGTATTGTTTTATTATTAGCTTAAATTACAACAGAACCTCCCTAGTTCAGTAGAATGACTGGGAGACGCACTGAGAATGACTCACCTGAGAAAGTGATGAAGGAAGTAAACCAAACAAAACATACTTGGTTATTTAACAAGTGAAGTGTACTTTTAATCATCTACAGCAAGCATTCTGCGGTATTATAAAAACGAAGTTCCTGGAAGCCTCTCTACATTACTGTTCAGTTTGTAAGCTGGAACTAGTGAGATAATTGCGCTAAGAAAAGCTTTTGGAAGGGATATCAAACTTCATGCTTCAGGCTTAAGCCAAGCTAATTAGCAGGGAGCAGGCTAAGAATTAATGTGGAAGACAGCTTTATCCCACATGTTTCTGCTGTGGGATTCTTACACCTTTCTCTGAAGCAAGTGGTTCTAGTTATGTCGGCAACAGGATGCTACAGGAGATGAATCTTGGATCTGTTCCAATAAGACAGGTGCCCATATAATATGTACACACACACGTACATTTTGGAGGAAGGGAGCTAAAGAATGAGGTTCTATACTGGATGTACAAAAAACCCACAAACACTAGGAAATGGGGCAGAGGAATGGTTTCAAAACCTAAAACCTCACACAGAGACTTAAGGGAGTATAGTAAATGTCACATCTGTGTAGGATCTTGGACTCCTATTCAGCAAAGCACTTAAGTGTATGCTTAAGTTTAAACCTCATTACAGTCAATAAGACAACTGCTTGTTTAAAGTTCAGCATCTTCTCAAGTTTTTTGCTGAACTGAGGTCCCAGAAAACAATGTTCTTGTAATAGTTCCAGACCCTAAACCTCCTATTAAATTAGATTTAAGTGTGCATGTTCATCTGTAACATCAGTAAAGGAGGCAAACTTTATCTGAGCAACACCAAAGAAATTGTCAGAAGGCAAAGGCATTCTAAAGTCAAGACAGCACCTAAAAACAGGTAAGAAAGTACATCATAACACTCAGAAGTTCGCAAGCGTCTTGCAATGGTATCAGAGGCGTGTGTCTGAGTTTTGCTCTAGACTCTTACCAAAGACTCCTCAGCTTGACACAGCTGTAAACAGGTACCTAGACACTTGTGGGGTCAAATTCAATGACAGCCACATCACCACCTTGTGTGCACCTGGCTGCAGAAACTCTCCTGCCATAATCACACTAGCCTAATGGCCATTTGGAGTCTGAGGGATTTTTGATGCCTGTTTTACTCCTTTTCTCCTAACTCAAACCACATGGGTCTCTTAATCCCCATTCAGGTTCACGCAACTTTGAGTTTTGTCTTTAGGAGGGGTTGAGGAGAAGTTTACCAAAACAGTCAAACTAGTTTTACAATGGTTTAGATAAGGATGATCCTGCCTTAAGCAGAAGATAGATTGAACTAGAGGAACTCCTGAGGTCCATTCGGGCTCTACTTTTCTATCATTCTAACACCAAGTCAGGTGAGCCAGTGTTAAAGCTCATGGGAACCTACCACTCCAGCAGCTCTTGATAATTTTTTTTTTTAACAGCTGTTTCAATTAAATTGTATTTTAGGTTTAAATAGAAAGCTTAATGTCAGGATGGGAAAAGATTCAGTTCCAGCTGGGCAGTCTGCCCTATGCTTCAAGTCATGTAAGTTTATACTTCACACATGTTCATACTGCAGATTGGATCTGTGTTGCAACTGGACCCCGTGTAAGGCTATAACTGAAATGATGCCCCTGGTTGGGTCATTTGTGGGGCTGAATCAGGGTTCTGAAAGCATGAAGTCTTTTGTGGATGAACTGTAAGTCAACTCAGAAATATTAGCAGGCTCATGAGCCTCTTGCCAAAACCTCTGAAAGACAATAAAGAGATACGCTGGTGTTAGAATAAGTTACATCATCAAAGGATTTACAAGCGACACAACAGCCTCAATGAATTTGTCTATACTGTACTAGTAAATGCAAGTCCCTGATCTACTACTGGTCCAGTAAAATTGGTGGCACTGGAAAAATGGAGCTCGGGGGGTTTTACCATTATGTCAGCTTGCCTTACTCAGAGCAAAGAAATGCCAGAGGGCAAAGAAGAGGACAAGAGGCAGCACATGGCCAATAGTACAGCACTAGTGCTACTGCAAGCATTGCCAGTTGTGTCATGACTAGGACTTGAACAGAGGATGTCTGGAGCTAGAAACATGAACCTCTCTAGGATAAGCTAAATAAAAGGAATAAAGCCTATAGCAGGAAGGTGTAAAAGGCTCATATCTTCTATGCATTGGCAAAGAGGGGACACCGGATAATAGGATATCCTATCCTTGTAACTTCCATAGCACAAGACCCTCGTTAGGTATTGTACTTTGCAGGAATCGGAATTGAAGTGGGGAGGGCAAGCTGAGAGGACAACAGAAATTGTGCTTAGGTGGAGCACATACAAGGAACACAGCAGCAGTCCATTGACCTTAAAAAGGTTATAGAGTGGGTTGAATCTTATTAAAAGTGTTGCGCATGACCTGACCATTGCCTTTATTTAAGATGGTAGCGACAAATTATCAAGCTCCTTTATGGAAGCAAGTAGTAGCCTCCAAACATAAAGCACTGACACATGCCAGCCCCAAACAAGAGTATATGCAGGCTTACTCAGGAGTTTGAATGGCCTGGGCCTCATTTTGGCCAGGTGGAAGGTGTATGGAAGACACAAAGCTCAGGTGAAGTGAAGATACAAAACTCAGAAACAGAGGAAGAAACTCCAACACTGCCTGAACAAGAAAGGCAGCATAACCCTGAGGGAAGACCTAAAGAAGAGGCATTTGTGAGGTGCTGGTTCAAAGCTATGGGCAGGGAAGGTGTCTTTGGTGGTTTGATTCCTCCTGTGCTCAAGGAAGCAGGACTGTAGTGTTTTCTACAAGAACATGCAGTGACGACATAGAGCTCCATCAAATTCTTCTGCTAGTTGAAGCAACCTGCAAGATCCCAAGTTTTTAGCTAGTCACTCAGGTCAAAAAAAGCAACAACATTTCTCCAACACTGATTAAGATCAGAAACTTAAGAGAACTTATTTTATATTTCCTTGCACAAAGTTTTGTAATACTGTACATTGAGGTGCAGTCTCTCTCACCGCAATGAGCAATCAGCTTATACCCTCAAGCATGAAGGCTAATAAAGTCAGCCAGGATAAAAAGAACTACAGTATTGTTCTTAATGGGAACACCTACTCTTGGGTTTTTTAAAACAAAACAAAACAACAAAACTACATACAGCTTCTTCCTGTTCATCTGCTTGGTATGAAAGGAGATAATCACTAATGATGGCAAAATCCTATTGAGTTATTTAGCTCATCTCTCTGCTAGGCAAGAGATTGGCTATACTTCTTTGTCTACTGTTTTCTCTGGGTTTTGAAGTCCTATGAGGCTTCTACCACTTCCCTTGGGAGACCATTATAGAGTCTAACAGAGCTTTCTGTTACCACATGACATTCTCCAGAAGCCCCACAGATCAAATATGCTGCAAACATCTGAAGAGGAGTTATTTCTCTTCAGTCCCGCACAAGTTGATGGAGGCGTTGTGGTTTGCATCCCACAAGATGCAAGGGCTGTTTCACTGGATGCCACTTTCATGTGTTCCCTATGCAGAAACCTCCTGGCCATGGCTCCTTTTCCTGCTCTGATTCAACTACATGTGGTTTTTAATTGATGAGACAATCTTTTTAAAAGAGTTTTTTGTTTATACTACAAATAGATAGCAGGGTGGCCCAGAATCAAGAGAAGCAGGAAGATTGTATTAATGATGCTTTTAATAATTATGCCAGGTTCTTAAGAGGTGGATTCCCACTGAACAGTACAATAGGTCACTGTCACTAGAACAGTAGAGAAAGCTGATTTTCTGCCCCACAGTAAATTCTGCATTTCTGGAAAAAAATCATCTTGAATTGGACCCCCCAAAAAAGGTCAGAAACTTTTAATTGTGTAACCTTGCGTCAGTTGCTTCATTTCAATTTCCACACCCTTCCCCAATACTTTCTTTGGGACCAACACAAAATGCTGGGTCACAGAACCATTCAGTGGACCACACAACTTATGCAGCCCATCTGCCTATGAGTACCCTAAGGATTATTTATTGCCTCCTGCTAATAGAAATAGAACGGCTGCCCATTACACAACAGACAGGGTGTCTGGCAAAGGAAACCAATGCCAGCCACTTTGATTTACCTCCCTTCTATGCTCTGGGCTCCATGTTGTGACAGCTGTCTTACTGGTTGCAGGTGAAAGCTAGGGGCAACTTATCCTGGAGACTGTTAAGCCTACTACATCAATGTGAGGGCCAGTGCAGGAGAGGCTAGCAACAGATAAGCATGCTGGTGGCAGCTGTGCTCCCAGCTCTGGAGACAAGGACCAAGTTTGAATCTCAGTATAGGATCATAAATAGGAGAGCACTGCCCTCCAGCCAGGCCTTTTTTTTCACCTTTTTGTTTGCAAACCAATTCAACACCAGTGCCATCCTCTTCCTATGGTAGAGGATTATCTGTGTTTCCACTGCTGCTGTGATCTCTCCAATATTGCTAATAGACCTGTTACTACAACATCAAGGAATCTGGTATGGATCAGTGCACTTAAGAATTACATATACAAGTTATATACCTTCAGTGCCCACATTTAACCTCTACATTTCATGTAGAAAGAATCCTAGATGGTTAAGTAGAAATAAGATCTCCCAGGGCACCATCCAACCTATGGTCCTGTGCAAGCAGGAACTTCTGCTAGTTAATTCAGCAGAGGTTTCACATGAATCTTGTTCTGAACTTCCAGAGAGCCTGGGGCAGAGTTTTATTTGGCTCATTATAGAAATAGAGACTAGACAGAATCATAGAAAAGCAGGGCTATAAGGGACCTCAGGAGAGCATCTGCTCCAACCTCCTGTCTAAAGCAGTCATTCCTGTCTAAACTGTTTCACCCAAGCGTTCACCTAACCCGCTCTTAAAACTTTCAGTGACAAAGATTCCACCACTTCGCTAGACTATTAAGTTTGCATCCAGTTTGAAATTTCTCAGAGTTACAAGGTATCTGAGAGCAGGAGAGTTGATCCAGACCCATCTTTAATTGTATCTAAGCTATTCCAGTCCATGCTTCTAATCACGACTATTACTTTAGGGTGTTTATTCCATTGTCTTCTCACTCCCCTGACAACTAGGCCTGTGCAAAGTGGCTAGTATTTGCTTCCGTTTTGGCCGATTCAGGGGACAGTGATTCGATACGGTGATTCGAATCAGTGTCCCAAATCAATTTGGCAGAATCTGATTCAGAGGTTCGGCTGCAGCTGAATGGC
>NW_005841925.1:1779656-1800247 GCF_000455745.1 Alligator sinensis
GCTGGTGGAGTAGGCTGGGGATGGGGCCTGGAAGGGGTCCTCCCATGATCCGCTTACCCCTCCTCCAGCCCCCTCCTCCTCCGCCCCCTACTTACCAGCTCCAAGTCTGGCTCCAGCTCCCTGCTGCAGTGGGGACTGTACAAATCATCGAAGCTATCAGAAACTTTTCTGAAGATACAGAAAGCTTCGAATTGATTTGGACCTTTTAATTGGTCCTAATTTGATTCGGATTCGGAGATTCGGCCGAATCTCCTCCGAATCGAATCACCACCCGAAGCTTTGCACAGTCCTACTGACAACCATGAATAGAGATGTACTGAAATTGTGATTTTTGTGGAAAATGTGAAATCAGGCATTTTCTGTGAAAATCAGAGAAATCTGTGGGGGGAAAAAGGAACCCCGCAAAAAAGCAGGGGAAAGTGGGGCTCTGTGCAAAAATAAAAGGTTTTTCTCCCCGCCACCGTCCACCGCGCTGTAGATTGGGTGAAAGCTGCCCTCATGCAATCTCTCAGCTCTGCAGCTGGGGCAGAAAGGGACAGGTGCAGCCCTGCTTTATTTTCTTGGCAGCCACAGCTGCCTGGCCCGGCTGGGCCCATTCCACGGTAAGTGAGTGCTGCAGAGGATAGGGGACAGGGCCAAGGGGAGCACAGCCAGGCTAGGACTGGGGGAGTATGGCCTGGCCAGGGTGGGGACAGGCAGTGAGGTTTGGTGGGGTGGGGGTGGTAGCAGGGTAGCTGTGACCTGTCCCTGCACTTGTGTGGGGCCAGGGAGGGGCAGGGGAGCAGTGTAGCCAGGCTGTGGATGGGGGAGCGGGGCTGGGCTGAGGAGAACAGAGCTGGGCTGGGGCAGGGAAGCGTAGCCCGGCCAGGGTCATGGGGAAGACTACACTAGGGGGGCCAGTCTCTACACCTGCACCCACGCAGGGCTGGGGCGAGGGGGTGGTATTTTTCCCTGTGTGGGCCAGGGGGCAGTGGAGTGGTGGCATTCCATGCATCTTCAGGCCATCCCAGCCAATCAGAGGCATGGTTGGGGGGGTGGGGGGAGGACAGCCACGATCTGCCTGTGAAATTGGAGCCCAGGGCTGTGGCAAGTCTGCAAATTTTGACCTTGGACTCATCCTTAGCTATGAAGCTGTTTCTTAGGTCTGCCTTGACTTTTCTGAGTAGTGTAGCTTCAGTCCTTACCCTTAGTTTTTGCCCCGTTCAGCTAGAGATTTTGACTAAGTTGACTTGTTCATTGATGGATTGGAGACACTCTGATTCATCCCCTCTTCCATTATCAACAGGAGTCCTTATGATGCCTCATCCTTTTCTCCAGAGCCACCCTCAGTCTTGCTGAGTTTTCAAGGTGCAATAAGTAAAAGATGGCACATTCCATCACAGCATGGAACGGAGATGCTAGAGTCTTGTCCAGTTTTAAGTGCAAGTTTTTCAGGACAACAAGGATACTGCAATTTTGCTTGCAGGGAAAGGACACCTAGGGGCAGGTACTGGAATACTGGGACCACAAGTGCTGTAGGATCCAGTAGTTTATGTAAGCTATGGGCTAAACTTTCTGATCACATCTCTCTTGCTTCTAGTGTTGAAGAAAAATTACAAATGGAAAAGAATTAAAATAGCAACATAAAGCATGGAAACCCCAGTTAATTACTTCTTAGAGAGTTCACATTGCTCCGCCATCTGGCTGTCAGTACTTTATAAAACAGGGTTTAGTATTCGATGGGAAGTATTTGTGGAAATTTGCAAACATTTATACATGTGGGTAGTTCCAGTGCACTCAGATGCTTCTCAAATGAATGAACTTACCCACATATATCCCCAAATAGCTTAAGGGAGCAAGTCATCTTAAGGCACTTAAAAAAAATCAAAATAGGAGTCAGAAATATGTCAGAATCTGAGGAAGAGATCACAATTAACCTACTACACAATTTAGCCATCTACGCTGGCCCATTTTGTTAAATGACTTTTGCAAGTTAGCATGGAATATGAAAAACATATTTATAAGCTGAGTAAGTTTCCTTTCTCCATCCTCCCTCTTCAGTGAACTTGTTCTTATGGTGAGGACACATGACAATGACTACAGAGAGTAATTTACTCCACATTTTATTCTATAGTAGATTTATACCATAGTAAGGCAAGGATGTGACCAGTTTTCCCAAAGGTGGCCCACAGTAGCTGCTGTTATAAGCACTCAGTGGGTGCATCTACACGTGCACCCAACTGTGCAGTTGTTACTGTACAGTCATTTAGTATTTGTTTTAGCAAGTACTAAATGACAGAGCAGTAACTGCTGGTACTGCACACTTCCAGCACTGCATGGGTTGTTTCCAACCCTACTGCCCAAGAATAATGAGCCTGCTCGCACGAGCTGCTGCTGAGCTGCGCAGCACCTGAGCTGCAGTGGGGCCCGGTCAATCCCTATGTAGTGGTGGCGCCCTCCAGGGCCACCTGCATGGGGTGCTAGCTGCAGAGGTGCTCACAGGCAGCACCCAATTCACAGGCAGCACCCGCCAGATTCAACTCTTCCCCGAGCCCATGCACTGGAAGCCCGCCAGGTGCTGCTCCCCATGTGGGCTCAGGGAAGAGTTGGATCTGGCGGGTGCTGCCTGTGAGTTGGGCAATGCTGCCGTGGTCCAGGCCAGAAGCTGGGAGGTGCTAGGGCACACCTTGCTTGGCTGGAGCAGACAGCTTGGCCCAAAGTTAGCCCGCTCACCCTGCGAGGGGGGGCTAGCCCACCCACTCTGCAAGGGGGAGAGGGGGTGCAAGGGAGGTACAAAGCATCCTGGGATGCTGGAAGACTGAGTTTACTTGAATCTGGAGGGGATCTGGGACAGAAGTTCAAATAACCAGTTTAGCCTAAATCAGTTAAGTTTGATACTACATCCATTCAGGTTCATCTTAAACCAGTTTTGGCCATTTTGAAAGTGGTTTATGTGCACTGAACTTCTGTTGTGTTACAGATTTGAACCAGTTTCTGATCGCTTAAATAGGTTTATGTGTAATTTCTGTCTCTAGTCCATGGGGAGAAAAGGGTCCATTTGCCTGGATCAGGTAGCGGGCTCAGGTGCTACAGTTTAATTTAGTTTGTCCCATATGGATGGAGTTAAGCCATGTAAGCACTATTCATGAAGCACAAAGACAAGCCACTTTATCATTATTATTATTATTGTTGTTATTTTTTAAAGGAAGTTGTACTTTCCTAGCCAAATAGTTCCTTTTAAATTTGGGTCAGCAGGATGTTGACTACACTCTGCACCAGCTCAGATCCTTCATTTAAACATACATCATAGCTTACATATAACTCTTGCCAAGGGAGAAGATAAGTGTCCCACATGGTTAAGTAGGAAGCCCAAGTTCAGAGAAGAGGCTGCTTGCTTCCCAGAACCTCTGCCTGGAGGCTCTACAGCAGCTGTCCAGCTCCCGCTGCCCCACAGCGCACCCTGCTGGCTCACCTTAGCACCAGCAGAGAGACTACTCTAAATGTATTCTCAACCCCTGGCTAAGACTTCTGGAGCATAAAAACAGATTTATTTATTTTTCCAGCCAGGAGGGATCTTTTTCTGCACTCTAAACCAGGATTCATTCCATTTTGGTCAAGAGAAGACAGTAAATCAGGCTGCAGAAGAATGACAACATCTGCCTGCAGCAGACAATTAGAGGAGACTAACGTAGGCAAGTGGAGTTCTGATATTGAACTCCAAGCAGTATTAAAGAGGGGCTTAACTCATTTCAAAGTCTTGATTTTTGCCCTTCTTATTTTTAAGCCTCCCAAGGATCTCAAACTTGATGTGGTGGAGGGGCTTGTTCACTACCAAGGACTGCGAGAGCTGCCTGGAGTCTTGTACTCCTGGTAAGGTCACCCATGGCAGCAAGGTCAAGAGCAAGGTTTCCAGACTAGCAGCGATCCAAAAATAAGAGTAAAAATAAAAGTCCTCAGCTGTGGAGCACGTAGATGAACAAGAAATACTTCACAACGGCTGCAAAGGTGGCTGAAGGCTGCAGTGGAATAGAAACCTCTGGTCATCTAGCAGTCTGTTTGCCAACAGATTAAGGTTTTTTGCCGTTGGATTAAGGTTTCCTTCCCATGAAGGTTGCATGCGCAACAGCAGCTCCACGTTAAAAAAAAAATGTGCAGGCATCTTCAATAGCAAGTCCTATGGTGATGGGAGAGTGGTGATGGGGGCAGGTGTGTGTAAGTACCAAAAGCCCCTAACCATGGACCTACATGGATGATTATATGATGGTTGTTTTGTAGTTTGAACTGAGACAAGTGTGCAATTTGGCAGCTGCAGTCATGACTGAGTGGGGCTATTTACGATTCACTCTGCTCCACCTGTATAGGAAAGGGGCTAGAAAAGGTGTCCTAAACCTAGTCTGTTACATTTCACTTGGCTGGAAATCAGCATTCAGTAGGATCACTCTATCTGTGGTTCATATTAAGTAATGAAGTTTGCAACCTGGAGCATCCACACCCTAATGGACAACCCTAATAGTGATCAACTAGAGCAAAGGACAGCACTCATGGCCAGAGAACTTGCATGATTAATACTGATGTTGCTGAACTTAGTGAGACTAGACATGGAGGAGAGGGGCAGGTCACAGAGCATGGTGGTGGCTACCCTTTTTTTTGGAAAGGAAATGCTGAAAAAGACAGATGGTGTTGGTTTCGTTATCAAGACAAGATTGTTACTCAGATGCTGGAAGGGCCAGTTAGCAACCTTGATGTAGATGAAGAAACAACAGAAGAATTCTGTTCTAAACTCGACCAAGTCTTATCATCTGTCCTCAAATAAGAATTATTTTTTGGCAATTTCAATGCTAAAATGGGAAAGGACTCTTGAGCTATGGAAAGGAAAACTTGGATAGGAAGAGGTGGGGGAATTCAAATAGAATTCTTCTCCTGAAAAAGTATTTGGAACATGATCCAAATGTATTTTGGATGCCCCCTAAAATGAGTTACCACCATCAGACTTTTTCACAATGACATGATAGCAACCATCATAAGCAATGACTTGGATGCGCGATTGCACCAATACTCTCTTCCATCTATATCACACCTGTTCCACATCTCATTAGTAATAATCTTCTGTCTGGAGTCAGCATCCACTTTGCAAGGACAGGATCACTTTAATATCAAGTAGTTATGTTTAGGGACCTACTCAGAGTGAGGAGCCAGGTAGCCGATTTTGCAGTTTGCAGTGCCAGCTGCCATTTTAATGGGCATATCATGGTGACCTCCCCTCCCATGCCTCTGCTTGGTTGAGGGATCCCAGTGGCCCCACCCCTTGCTGCTGATTGGTTGAAAGAGGTTTCTGTCATACAGCCCTGCCCCTCACCATTGATTGGTGAAGCAGGGTGGGGCCACATGGTAGGAAGTCCTCTCCACCAATTAGTGGTGATGGGCAGAGGCGGCCACCATCTTAGCTGCTCCCCTTCATGCTGGCAGCCCCCTCTCCCTTCCCCCCTAGCAGGCTGCATGGGTGTGGGGAGCCAGCATTTTAGTAAGTTGTTTTTTTTTTTCGGATTTCATAGACATTGCGCGATTTCACAGGCAATGCCTGATTTCTTGATTTCCGTGAAATCCATGAAATCTCAAATTGAGTAGGCCCCTAGTTGTGTTCCAAATCCAAGATAAGCAGCACCTTAATTATTGATCTTCAATACGCTAATGATTGTGTCATATGTGCCCACTCAATTGAAGAACTTCAGGTCACACTTGACTGCTTCTTGAAAGCATATGAAGTGCCTGGCCTCATTGTCAACATCATTGAACCGAAAAACCTTTACCAACCTACTACCCCAAACCAACCAGATGCTTCTCCACATATTACAGTTTGAGGGCAATCCTTGAAAACGTTGCGCATTTCCTCTCCCCGGATAGTTACCTTCCCAAAAACTAAACATAGATAACAATATTCAACACTGGATAAAATCTGCCAGTATTGCCTTCAGATGTCTCTGAAATCATATTTTTTTTATGATCATGACATCAGGACCGAAACCAAACTTCTCACCTACCAGGCTGTCATCATTCCCATCCTGTTATATGGATGTGAAATTTGGAAGACATTGGAAATATCTGAACGCCTTGGAACGTTGCTACTAGCCATGTCTTCAGAAAATCCTCTATATCAATTGGAAGGACAGAAGAACGAACACCAGAGTTCTGACTCAAGCAAACACCATCAGCATTGAAGTCATGTTTATATGGCCCCAGCTCTGTTGGACAGGACGTGCCATTTTTTAAGACCTGCCTAGATAAAGTCTTGGCTGGGATGATCTAGTTGGGGATGGGCCTGCTTTGAGCAAAGGGCTGGACTAGATGACCTCCTGAGGTCCTTTCTAACCCTAATTTTCTATGATAAGGATGCCTGACAATCAGCTCTCAAAATAGGTCCTATACTCCCAACTCACTGATGGACTGTGCTAGAGGTGGGCAAAAGAAGAGATTCTAGAATACTTTGAAGACCGATCCGAAGAAATGTGATATTAACATTAATTCCTGGGAGACTCAAGAACTGAACTGCCACCAGTAGCACCATGATGTATAAGGCATCTATCATTTTGAACAAACTTGCCTCACTATGGAAGCGGATAGGTGAAAGACAAAGGGGAAGAGCTGTGACATGACAACACCAGGATCCATTCCTTCCTCCCAGAACTATTTGCCACGTTTGCAGTCAAGCATGTGGATCTCAGATTGGCTTCTTCAGTCATCTCCAGACTCACCAACAGCTTCCTTATTTACTGGAAGACTGTCATTGTATTGAGGGACTGACAATGACAGCAATTTTTAAGGGAAGGATGTTCATTGTGCATCCACTGCTCCCATGGCTATGGTTCTGCATATGCCCTTGGTCAGCACACAGCACACTGCAGGTTTAGTTTCCATTCCAAGGGTTTTGTCTTCTCCCACTTTCCCATTATTTTCTGTTGATTTCTTCATTTATCTTCTCATTACTTGCTTTGCCCATTATCCTCTGCCATCTGCAAGAACACAGGTTCCAAGTTAGAGTCTAGGGGTATCTATCAGATCATCTTTCATTCTCTCTTAACTGGCAAAAGCCACCACTCTAGGCCATGAAGAAAAGAGAAGGTAGCCTCTATGATTAATAAATGCTAAATGAAATTCCAGGATGTGACCATATTCCACTGAGAGGTTTTGAGATGGGCTGAAGTCAGATGCACATTAGTGTTCTCTGCTGCACAGCAGTGGAGCACGTTTTTTTGGCACCCCGTCAGTGCATTTCTTTTCCCAGGAAACTTGACAGGAACATGCTGCGCTTTCCTAGAATGCAATCCTAAACAAGCTCACAAAGGTATCCTCTTAATATATGTAGCTAGCCATTAGCCACTGGAACAACTTACTTGGGACATGGTGAATTTGCCATCATTTGCAGTTCTTAAAACACAGCCAGATGTCTTTCTGAAAGGTAAGTCAAAGCTCAAACAGAAGTAGAAATACCTGGACAATGTTGTTCTGGGTATTTTGCAGATCATGGTAGAAGGAAAGAAACAATAAAAAAAAGGGGCCAGATTACTTGGAAAGTGAGTGAACTTCCTGAAGAGTTTCCAGGTCATGTCAAAATACTTCTGATAATGTACATACAGCATGTGTCACGGAAGAGTCAGAGGAAAGAGGACTGACATGCATATTCTTCATCCCTGGAAAGTTTGAGAAAGACCAGTAACAAGACCAACATCAGCTGGTCTTACTAATTCATTTTACAAAGGCATGTAGGACATTTTTACATGTGCACCGAGGCAATGGGAGCACTTTAATTAAAGCGGCCCTGAGAGCCACTCTAATTAAAGCACCATTGCGTCTCCTGTATCAGCGTCCCGGCTTTCAAAACTGGTGGCAGGGGCACTTGAACTAAAGTTCATCAAATGAGTTTTAGTTCAAGCACCCCTGCCGCCATGTTTGAGTGCAGGGATGCTGACAAATGACACACAGGAGGCTGCTGGAACATGGCAATTGCCACGCTCCAGCAGACTCGATTAATTGAGTCTCCTTTGACACACTGGAATTCCAGCACGTCGGAGCAGCCTCCACTCTCGTGTATAGGCCCCCATAGAGACTGGGAACTAGATCAGAACTCCATTGTCTTTTTTTTAACCACCCCCACACATAAAACTCACCGAATAAGAGAGTCCCTGACCTACAGAGTTTAAAACATGAAGAGACTAGACAAGCAGAGACAAAGTTAGTGTCATTATCAGTGCTATTTACAGCATATGTCAAATGAGGAAACTGAAATACAAATGTAATGACTTAACCAATATTACAGTGGGAGTAGACAAGAGGGCTGGGATTTGAATTCAGTTCCTTTGAGTCCGAAACTAGTACCTTGATTACAAGGCAGCCATCCTTCCTCCTCACGGTCTGAAACTGGACTTCCTAGAAACTACAGAATGGGCACTCCCCCATTTGTAGATTCTTATCAAATTAGACAGCCAGCTCAAGAAACATGAGGGGGCAGAATCATAGGAAAGTATGGCTGGGAGAGACCTCTGGAGGGCATCTAGTCCTACCCCCTGCTCAAGGCAGTATCATCCCAGACTAAATCATTCCAGCATATTGCAAGAATGATTCACTTGGGCTTGCAACCCCCCCCAACTTTTGACAGAAGTACTTCAGAAGGGACCTTAAGGAAAGGGATCTTTTTTCCTATGGATTCAAGCTAGTTAAAGAGGAGGCCCCAGAAATCCAGGTGAAAGGCAGTTATGCAAAGGGGACAACAGTAAATAGGTGCTTGTACCCTCTGCAGAATGGGATGAGAGTCAGTAAAGATACTGATTCATGATTTGGGAGGGGAGGACAGGTGGAATGGAGAGTAGATGACAGATATTATGATTCATTTGGAAAAAAGTTGACTGTGGCAGACCTGCGAGTCAGTTCAACTGGACCGTATCGCTCAGTTTGGATCAATGGAAAGCACTGCTGTCTGGGCATAATAGTTTCACTTGGTTGTATGTGCAGATGGGGTCTGACCCTGATGGTACGACAGAGGAAAGAGACAAAAGGAACATGTATGTTGGCCCTGCTGAGCCCTCAGCATGCTGTTCTGCTGATTCAAAGGGACTAGGTCTCATGTAGACAATTAATGATTCACCATGCAGGGAAGAAGTCATGACCTATGCTGGCTTTATGCCACCTACTCAGCCTTCTCTTAGTATGGGGGCTATGGCCTGAGTCCACTATGTTCCGGCAGCACCTACTGATATAACAGACTGGTCATGGGGCTGCTTAAAGGTGTGCCAAGGGCCAGCTTGACCTAAATCTAACCCCCCTCCACTCTCCAGAACTGGCTGGAGATGGTGCAATCATATTTATTCCCTCTACTGCCCAAGGTGCACTGAATGTTGTTGTAACACACTCACAGGCCTGGGCCATTGTGGAGTTTCTCTCGGACTGATGACTATGTGGGAAAAGCAGACTCACATTCAACAGATCTCCTGCAGATACAGTCACAGCTGAGTACCACGAGTAAGGTCATAATCCTCATAGCCATAAAGCACTCAGACAGGACAGCAAGCCAGATCCTGTTCTGGCCTGTACATTGCCATCACCACCTTGCCCCACCCTGCTCATCATGAGGCTGCCAGTCAGATCATCCTCACATCTTAACTGGAGCAGGACTCCCTTGCTGTTGTCTGGGCTCCCTTTACCTGATCTCACTCTCATCTAGGCCTCTTGGATCTTCCAAGCTTTGGCTGCTCTCCCCAGGCTTTAGCCCCTAGGGGCGCGTCCACACATGCAGACATGTGCACTTGTAGCACCTCAAATAGAAGTGGCGCAAATTTGAGCAGGGGCTTTTTGCCTCAGCGCATGTGCCCAGACATGCACTTTGGTGTGGGGCAAATTGTGCCACTTGGGGCAAAATAACTCTACCTGGCTCCTCTTGGGTCTGCAGCCAGGGGGAGCTAGAGGCTGAGGCCAGCACCTGTGCTGTCTCCAGCAGTATAAAAATCTGCCCTGGCAAGTAACTCAGGGCTACTCATTCTCAGGAGCTTCTGGGGGCTGCCCTCTCATCCCGCCCAGGTACCAAGTGGCGGGACCTTGCTCAGCAAGGGCATGGCTGGGGCGCCCCAGTGCCTGAGCCTGTACTCCCATGAGCCACTGGGGACCTCAGCTGGTGGCTCCTCCATGGAGCTGTCACCAAGGGCATGTATGTGACGAGCTTCACAGACACCCCGGTCTCCTGCCCCTTCTGCAGGCAGAGGGAGACCATAGAGCACATGACACTCAAGTGTGCCAGGCTGCAGACCCTCCACCTCCAGAACCTCCTCCTGAGGTTCTGGTTGAATTTCACCCCTCACCCTTTTATTTTTGGGCACCCCATCCACAGCCCCACCATGTCCCAGGACCTCCTGGTCAACCTCCTCCTGGCCCTGGCCCTGGCCCTGGCCCTGACCAAGTGGGCCCTGTACTTGACCAGGAAGGAGGCTCTGGCTGGGAAGGTGCCCAGGAACTGTGGGGCCGCTTTCCTCTCACTTGTCCGTGCACGTTTCTGGGCAAAGCACCAGTCGGCAGTGTCCACCAGCTCCTTGGATGCCTTTGAGGACTGATGGGTGTGACCCAGGGGCTCTGCTTGGTGTCCCCCTCAGATGCACTAATTTTCATGTTTTGACCCTTTGGCCCTCATGTCAATCCTGTCCTGTTTTTTGCCTTTGTTGTCCCAAGAATTCTGTTGCATCTTTCACCCCACACAATAGGGGGCCCACACCGTAAGGGCTATTAGTTAGCCAGGTGGGCCTTAGGGCCCATGATACTTGAAGGATACAAATAGACAGGAGCTTCTGGGGTGCTCGGTATCCCTCTCAAGTGCACTTATTTTAGCTTTGTTTTGAACCTTTGACCATGACATTCCTATCCTGTTTTTGTTTTAGTTGTCCCAAGAATTTAGTTGTACCGCTCATTCATTAGCCCCACAAGGGGCTACTAGTTAGCCAGGTGGGCCTTAAGGCTCATTCTAATTAGGTGTACAAATAGACAGGATCTCCTGGGGCCCAGCTTATTAGTTCCTGGGGACACTACCCCTTGTGCCAGCTGAACTGCTGAAGCAGTCCTGAGAGTTCCCTGCACCCTCTACCCACTGCAGCAGTCTGGCAGTGTGGGCCGCTGCCACCTGTGACAGCATGTGGCCCCAAGGCTGCACGCCTGCCAGTCCTGGATGGGGACTGCATGGCCACTAGAAGCATCTGCACCTCTGGGCCAGCTTCCAGTGGGCTGTGGCTGCAGAACTGGCCTTTGTGCAGCACTACTACCATGTGTGCCTGCCCTGCCATCTAGGCAGCTATCGCCCAGAAGATGTTCCAGGTGTTGTGGCCTGCTTTGAACTGTTAAAGCATGTCCTCCTGGCCCCAAGTGGCTAGGACAGCAGCCACCTTCAGCTGGGTCCTGGGTGCTAGCCCTGAGCAGGCTCCTCTGCCTGGGTCCTGCCACTTACCTCACTAACAGGAATTCTGGTGTTTCCTATTTAAAAACTGCAAAATCCCTGATTAAAAAAAATCCCAAAGTCACTCTTTAAAATACCCTAAAATCCATGTTCTTCCACAAGTAAAACAAAAGACCACTAGACATATATATATTTATGAGGAGAGAGAGAGATCAAATCATTTGGGCAATGTTTTATTGATATATTTACAATTTTAAAGCAATTTGGAAGCCTACCAGTGCCTCTATCCTCATAATAAAATAAATTCTAAATATTTTTACAGTTTGGAATTTTTTGGCTTCTCATAGAAAAATCAGAGCTGCTTCTACCCCCTTTGCTCACCTGTATGTGCAGTGCTGAGCAGCACTGATATGCCAGTGCCCTGCCCCTGCCCTTGCCCCTCACTCTCAACCCACAGCCTGCCCCATGCCCCAGGCCCCTCACTCCTGACCCATGGGGCCAGGTATGTGGGTGTGGGGTTTGTGGGTGAATTGTGGGGGGACTGTGGGTGTGGAGGGATGCACAGGGGGTGCTCAGGAGGGGTGGGTCCCCTGCTTCCCACAGGGCATAGCCCCCCCCCACCCAAGCTAAGGGACTGCTTCCCACAGGGCCACACCCATCACCAGGGGCTACAGCCCCTCAGCAGGGGCCAAAGTCCTCCAACAGGGGCTACAGATCCCCAACAGGGGCCAAAGTTGCCCAACAGGGGCTACAGTTCCTCAGCAGGGGCCAAAGTCTCCCAACAGGGGCCCACAGCCCCTGCTGCTGCCACATTGCGTGGGTGCAGTCCAGCTCTGCAAGCACCACGCAGCACTGAGGACTGTCTGGCAGCTTGGGGCCGCTTGGGCTAAGCGGCGCTGGGCTCCGGGTGACAGTCCCAGTGACCCCAAGCTGCCTGACAGTGCGCGGCACCACATGGCGCCCTGCAAAGCTGGGCAACACCCATGCGATGTGGCAGAGGCAACACGAGTGCCTGGTGGCCAGGGCAAATCCCCACTGCCCCCTGCCGCATGGGGGCCTATGCCATGATGCCCCAGTGGCCCCGACAGCTGCTGCTACAGCCGGTGAATGCAGAGACACTGGGGCCAGGCAGGGCAGCAATTGGGGGCTGGTATCAGGTGGAGGAATGATCGGGGGGCCTGGGGGAGTGAGCGGGGGCTGGGGTCAGGTCCTGCCCCCATCCCCTACTTACCTGGCACGGAGCCTGGGTCCTAGTCCCTGCAGCCTGCACGCTCTTTGGCCTGCATGGGCAGGCAGCATGCTTCAGCACCAGGGCAAAGGCCAGCCATAGAGACACTCAAGCTGGCTACCAGAACAGCTCTGTGGAGGACCCAAGCCTCTGGTTGCCTCAGGCCACGGTCTGGGACTATGCTCTGCCCTGCTTTTTTCACCCGGATTTTATTTTGGTACCTGCAAATATGCAGCACACGGAATGTTTTTCTATTCCCACATGTGCGTTTTGCGGGAAGGGGTTTGAGACACTGCAAGAGCGACATGCATGCTCGTCTGGATGCACCCTAGCTGTCCATTGGATCCCTGACCCTGGTAAGGCTCTGTCTGGGCCATAGCCTCTCACAATATGGTGAGTCTCTAAGGCATTCCTCTTGTGACCCCCATCTAATTCAGGTCACTTTGTTCAGGCATTGGCCTTTTGGCCTCAGATCTGCCTGTGGCTCGTTTCAGCTTCCTCCTTTTCCCTGGCTGCCTTTCAGGGTACTTACCCCTCTAGGCTTCTTCCTCTAGCTGGTCACAGGCTGGCTGCCTTTTGAGGCACCTACCCCTCCAGGCCTGTGTTCTCCTTTGAGACTAGTTGCTGTCCTACAGCTCTGGGCTACAGCCTGGTTTGCACATGCCAGGCTTCAAGACCACAGTTCAAGAAGGTGGTATGTGTGTCTGGCCTCCATCACTCTCTTTCTACTTATGTTGGGTCCCTGGCCCTGCCTCATTGCACTCCCAAGTCCTACTTGGGACTTTGGCCCTCTTGGTCTTAGCTTGCCTTGCCCCTCCTGCCCCTTTGCAGGGCTTGAAATAGAGTGCCCCAGGCACCCTACTGTGTGGTCTCCAATCCTCCCCTACAGCCACAGCCCCGTTCTCCAGTATAACGCAACCCCCAAATAGCAACAGAAACAAAGCACATAATTTTTCTCCTCATTAGCAGGCCTGCAAAGCTCCTTCTATTGTAAAGATCTGGGCCAGTCTGAACCTTGGGCCCCAGGATCGGGGTCACATGGCCCCTTCTCCTCCCCACTCCAGTCACTTGGCATGGCTTGCTCTTGATATGAACCAGGTACCACTCATCCCCATTCAGCAGCCAAGTGTACTACTCCCTGCAATTTGCAGGATGAGTCCTGCAGCCCACTCAACTATGCTCTGAAGAGGCTCCACCTGCTGTGTCCATGTAACATGAGTTCGTCAGTCTTTTTTGCTGGTAGCCTACTCCATGCCACCCTGCTCCCACTTTCTCCAAGTAACGGGGGAAGGGGTCCCCTGTTACACAGGAAAACAGAGAAAAGTGCCTCTTCCTGGACTGATAAAGCTTTCCACACTCACCCAAGCTCCTTCTGTTCTATCTCTCTCTCTGTGAGCTAGGGGCCTCTTCAATACTCCCTGCTGGGAATCTACCCAACAGTTGGATTCCCCATACTTGCATCTAGCTGCACTTCCTTGCTTCTTACACCCTGCCACAGTCCCCTTGATTTACCTCCTCATGAAGACAAGACAGGCAGATGCACAAGCATAACTAAGGGCATAGACAGCCTAATAAGCCTTTGGCATTGGTGATGACACCCTCTTCCCTTACTGCTTCCAGCATTCAGAGGCTAAGGCAGCCTTAATTTGGTGATTGCAGCCCTATCATGGTTAATACCCACTGACGGACCTACCCTCCATGAATCTGCATCACACTATAGTCAGAATAGAAAGCTATTATAAGAACAGGAAAGTGCTTCCCACTATACCAGCTCCAGCCATGATTCCAATTCTAATATGCTCAAAATTAGGCCAAACCAGTAGTTGAACTGGAAACCTATATGGAAAACACACACAGGTGTGCACAAGCAGCAAGGTGCTCTGATCAGCTCACATCCTTTTGGCTAGAAACAGATGTTGCATTTGTCTCTGGACAAGTCATAGTTGTGTTTATCCCAGAACATTTCAACTGGCATGAACACGTCAGCTTTCTAATCAGAGTTTAGAAAGCAGCTGAATACACTGCTGCTTTTCTGCCATTGGTTCACTGTTACAATCCCCAGACAACTGTTCAGATGTACTTTGCAATGTCCTGGAATAAACTGTTAGCAGATCTTATCCTAAGAACCTTTTAGGCTGTATACCAGGACAATGGACATGGATGTCTGAATAACTGCATTTTGTCCCAGAATAAAATGGTTTATCCCAGGACAAATATGAGGGTAGTTTGTAGTCTCTGAGTCAGTATTAAACCAGGTGGGTTCTTAGGGTGGTGGTTGCCTCTTTTAGCTGTGATGCAGAAGCAACAGTCAGACAATTTCCATTATGGAAGTCATTGAACTACTACATTTAGTCCACGCCAAATGCTACCCTTTCAACATTACATCACACCTAACCTAAATTCCACCCCTTCCCCCTCCCCCACATAAACACAGTTTTTCCAGTTTGGAAAAGGCCATCTTCACTTTCTGCCCAAAACACACCGTTTAAAAATTGTTTTTATAACTTATCCCAACCCAACTCATTATGGCACAAAAGAGCACTGAGACATCACATCATGAAGTGCTGCATGGCCCCAGTCAAGTTCTTCGCCCAGTTTGGAACTCCTGCTGCCATACAGGTCCATTAAAAACAAAGGTGGTAGTCAGTCACTAAAGGAAACATTTGCAAAGACTTCCACTTTCCAGGATAAATAGAATTAAAAGATATGCAGTCATATTTTCGCTCTGCAGGACACCGCGAAAATGGATTGGCCCTTACTTTCAAAGCTGTTGCATAATACTAGAAAAAGTGCCATTTGCAAGTGACATTAAAATCCCAGTTTTTCAATTCCTGGAATTAAGACACTTTTCAACACACTCCCAAAGAAAGGTAAACCTCAGTAGAAATCTGACAGAATATTGGTCATACCTATGAAACACATGGGCCTATCGTCTGTGCTAATTGAAGCAATCTTTAATAGCCACAAAGAAGAAAAAACATTGTATATGACAAAGTAGGTTAACGACACTGGATCAGAAATTAGTACTGAAGAATGGGAGACCATGTGGAAAAAATGGTCCGTCACACATACCCATGTGCACGATAATAAAATAATTTAAAAAAAAATCCTACATCAGTGGTATCTCACCCCACTTCAAATTAAATGGGACAGGCAGGCAGGAACAGGCAAATGTTGGAAAGAGAGCAGTCAGTTGGAAGGATCCTATCACTTTTGGTGGACACGTCCCAGAATCAAACTGTCCTGGAAGAAGGTTGGAGACATGGTGAGGAAAACACCAGGATACCAAATATCAGACACTGCCGAGTTCTTACTGAACCTTCCCGAGAGTTCTGTAGGATTCAAGTGTCATAAGAAATCGATCCCTCTTTTTCTAGTGGCTGCAAGAATTACAGCTGCAAAAGCTTGGAAGAGAAGTGACACCCCTAAAAATCATAGACAATTAGGGTTCAAAGGGACCTCAGGAAGTCATCTATTCCAACCCCCTGCTCAAAGCAGGGCCATCCCCATATATTGTCACAGCCCAGGCTTTGTTTAGACAGGTCTTAACAAACCTCCAAAGATGGAAAGTCCATAAACTCTTGGTGACCTATTCGTGTTTCACTACCCTCCTAGTGAGAAAGTTCTTCCTAATAGCTAACCTAAACCTCCCTTGCTGCAGCTATGGACCTTTGATCCTTGTTCTGTCATCTGCCACCACTGAAAACAGTCTAGCTCCATCCTCTTTCGAACCCCCCTTCAGGCAGTTGAAGGCTGCTATTAAATCCCCTTTCAGTCTTCTCTTTTCCAAACTAAATACGCCATTCTCTCAGCCTTTCCTCAGAAGTCATGTGCCCAGCCCCCCAACTATTTTTGTTGCCCTCCGCTGGACTCTCTCCAATTTGTCCACATGCTTTCTGTAGTGGGGGGCCCAAAACAGGACACGGTACTCCAGATGTAGCCTCACGAGCGCTGAATAGAGGAGAAGACTTCCCTCGATCTGCTGGTGATGCTCTTACCAAAGCAGCCCAGTATGCCATTAGCCTTCTTGGCAACAAAGGCACACTTTTGGGTCATATTCAGCTGTTGTTCTGAGGCATGGGGGAGTTTTGGGTAGCCTCTTGCTTGCTGTCACTTTTGGTGTTTTGGGCTGCTTGGGTCTGTGTGCTCTCAGAGCCCATTTCCTGCAAACAGCCTCTCAAAGCCTAGGTGTTATGCAAAAAGAATGACTCAAATTTGTGTTCGGTGGCAAAAGCTTAGAGAGGTTTATTGTCTCTTAGTACACCAGCTGGTCTGTTTAGAAATCAGCCCAACTCAGTGAAACTGCCTGGGACAATGGTAACAACTGCTTACTTTAGCCATGGTCTCCAAAGTCGCTAAAAAACAAGTCTTGCCGTCTCCATATTTATGCCCGTGACGCCCTTGTCTCATGCCAATATTTATCTATTTCTTTGTCAAGATGCCCACTTCTACTTGCCCCTTTGTCAAGTTCTCACACCTGCAGCTCCAGGCCTTTGTTGTCTCTGCTCCATGAATAAGTTCTTACTTTTTACATTACTTCTCAAGTTGTTCAGCCCTGCTTTTTGGTACTTCCTTCTTTGAATCAGTGTTTTTTTGCTCATTTGTTTTTATTTACTGCCTTTCTTATCAGTAGGGACCTACCGAATTTGAGACAGCTCCCAGCTGATTTTGTGAGCAGATTGAGGGCTGGGGAGCCATTTTCATGGGCTGAGCACAGGGGGCCTCCGCATGCCTCTGATTGGCTGAGACACTCCTGTAATCCCGCCCCTCTTCACAGCTTGCCACATGGCCTGCAACTGCAGTTTACTCTGATTAAGCCTCGGGAAACCATTAATCAATGTATTAAGTGTGGATTAATGGCTTCTCTGGGCTTAATCAGGGAAATGAAGCTGGGGTTTTGGACCATCCCTGAGCAGCTTGCTGCAAATAAATAAATACATTTACCAGCAAGCAGAGAAAAGCCCTGCAGTCCTGGAGTGGAGAGGCAGGAGGGAGTGGAAATGATGGAGAGGTGGGGCACTGTCTCTACAGGGGTTTGGGTTGTGCAAATAATGGAACGAGGGAGGGAAGTTAAGTGTTTCCTAAGGAGAGGAGTGGGGAGAAGGAAGATGGACAGGGTTATGCAAATAATGGAATGAGAGGCAGGGAAAGAAGTGGGAGGGAGGGATTGGAAATGGGGTTATGCAAATGAAGGATTGGGGCTATGGAAGAGAGGCAGGGTTATGCAAAATTACAAGGAATGGAATGGAGGGGAGGGGGGCAGGACTGCCCCCAACCCCCCCCCTCCACTCCTGGACTGAACCTATGTCGGGGCTCATCCTCCAATTTGCTCCAAAATATCCCAAAGCATGCATCATTTTATGACTAGGTTGTGTGGAGAGTGCATATTCTTTTTTGGCTTGTGAGCAGGAGGTTACACTCCCATGCACCCATCACCTTTTTCCTTCAAGGAGGATAAGATCCTAGAAAACTTTTCACACAAGTTTAGTTCACAACATATTTTCTTCCATGCCGCACCCTCCCCCCCTTCCCCCCCAAGATATGACCTTGATTTTGAAAGGCAAAATGTAGAAAAAAAAAAAAGATATATCCAGAATCATAGATGACTATGTGACAAAGCAAGTCCTCCCAGAAACAAGAATATCCAGGAAGTGTGCCATCTCAGGACAGTCTAGGTGAGGCAGCAGGAACTTCCTGGTGTGGCAGGACAGCAACAAAACTAGGCCCCAGACCCTTATGAGGACAGTTGTAAGGTTGTTACGTTTTACTGTAACTTGTTCTTTACATGAGTTACTGTAAATAATAATGTTGCTTCCACATCATAAGACCTATTTTGGTGTGTGGGAAAGAATAAATACATAAATTAAAAGTTACATGCCCTTCAGGACCCCATTTATTGAGTGAATACAAAAATAAGATCATGTATGTATAGAGGCACAAGAATCTGCACCTTAGTAAAGAACCGTCTTGTTCAGCAGTAAACCGAGTGTTTACAGTATCTTGTAAACAGATCTCTTTACAAGCAGGAAGCATTAGCAGAACATGATGCTCATTGGCTTAAAAATGTCTCATTGAAGTAATACTTAGCACTTAGGCAGGGCTTTTCATCTATTGAATTTAAAAGCACTTCATAAAAGGTGAATGGGCATTGTCATTCCTGTTTTACAGACAGGAAGTTTACAAACTGCTGCATGTGGAATTAATGACAGGCAAGGAACTTAACGAAGCTCTCTGCAATCTTTGGAAGATGATTGCACACACACACACACACACTTTTCAGTTTCATTTTGCAACGAAAAACAATGGCTGAAGCAATTTTGTATTAGCGCCAGGGTTGTTAGAAATTACTCCATTTCTATAGCAATCTGTTATTGTTGAGAAAAATCTCTTTTTTTTTTTTAATACAGTACATGGCATTTTTCCTAAATTGCACTGGAAGTAAAATTGGAAGCACTTTCAGTTTGTCTTATAGGCAAATGAGAAAGCCTGCGTGGCTCATTTTTCTTTCTGTCTCCATGATACACATTGAAGCCTGTCTCTTGGGGTCTCTGCCCCACCCTCTCACATTTCTGAGTCCGCATACATTCCATTGATCAAGTAGTCCACTTGTGTGTAGTCCTTCTTCTTGTAGCTTTCATAAGCCTGAATGGCAAACAGAACTATAACAGTTATAAAAAACAATATGCCAAACATAAGCACTGCCAGGAGTGAACTGATGTCGTCTGCCGCATTTGGAAGCAGATACTCACTGGCTGTGCTTTGTTGGCTGATGTCTAGGCCTGGGACTGGTGTTCTGGCTATATCTGCTGCATTTGTGGTTGAAAGTTTAATCAAAACAGTTGTATATATTGTTCTCACCCCAGAACCAATGGTAGCTTCTTTTGTTAACTGGCTAGTTAAAGGTTTTGCACCCTCTGTAGTAACTGGAAGAGGAGGAGTTGGCTTAACTCCGGTTGTTTTGGCTGTGGTTGTCTCCAGTTTGGGGTTTAAAGAATTCATTTCCGTCACTGGTATCGAGGGACTAGTAGCTCGGGAAACGCCTGTCCCATCTTCCAAATTCTGGCGGGAGGTGGCTGCAGCTGTGGATAAACTTACTGGCTTTGGATCGACCCCAACAGTCGTACTCCTACTAGATGTGGAAATGCTGCTTGTAGTAATGGTTGTACTGGGTTGTGTTGTTGTGTTGAGAGCTGGGACAGACGTGGTAATAGCCAGTGAAATACTGGGTGAAAGTTCAGACTTGCCAAAGGTAGCTGAGGGATGAGAGCTATAAGCTGCATGACTTGAATTTGGAGAAGCAGCAGCTGGATGTATCGTGCTGGGAAGGACACTGGAATTTTCAGAGACATTCAAGGCTCCAAAATATGTTGTATTACTTGTGGCTGGGATAGTAGACATTTTCACCTTGTTTGTTGTTTCTATTGAGGCTATAGTGGTGTTGGCAGTCATGGGGGTCAAAGGAGCAGTGGTGGTCGTGGCACGAGCAGTGGTGGTCGTGGCACTGGTTGCAGCTACAACTGTTGGGCTTGTTCTGGTCCCTCTTGTAGTCATTTCTAGAGCTGATGGTGCTGGTGTGTTCCTTTCACCCTTTGAGTCATGATTTGTGATGTTTGTCACCGCCATTTGTTCTGCATCTGTAGTTTGATTTGGTTCCAGTGATCTTTTCTTAAGGATGAATTCTTTAAAAAGCAGAATCAAAGAGAAGCAGGTTTAAAAAAAACAGCAGACCCAATTGCAATCTTGATCACAGTGGTAAGCCAGCATCATCTCCTGAAGTAATCTACCACAGTTATGTCTCCCATGTGAGTAGGATCACAGAATCAAAACCTGGCTTTCATTTGTATATGATCCCTCTCAGAAATGGTATCTTCCCCTTGGGTTAGTTGAGCAATGTCACAGGCCACAGGCATTTTTTTCTCCCCAGGGCTGGAACCCTCTGAAATCCTTTAAGGAATGTCAGCA
>NW_005841925.1:1800257-1801713 GCF_000455745.1 Alligator sinensis
GGTGACCTCCCTTTGTCAAACAGGTTCTTAAAAAGGTACAGAAGTAGCGCTCTACTTTGAACAGTAACAAAACCCTCTGGGTCAGATCCTATTCCACCTATTAGATGTGTAGGTGGATTTAGGTTCCTAAGTAAGATCCTATTCCATGCTGTTTAAGACTGAAAAGCTAGTTAAAGCAAAAGGAGGTGGGCCCTCCTCTTCTTCATTGCTTTTTTGCGACTCAGCCTTAAGAGTAAGATTATGATGTGTTACAAAAATTACAAAACCCTTAAAAGGCTTCCAGGGACTTGTACAAGAGAGGCTAGAATATGATTTAGAAATGTAAGTCCACTTAGATACCCAATAGCTGGAAAAGAATCTGGCCCTTGCTTATACAGTAAGAAGACACCGTCAAGGCCATTATTTAGATCAAATTTTACCCATCTTTAACATTTGTGAAAATTTCCACTTTTTACATTGAGAAAGACTTTCTTCAGTTGATGATCATTTCAACAGCTGCATGAATCCCACAGTCTTAATGGGACTCTGGCTGCTAAATCAGCAAGATCAGATGACACAAAATGAACCAGGAAGGAGTTATTTTGTTTTAAACTTGTGTAGGGTGGAATTTTCAAGACTTATTTAACAGGGATTGGATCCTCAATTGCCAACAAGCTCCATTTTGTAAGGGTGTCATTTCCCATTAAAACGAAGCAGCCTGCTACTGTACAAACAGCAGCTAGCAAGTCGGGGATCCGGGTTTTCTGTTTTACGTGGAAAAAAGGAGAAAACCATGGATTCCCTGTTTTTAACCGGAGAAAATGCGGATTTCCCCTTTTAGCTGAGAAATCCAGAGATTCTCCGCTTTTGCGAAGAGCTCTTGCAGGCTGGCACAGCTCCAGCCTGCAAGAGCTGACTGCAGAAAGGGTGGGAATCCCCCAGCCCTGCCCAGAGGGAAAGGGAGAGGGTGAAGGGTGGGGCCTGAGCCTCTGAGGAAGCCAAGGCTGGGCTCAGGCTCAGACTTGCCCTTTGCCCCTGGATCCTAGAGGTAAGTGGGGCTTGGGGGCTGTGGGGCAGGCCTGGGAAAGGGGACTGAGGGAGCGGGGGGTTGCTGCCGACCCCATGCGGCACACCGCAGCCAGGAGCAGGGCTGGGGGGTGAGGGCAGGGGTGCCCCTCTGTGAGGGGCTTTGAGGGCAAGCGATGCAGGGCGCAGTGTGGTGGTGCCCACCATGTGCGGTCCGCACACATGCCACCTGGCTGGCAGGCTAGGGGTGGGGAAGGGGGCGGCTCACATGCAGCCGGCTGCACGGTTCCACGGCCATGGCTTTGCAGTGGTGGCGAGAGATGGTGGCTGTGGGGGGTAGGGGGGGATCACATGCAGTGGCCGCTGCCATTTACCTGTGGAACCGTGCCAGCGGTGAAGGCTGCTGCATGCAAAGCCTCCCTGTGCCGCCGCTGCTCCCGGCGAGGCAGGG
>NW_005841925.1:1802313-1839597 GCF_000455745.1 Alligator sinensis
GCCAGCATGTTTGTGGCCCACAGAGTGGCACCCCTGCCCTCACCCCCTGGCCCTGCTCCTGGAAGTGGGCACAGAAGCATGCTTCCTGCTCTTCTTGAACTACCCCCCAGCACCTTCCCTTTCCCCCGCCCTGCCCACCCCTTCCCCCCACACACACTTACCTGCTGGGGTGGGTGTCAGTGTCTGGGTGGGTGTCAGTGTCTGTGTGTGCATCTGTGTCTGCCTGTCTGTGGGTCTGTTCTGAGGAAGCGAGGGGCACCAGCAGCGCTGGGTGGGGGCTGGGGGGGCCTTTAATTTTTATCATGGATTTTGGGTTTTTAATCAGAGAATTTGCAATTTTTAATAAGAGAAAACCAGGTTCCCAGCTGATAATGTTTACACATACAGCCTGCCACTTCTGGCATGACATCCTGGCAGTCAAAGCTGTCTGTGGGTCTGTTCTGAGGAAGCGAGGGGCACCAGCAGCGCTGGGTGGGGGCTGGGGGGGCCTTTAATTTTTATCATGGATTTTGGGTTTTTAATCAGAGAATTTGCAATTTTTAATAAGAGAAAACCAGGTTCCCAGCTGATAATGTTTACACATACAGCCTGCCACTTCTGGCATGACATCCTGGCAGTCAAAGCAAAGCCAAAGCATCCTCCTTTCTCTTAACCCCCCCCCAAAATCCTTATGCCTTTATTATCCAAGACAGAGGAGGCTGCAAAGTAACATGACAGAATGACCCCTTTAACAGGGGGCAGTTGAAAGGGCCTTAAGGGTCATACTGCTATTCCGACATCACAGCTATCAGGACACTATTCAATTAATGGACACAATCTAAAGTGCAGAAATATCATGTGGTCTTCTTTCAGCCAAAACCTCTAGGGTTTGAGTGTGGGGTATTTATGATTAAAACCAAAATAAGAGACTGAATCATATTAAAGGAGGCTTACAAGGCATTTGGTTATTACCACAAGCCCTACACTGAGGAATTACCTCCAAGGAGTTCTTTAATGTCTTGTGCTCTGGCATTCTGACACACACCCAAGTGGTGACAATATAAGAGGACACAATGGTTCTGGTAGAACATGGACCAGTTGCAGCTGTGATGACCTAAAACACAAGACAAGAGAAACAATAAAAGGCACTCCTAATTTGAAATTTGTGGGAACAAGAGTAGTACCACCTGCCCGGACTGGGATTTCACTTTGATAGCAAAACCATCTCAGTTCGCTCCATTGTTTCTTTAAACATACGATAAAAGAACACCCCGAAACACACAGATATTACCCACAGAGTTCTCCTCATTCAGATTTCAATTCCAAATTAGACTTACAGTTCCTAAAAGTCTGACAGCAGAAACATCCATGAAGCAAAACCCACTTACTCTCAACATTTTAGAATCACATTCAAACTTCTGACCCGTGGCTGGAAATCCAAAGAAACTAATAGAGCTGTCCTCATCAGAAGTTTGCCCCAGAGTAGGTCAATCCACAAAACTCTCTACCTGAATCTTTAAAACCAATTTTACCTTCAGTAGGTCAACAGCAACAACGCTGGACAAGTGTGAGCAGCATTAGAGGAGCTGTATCTTGCCTCTTCTTCAGGAAAGCCACAGCACATATTTTAAGACAGAGCTAGGAGAGTTCTCTTTACAGTTGTCCCTTTACTATGGCTAATATACTCTGAGCCTTCACATCCTGGAGCATGCATGCAAAATGGACACGCAACCCAATGAGGCTGAAATACAGTGACTGTGGGAGGAGGAATCGATACAGAGGTGTGACCAGACAGCAGGGAGTGCTTCCAGTGAAGTTAAAAGGGATCAGTTATGCAGAACGTTTAATTTGTCAATATTAAAATGATTAGCAGATGTCAGTGCATGGTATAGGAAATGAATCATTTTCATGTTTTGTTGAAAGCTTTCAGTGTAAGGAGGGGCAGAGAAAAATCATGTGTCAGGCATGTCCTTTATATGCACAAACAGAGGCCAAACTTCCTAACCCTCCTAACTGCAAACCAAAGTTTTGACCGGAAAGAGCTGCAAGGCAAAGCTTCTGGGACTCCCATGTCCCAGTGTCAATGATCTCCACACAGGGCCCCGGGTTTGGCCACCCCTGCTCTATGTGGGATGTATTTTGTTTAAAAGTTCTCTCTGGAGGCACCTGCTTACACTGCAGACCATGGGAAGCTTGAAGTTTTAAAAATAAATCATTAACATTATCTAAGTGTCAACAAACACAAAAAAGCTTCTGGAAGATTTATAAACTTGGGGAAAGAGCATTTTCCTCAAGCTTTGGCAACTCAAAACCAGCCAAGTGGAATTTTACTGGCTTCCACAGTGACTGAAAGCAGCCAAACTCTCTCAGGATCAGGACCTTAAGGTAGTAAATTGCTTAGATAGGAGCTGCATCTTAAATGGTTTCAGACACTGAAGAGGATATCAACAGTTCTCAGCAAATTACACTTGAACAGCATGCTTCGGGGCAGAAACTGATCATGGTAGGGGTTATGAAGGAGTTTATCATTCTTCATATAGCAGTGTTTCCTGTAGTTAGACGCGGGATAAATTCCGACGCCTACCAGTCCCCTACCCTTTGTTATGCCACTGCCAGTGCAGGATACCAAAATCAGTTGGACTGGAACAGTAGCAGCAACAGTACTTGGGCCAGTGCTCTTCAACATCTTCATTAATGATCTGGATTCTGGTGTCAGATGTGGATTGGCAAAGTTTGCGGATGACACTAATCTATGGGGGAAGGTGGTCACACTGGAAGACAGGCTGGGGACATGCTCACAAGGTGGGCAGACCAAAACCTGATGGCATTCAATGTAGACAAGTGCAGGATGCTCCACCTTGGGAGGAAACACCAGCATCATACTTATACGCTCAGCAGTGCTATGCTCACTAGCACCACGACCGAAAGAAACTTGGGGGGGGTCTTGACTAACCACAAGACGAACATGAGCCACCAATGCAATGCCGTGGTCAGCAAAGCAAACCAAACACTGGCGTGCATCCACTGATGCACCTCAAGCAAAACTAGGGACATCATCCTCCTGCTTTACTTGGTCTTAGTGAGGCCACAGCTGGAGTACTGCGTCCAGTTTTGGGCCCCCCACTTCAGAAGGGACATGGATAAGCTTGAGAGTCCAAAGGAGGCCAAGAAGGCAAGCCTTATCAGGAGAGGCTGGGGGACATGGGATTCTTCAGCCTGGAGAAGCGAAGGCTCTGGGGGGACTTGGTGGCAGCCTATAAGTATATAAGGGGTGTGCATCAGGATCTGGGAGAATGTCTGTTTACTAGGGCTCCCCAAGGGATAACAAGGTCTAATGGCCACAAACTCCTGGAAGGCCAATTTAGACTGGACATAAGGAAAAACTTCTTTACAGTCCAAGTGTCCAGGGTCTGAAACAGACTCCCCCCAGAGGTGGTGCAAGCACCTACTCTGAACTCATTCACAAGACTTTTGGATGCTTATCTTGCTGGGATCATTTGACCCCAGCAGACATCCTGCCTATGGCAGGGGGACTGGACTTGATCGTGCAAGGTCCCTTCTAGCCCACAACGTCTATGAAATCTATGGACACTACAATTCCTGACTTCCTGGGAGGAAAAAGGCAGGCACAACCCCAACAACACGTTTCCTCTTCTGTCTAAATAGTCAGTCAGCCACATACTTACCTCAAAAGATATTCGAGATACCAAATGAACTGAAAAAATATAAACCCATTCATAGGCACTTTAAAGGGGGATATGCAAGGCCCCCCAGGATTTGGCCATGAATACAACTGACTTTTTACTTAAACACAGGATACTCCTAAAATTCACAGCCTCCAAAACAAGAGATAACAACAATCTCTGGAGACAAGTGGGAACAAAGCACACAGGTGTGTTGTGGTATGTCGGGAACAAGGATGACTGCTTGTGCAGACATGCTGTGCTGTCCCTTGTTCTACAGTGTACTGGAGAACCATCACATAATCACAGCGAGTCAGCCCTGCTTCCGTGAACCAGCGGGGGAATAAAAATCACCTGAAATATTCTGTTTCAACCTGGAGCTGGCTACAAAGAACAGAACTGGGAGGACGGGTAGGAACAACAATGCGATCTGTACAAACCAAACTGCACCCTCAGGACTTGTGGGCTCTGCACATTCACCCTCACAGAATCCAGATGGCAGCATCATGGCTAAATGCTCAAGATGTCTTCATCTTTATTATTTATAGGCCCCAGCTGTGGCCTTGGAAAAAGATAACAATGTTCCTGTCCTGAGTGAACAAAATATAAGGGGGTCATCTACCCTAGCAAGTCTTGCTTCTTTCCCAAAACAGTTGAAGTGGCACACCCCCAGCCCATGCGAACATGGTTTTATCCACGTAGCTCATTCCTCCACAGGAAGGACAATAAACTATTATGGAGTAAGGCATCTTTACTCCTCTGCATAACAGACTACCCTAGGAGCTAAATTAGTCTACAAAGGCTTTGCCTGTATAGCCAAAATAAAGCTCTGAGGGCAGATGCAGCTTATTCTAACAAAAAGGCATTCTTTTGCCGATGCGTCGTTGTACTGCTTGTTCATGTGATATAGGTTATGCAAGCATAAGGACCATTTTGCAGACATCATTTGCTCCTATGTGGGGTTTTGGTTGGTGTAACTATGTCAGTTTGGGGGTGATATTTTTTTTCCCACCCCCATAGTCAACATAGCTAAGGTGGCCAAACCTGGCCTATGACTTTCTTTTGGTACAGTAGAATCATTGGGTGCCTACACACGAGCAGGAAGGCTGCTCAACATGCTAATTTTCCAGCAAATCGGAGCAGACTTGATGAATTGAATCTGTTGGAGCATGGCAATTACTGAGCTCCAGCAGCCTCCTGCATCTCACGCATCAATGTCCCTGTGCTTTAAATAAAGCACCCCTGCTGCCATTTTGAAGCGCAGGGACGCTGATACACTGGATGCTCCGGGCAGTTTAATTAGAGCAGTTTAATTGGAGCCGCTAATTAAAGCGCCCAACCCCCTCCCCCATTCTTGCAGCACGTGTATAAACACTGGGAGGGACCGCAGGAGATCATTTAGTCTAACCCCCTGTCAAGGCAAGATTCTCCAGGCCTAAATCACCCATACAAGTGTTTGTTTAACCTGTTCTTAAAAGTTTCTAAGAACAGAGATTCCACAGCCTCTCCGAGCGCTGTGCTGCAATGCTTTACCACCCTCATAGTGAGAAAGTTCTTCCTAATACCCAACCTATATTTCTTTTGCTGTAATTTAAGCCCATTGCTCCTTGCCCTATCTCCTGCAGTCACCAGGAACAGTCTATCTCCACCCTTCAGGTATTTGAAGACTGTTATCAAATCCCTCCCTTCAGGGCTGTTAATAGGACTTATTAGGTTCTATTACAACACGGTTTGAAACCTGTAGTTATTCAGCAAGCATATACTTAATGTAGCCGACATTCATACTATCAGTCATGTGATCAGATTGACAGACAGCAGGGATAGTGCAGGTTTAAACACAAATCCAGAGCACATTTCTGTTCTACTCTTTTTATGCATTAGAAATGCTTCCACTGAGCCTGTATTATTGCTTCTTACAATTTGCTGATTGATGATCTTTGTATTTACAGCATTCCTTCATACCTTTCCATGTCTGTTTTTGTTGTGTTGTCCTACAGGTGTTCCTCACGATCAATCACGTTTGGTGCCAAGCAATTTACAACCTACTGATTGATGAACTTATTCGAGTACAATATCCTCTATGTATCTATTGTTTCAGGTTTGATCATGCCATCCTACCCGCTTGAATCTATGGCAGTTAGTACTAATTTTATCCATCTCTGGAAGTTCTTGAACAGATCCCAAATTTTCTAATTCCCTCTGTTGCCTACCACAGAACTTTAGAAATGAAGGCTTTTCACTCCAGAGTTTTTGCAATTCCCCGAACTGCAAGTTTGTTATAATCTGCATATTTACCAAGTATGCACTCAGTTCTATCTTCCAATGCTGCCACCACTCTCCTGCTGCCAAATTACAAAACAATGGACAGCCCTCCAGGCAGATGACATAGCCCTGAGTGCTGCATTGGGCCAGTGTATGGGGTTGGGCCATGTACAGACCTTGGGACGTGGGGTCGGTCCAAGGGCAGCATCCAGCATGCAGGGCTGGTAGCAAGCTTAAGAGCAGGCTCAGCTCTCTAACTGCTGCTACTCGGTTTCTACAAGACATATTTTTTACTCTTCATTCTGCCTTTCAAAAACAAGGTGCATGATAGATATAGGGGCATCCTGTATGCAAGAAATTATAGTAAGCAAATACAAAAATCTTAATGGGTCATCTGACAGGTCAGTCTTACTGAGGCAATGGACACATGAATGGAGAGGTAAAACACACGCATAAACCAGTCACAAATTACAACCGGACAAAAGCAAACAGGCTGTGAACATGAAGATGTGAGAAAGTGGTCCTTGATTTGTCAAGTGGTGTTTGCCACTGTTGAGACAAGACTGTGTCATGCATTCATAAACTGGGATAGCTTGACTTGCTGTGGGTTAACCTGCTCACATACCCATGGCCTGAATTCACAAGCAGATGTTCTGATGCAACAGCACTAAAAGACACACTAAGAGGCCTCACTCGTCTCAAATGGGGCACTAATTCTGAAGCCTGAACAGGAATAGCTTGCATATCAACTATTTCAACGCTCTCTTTTCTGGAGAAACGTCCAGTTAGACTAGGAGTTCAGGTGGAATGTAGGATTGGAAGCAGAGCTCAACTAGAGCATCACTGATCCTTCCTTCTAACAACTGGACTCCTGCCCATGGCCAGGAAAATTATGCCAGGCTCCTAAACAAAGCGGAGAACGCACCTCCCTTGCCTGACTCCTGAGAAATTCTATTACTCCCTAAGTGGGGAAGGAACATGATCACCAGAGATCCAGGTTTTCCATCTGCCAAGAAAAAATGCCATTTTCTCTTTGAAAAGAGAAAATTTTTCTCCTTTGATGGAGAAAAATGTGGGAAACTGAGGGTTTTTCCAGGTTGGCTGAATTCCAGGATGCAACAGGCTGCTTAGAGTTGTGGGGAGCAAGACACAGGGGTACTATGTGTATGTGCACATGCATACATGCACATGACAGCCAGGCAAGGTAGTGAACAGCTCCCGCAGCTCCCTCCAGGTAAGTCTATGGGGGCAGGAGAGAGGGAAAAAAGGGGAGGCAGGGGGCACATGCCTGCTCCAAGTAGAAGCTGCCTCCATGGCCCAGCAGACGAGACCTGGTGTGGAAAGGAATGCTGTGCCACCATGGCCACCACGGTAAGGTGCGGCAGTAGCGCAGAGTTTTGCCTCACATTGGCAGCTATGACAATGTGGTGCTTCCTCCTGCACTGGGTCCTGCTTACTGGGCTGTGGAGGGAGCTGCTGCCTGGAGCTGGTCCAGCCTAGCTGCAGCTCTGCACTCTGCTGTGGGGGAGGGCAATTTAGAGAGTACTTCTTGAAACTGGAACAGGAGGCTTCTTAACCAATTACTCTTGCCCACGGGAACTACGCTCAGTATCCCCTGATGGAAAACTACCATGCTCTTATAACAATTCTAATGAGGAAGAGTGACAGGGAATAGAATGGGCCAATGGTTAAGGAGAACTGAGAGCCTAAAGTTGACATGTGTGAAGCACTCGAACTTCTTCTGATTCCTTTCTGTCAATCACTATAATCAGGAAGTGGGTATAGTCTCTAACAACTGGGCCACCTGGAAGAGCAGAGACTAAGAGTTTCCTACCTTCAGGGCCTACATTTAGCACATAAATCCACATCTGAGCTCCTAAATCACTGGCCTGATTTGTGGATTTGCCTAGCCCCTTTGTGGCAGATCCACGAGTGGAGGAAGGAAGTTAAGCCATATATTTTTGGTACCCAAGTTTGAAAGTACTGGGTATTAAAAGCAGTTTGATGATGTTCCTGTTACCAACCAACACATGGAGAGAAACTAGACAAATCCGGTGCAGAGATTCTCATGAAAGTCCATTTACTTCACCCAGACCGCTCCAATTTATTTATTTATTTATTTTTAACCAAGGCCAAGACTTTTCAAACTGGCTAATGACTTTAGGCACCCAAATGAACACATCTCAAAAAGGCCAGATTTGAGAGGTGAGCATGCAACCCCACTGGAAACCAGGGTACCTTTTAAGGCATCTCAGACTGGACACCCCAAATCATCACTCTCCTCACCTCTCAGGAAAGCTAGTGGGGACTGAACATCTGCTTTCTTGCAAGTCAGAAAAATCCCAAGACGAAATATCGGGCAGCAAAAATTGCTCACCCTAGCACAGCAGTCAACTGTGGCACTGTACAGCTGCAAACATCTGTCTGTGTGGTCCACTGATCATTAGAGTTCAGTGACATAATATCATTTGCACACTATCAGCACTCATCAGGAGCGCATGAATGCTGCTTCTTACGGAAGCAAGAAAAGCCCTGGGAAATGGCTGTTCTGTTTTCAATTTAAACAAAGCTGTCAGAAATTATTTAGCCACCACAGGACTGCACACAGAAGCCATAATTATAAACAACTGTAAACAAGTGGAGTGAAAAAAGGAGGGATTCTGGAGGAAGGGTAGAGATCTTTAAAGCAAAGGAAAACTGCAGACTGCTTTCAAGTTAAAGGAAGGTGGCCTCACCTGAAACAGATAGGTTTTTGCAAGCTTGTCTGCACTGCTTTTCACTGCTTAGTTTGTTTATCTGTATTACCCGGGCCCCTCGCTCCTTTAAGATGGAAATTCTGTTTTCAGATATGCATGAGTAAATCAACAGGACAAATACAACCGCTGTCCACATCCTGAGGGCTGGCTCTGGAACAAGGCTTTTCTTCCCTCCTCTTGTGCAGGAGAAGCTTTTGCCAGTTACCTTTAGGTCCCAGGTGACATATCTGTCAAAAAGAAATGAGAGAGAAAGAAAGAGCAATATTAATTTACAGTGTATTAAAAACTGAACAAGGTTTTACTTAATGCCTTTCCATCTGTATATTTCAACGGAAGGTAAGTACTGCTATGTCCATTATACAGAAGATGCTGGTGAGGGTTGAGGGGAAAGGGATTGTGGGAGAGTGAAAAGTAATTTTATTGCAGAAAAGAATCAGGGATTATAGAGCACTGCAAACTTCATGAGAGTCAATGCTATTGCATAAAAAGTTGATATCACACTAGAATCTATTGACAGGAATGACGTATGCAACACAAACAACTAGAGGTCTACAAAACATGTCATAGGAGGGTAGACTGAAAGAACTACAATGTAGTCTGAAGAAGACTGAACGGGCATTTGATAACAGTTTTCAAGTACAAAAGGGGTGGTTATAAAGATGCTGGTGATCAATTATTCCATGTTGCTGAAAACAGGACAAGAATTAGTCTTATATTGCAACAAGGGAGACTGAGGTTGGCTATCAGGAAGCACTGGAGGAGATTACCGAGAGAGGCTCTGGAATTTCCATCCTTGGAAGTTTGGAAGCGCGGGATGGACAAACATTCATCTGGGCTGGTTTAGAAAAGGGATGATTCTGCCCTGATCAGGGGGTTGGACTAGGTCAGCATTTCTCAACCCGTGGGTAGCAAGAATCTATGAAAGGTCCATGAACGAACTGCTTGTGGGCCTCTCCTGCCCCCCACACACAACCCCTGCCCCACACACTGAGGGACTGGGGCCTGGCGGTGGGGGGCAGTGGGTCGGGAGTGAGGGGCACTGGGTTGGGACTGGGCGTTGATGTTTACAAATGGGTCCCGGTACAAAAAATGTTGAGAACCACTGGACTAGTGGATGCCCCTTCTATACTAGTGTTTATGTCATTCTATGTTTTGCCCAAGGTCAGACTAAAGGTCAGTGGCAGACTAGCAATCATTGTTATAGTAACAGCTCTACTGCTCACTTGATCATCCTAAAAGCTATGCAGCCTGTGGCTCATGGTTTGGGCACCTAGTTTTCAAAGATCCTGGGTGAAGATGTTTTAAGGCCACGTGCGCACAACCTGTGCTCTATTGGGTCAGGAAAGAGCTACTACGATGGTAAGAAGAAAAAAAAAAGCTCTTTGTTGTTCTGAGAACATCTGGAGGAACTTGCTTAACTGCTGCTGATGCAGATCACGCAGGGGCTGCAACAGCACAGGTGGTGTCAGTCATAAGTGAAATGCAAAAGCTGACAAGAGGATACATCTGCTGGAACTGGTTCACATATTTTGGAGATGCTAATTGATACCCCGGACCAACATCAAAACCATGGGAAGAAGCCTAATCCAGGCATAAAGCTGCATGCTGCTAATCAGGGCTTTATAGTCAGACAGACTGGCGGGCTGAGATTTAAACAGAGTGAAGCAAACAAACCAAAAAATCAAAAGTAGCTGTGCATGCAGGGAAGAGCCTAGGGCTGAGCTGCACAGTTCAGTTCAGGAGTCAGACCCCACACTGGGTTGGGACCCAGGGTTTTGATCGGGCCTTCTTACATACACAGCAGGGCTTGGCTGGAAGGCAGACTGCATGCAGTCCCAGCTTGCTGAGATTTCAGCATATATAATGGCTGGGGGACTTTTGAGCTCATGTGAAGCAAGATGGGTGGAAGCCTCAAGGCAGAGACTTAAAAGCCCTGCAGGAGGAATGGGAGAGCAAACAGTATTTTGCAAGAGGTCACCGAGGAGCGTTCTACTGACTTGAGTGGGACAGAGCTTGCTAAATGTAGGGATCGCTACAACTGACACGTGCCCAAGAAACTAGGCCTGCAGCAAAGCCAGTGCAGTGCAGCTACATAATCCTGGCCAAATTTAGATGCTTTTTTAAAAAAAGTTATCTTTTTAATGTAAAAGAAGCTGTGAATCCAGGTAATCTAGGTTTCAGGAGATCAGGACTGAGTCTCAACAGTCAGTGACACAGGTTCCCAGACTTAGACAGTTTAGCGGCCTGTCTTCTTCCAAATATACCTGTAAATGTGCAATGCTCCTTCATCTTTCCAAGTACACACAATAAATCCTTCTTGCTTGGTCTTAGGCCTTCATCCTTTACTCATCATTCATCACCTAATCGCTCTAGGAAAAAGACCTGTGTTGTTTTCAGCAATGCATCTCAAATGGAATGAGCATTCTTGCATTTTCTGCACTTACGAGAAAGGGGGAGGAATGGAAGTTGATGGAGGGTAAGAAGTGTCAGTGCTTCTGATTTCAGCTGCACACTTCTCTCCACCTTCATCCCACAGTATACAAGAGAAGCCCCATCTTCTCTTTCTGCAATCAGGTTTTATTCTTCAACCAGAAGTTCATGCTTGGGTCAGGCCTCCTGCCAGTTAGAAATATTCTGCGATTGATTTGGCAAGCAGATATGTTAACAAATGACAGCTCTTCAGCTCCATCTAGTCTTGTTTCAAGAGAACTGCTGCTGGCTCCCCTTCAAGGTCTGCTTCCCTTTGCTAAGGCCCCATTTACATTTTACACATTGGGGTAATGATACCAATGTAGTCACTCCCGCATAAAACCCTGTATATGACCTGCACTGGTGAAAGGTTGGGGTGACCCTGCTTTATATCAGTAAAAAACACAACGACAAGATGTATGAAAGCAGCTAAATCAATTTAGTTATGCGGTTGCAAATTTCTATAATAGGAAGAATTTAGGTCTTCTTTAGAGAGGGGCATACATCCTAGTTTGGCCCAGACAGTCCTAAATTTTGGAGGCTGGTCTCCTGGCTACCACAGAAAATTAAAACAAGCATCCTGCACACAAGCCATGAAATAAGAAGCCCTAGCAGACATCAAAATTGCCTTAAAATAGATTAGCTTGATTAGTGGAATGACCATGAAAAAAGGGAGATGACTTAACACCTGTGAAGTACAGAACAATTCATTAATGGGCTATTGACTCCCTTAGCTGCCTGAATAATAATACCAGAGCTGCACCATGCCACCCTGCACTCCCCCACTCTTCCCCGCCTCTGCCTGCAGCAATGCTGCTGACTTGAGAGGGGGAGGGGGAGGAGAGGGGCACAGTGCCCCAGATTTCACATTGTCTCATATGGTCACCCTATCTTTAGATACTCTCTGGTACCATAAGCATGACCAGAGCAGTCACAGTTGACTTCATTCCTACACCAGGGCATGACAAGAGACAGGGGGTTGAGGGCAACAACACTTCTCTGGCGTCTTTGCACTTCCCCTACACCAGGGGTGGGCAATATACAGCTAGCAGGCTGGATCCAGCCAGTGAAAGGACTCTGTCCAGCCCACGATGGGTCCCTTGGTCCTGCCTGGCCCAGGTGCTGTCCAGCACATGGCACATCCCGTCACCCTGGGCAGGCAGTGGGGCTGGGGTGGCTCCTTCTGGCTGCTGCTGGTACTGGTACTGGCCCCCTGAAGACTGGTAGGGACCTGTCTGCAGCCCGAGCCCTGGCGCACACCCACTGGACTCACCCCAGCTGGAGTGGACCAGCCGAGACCTGTGTGTACAGCTCTGACCCCAGCCCGCCCCATGCCTGCTCCAGACCTGCCCACCCACTATAAGCCAGAGCTGTGGCTGGGCAGAAAATGCTGCTGGGCGCTGAGGAAAAGTGGCCCCCTCCCCTTGCTGCTGCCGGGCCCTTCTTGCTACAGCTGTCACACCTGGGTTGCCCTGTGGCTCCTCTCTGCTGCAGTCACCACCACTGCCTCCGGGCTGCCCAGTGGGTCAGCAGTGGCAGTGAAGAGGAGCTCCAGGACAGCTTGGGCACAGGCTCTGGGCAGCTGCAGCAAAAAGGGTCCAGCAGCTGTGGCGGTGGGGGGCGGGGGGGATTTCCCCACGCCCAGCAGCAGCTTCTGCCTGGCCACGACTGCTGCTCATTGTGGGTGGGCAGGTCCAGAGCAGGCGCAAAACACACCAGAGTTGGGGCTATGCACACGGGTCCCAGCTGGTTCAGAGTTGGTCCACGCCAGATGGGGTGAGTCTGGAGCAGATGCGGGGCAGGCCAGGGCCAGGACCAGGACCATGTACTCAGCTGCTTTGGGCACTGGTGGTGGTGAGGAGCAACAGGGCATGCAAACTCTGGGCTCTTGCGGGGGAGAAGGGGAGAGAAGAGTGACCCGCAACAGCTCCCCAAAACTGCCTGTGGCCTGCAGACACACATAATTCTCTTCCCCTGCCCTACACTGTGGCTGCTGGTGGCCAAGCAAAACCCAATGGCTTTGCTGATTTTGTCTCTCTACTGGATGCAAGGATGATACAGAGCCAGCCCACTGGTTTCAATGGATGTGTCTACACTCAGCTGCCTTGGATACCAAAATTTCAGCAGGCAGACACAAGCCACCAGTGCTAAATACAAGGGCATATGCTGGGGCGGGCAATTATTTCAGGCAGAGGGCCGCTTACTGAGTTTTGACAAGCCATTGAGAGCCGCATGACAGGCAGCCAGTGGCAGATAAATATTAATTTTCTTAATTTTGTGAGGGGGGCCCACAGACCGGATAGAATGGCCTGGCGGGCTGCATCCGGCCACCCGGCCACATTTTGCTCATCCCTGGCATATGCACATTCATGCACTTTTGGTGGCTCTACTGTAGCAGCTCCGCAAGAGAGAAAAGCGCATACTGGAAAGGCACCATCTACTAAGTGGAGCATGGTAAAAGGCTGTAGTGAACAGTGAGCCTAAGAGAAAAGAGAAGCAGCAGAAACCACCCTGAAGCCACAAGAGAGAGAGTGAGTGAGTGAGTGAGTGTGTGTGTGTGTGTGTGTGTGCGCGCGCGCGTGCGCGCATGTTTATGGGGGGGGTCAGTAATATATACATGCTTTCCTCTCCCCCTAGACTTCTCTAGTGTAAACAGCTGTAGCTGCCACAGGGCTGACACACTTAGGGGTGCAGGTGCTCTGTATAATAATGAACTGGAGAAGGTTCATGAATCACTTTCTTGAATAAGGGAGGTCCACCACTAGGATTTTTTGCTGAGGGTGGAGGTGGATCTCAGACGTCTGTGCAACTCAGACCGACATTTTGTCTGTGGACCGCAGGCCAGCTAAGGGGGCACCCACCTTGACCCAATTTATATAGGCCTCATTTTCAGAGGGTCAGTGGACAGGTCCCTTGAAAAGGTTTTCAAAATCAAGAGCCCTAATTGAGATGTCATTTTTGAAAACTTAGGGCACCGTATTGATCACGATCTTCCTACTGATTCAGCCTACTCCACAAATTAGACCATTTTTAAACTACTGTTAGCAGTGGGGGTCTTCATGCAGACAGCACGGTGGGGCTGGCAGTCAAGCAAGTTCACATGAACTCAGAATCCTTCCACTTATAAGAAGTTCTTTGTGTTCCCACCTCAGCTCTGTAGGTGCATTGTGAAGGCAGCTGCAGTGGCATTGGCGTGTCACTCCTGTCAATATGCAAATGGTACATTTAGCAGGTTTTTATGAACATCCATGGTTTTTGTTAAGTTTGCAAAATGTGTGTGGAGAGGAGAGGAAGGGAATTCACCAACTGAACAAACAGGAGTATCTTCCACAAGGAAAATAAATATAGCACAAAGAGCAAGTTTTACATTTTGAAGAGAGTATTTGCAGTAGCTTATCAAGACAAGAATATAAATTAGAAATGCTATTTTATAGGCTGAGAAGTGACCCTGAGAATGAACCAGTTCTGCAATATGCATGCATTTACTGTTTTAAATAAAACAGTTAAGGATAATAATATTCAGTAGTTCTGAGAATTCATGAATACAAATGCATGGAAGTCCCTTATTTTATTATTATAGATTAGGTTTCCTGCTTTACTAATATCCTTGTAGGCATAGTAACTGATTCCCAAAGAGTAAACATCTTCTATTATGCCCTGGAGTTGCAGGTACATGGATGCCCCAGTTGAAATCCAGGGTTTTAGGCCCACCGAAGGGACTTTAATCGATCTTAATGGACCCAAAAGACTAATGCATTTGTAAGATTAAACATTAAGCACAGTTAATGTCTATGAACTGCTATATTAACATAACATAACCTTTAGTTCCATACACACAGAAGTGCTTAGTTCCCTGGTGTGCTAAGCTACCTGACATCCCTCTTTGCACATCTGATTTTTGTGCCTCTTGACTACATCAGCCCCAAAAGCCAGTGGAAGCTAGTGAACAAAAATAAATGAGAAAGCCATAGTGAAGGGAGGGGCAAGCTGAGGCAGAGATGGCAGCGATGGAAAGCTGCATCTAAGTGGTACCTGGAGGGGAGAGTTTCACTGGTCTCTGACAGTACAACTGAAAACCTAAACTGGTTTACCCAGCATCAGTCAGGAGGTGAGCCCTGACTTCAGAAATTGGCTAAGATCCAGACAGTTGTGGGGTCTTCTCTTTCCCTCATTTTAACCACCAGTTAAGGGGCTAAATTATACACAACTAAAGGAATGGTATAGCCAGGACTTCAATATGCCCCTGCTCTGAGCTACCAGGTCAAGAGCTGATAAGAATCAGAAGGGTAAAAAAATGCTACAGACCCAAGTTTTCAAGAGAAACTAGTGATTTCTGATATCTCGGTAGTCAGTATTTTGCTTGACACGTGTCACAGAGAGCCAGTTTTTCAGGAAGTCTCATCCAAACAATAGGACACCCCAAATCATTAGTGACTTCTGGGGGGGGGTGGGGGAGAGAACCAGCATGCACTCTCTGTGCAGGATCCCAACTTTATTTACCTAATGGCCTGTATGCAGCTGCATAACAGCACTTTTGGCCCTTATACACAGTTGTGGCTGCTATTTTGTTGTGGGGAAAAAAATGGAGAACCACCCTCCAATGTTTTAGCCCAGCAGTGATCAAGCTTTTGGACCTGAAAGCCAAATGAATGGTGTGGGGTGTCTGAAGGCTGGATCAGGCCCTGGGACCCAGCCCTGCTCCTGCACACCAGGACTGGTCCCTGGGGCCCAGCCCTGCATGCCAGGACTAATGCAGGGCCTAGAGTTCCCCCTGAGTCCGGAAATTTGGCAGCAGAACAGATACCACTGCTCCCCCACTGCCAAACTTGCAGAACTGGGGAGAGCCAGTGGGTCAGATGATGCAGTGCTGGGGGCTAAATCTGGCCCGCAGGCCAGGGGCTGAGCACCACTGCCTTAACCCAATAACCTAGTGGTTAAAGGACTTCTGCACAGAGTGCAAGGCCTGGGTTCTAGTGCCTCTTGGTCAGAAGGTCTCTGGTCTAACTACCAGGACACAGGTTAGGCATTATCAAACACTACTCTAACCCTCTCTGTGAAGCTGAACCACTGCACCTTGTATTTTTATTGGATAAAATGGACAGAAAGCAGCAGGGAAGTTTCTGCCTCATTGAGAGCAAGGCTCCAAGATAGGAACTAGGGCTTTCTCCCATGCAGTACAACTGACATCTCACTGAAACGCACACTCGCTGGCTTATTCTCTTCCTCTTTGCCCTACAAATTACTCTTTCTTGGTTACCCAGTGGGCCAGGCCCATGGGGAGGGCTGGAGAGTAGTTTGATATGGTCTGATCTGGTGCCTGGGGGTTAGAGCACTTGGCTGGGAAGCCATGAGATAGAGGTTCAAACACCTTGGTGAGAATGGGGGGCACTGAAGTTGGGTTTCCCATTTCCTGGGCAACTGCCCTAAGCACTTTGGTCCTGGGACTAGGACAAGGCAGGATTCTCTTCTGCCTATCGTCATGAGTCAAAGGGATTTTGCCCAGCTACAATTTCAGGACTTACTCAGCTTTAGGTGTATACCTGGGCAAGTGTCTGAGGCCACGTACCTGCCTGGCCAGAGCAGGGCCCCACTGAGCATGCTCAGTGGGACTGTAGACACTTGTGCAGCCAGAGCTGAATCATTAAGTGTGTGTAAGGGCCAAAAACTGCAGATATGCAGCAGTGTATGTGCTATTTAGGTGCATATGGTTAAATAGGATTCTGCCCAACATGCCTAATCCATGCACGATTGTTTCCTGTGGTCCATTATTCACCCCTTAACATTCTACACACACACATCCCTGAATACAAGGACACATAATATGAGAGGCCTGGAGCCCGATGCTGTGCTGATGTGAATAACTGCAACTCTACTGAAGCTAAAGGTCAAGGTAGGCTTCCACAAATGAAGGCCCTATATTCCCAACATGACTCGCTCAGTTCTCCCACCACACACGCATCTCCTAAGAGTTTTCTTGAAGCCATTAGACCTACCAAGATCCACTGTTACCACATTTAAACCTCTGTTTAATTTACAGCCTGAAAGATCTTTGAAGATTCTTTCCCTTCCTCCTCCCCTCCAAAATAAGGATTCATAATGAAGCTATTGCAAATTAAGCTATAATTGGTGAGCATGAAGACTGATGCAATAAGAACAAATAACTCAGAACAAACACTCCTTTTCCTGACAAAAACATTTGCCTTCCAAGCATGGCAGCTCTAAAGCACGAGACAACAGTGTCCTGTAGACTGAATATATATATTTGTTTCTCAGCCATTCCTTTAAAACTAAAATTATGTTGTGCTAACTTTAGCTTAGGAACAGGCGACAGCAGATATACCGTCATTAGCCATCCACTGCTGGGAACACACTCCTATAGATGCAGTCATTGGCTTGGCATTGCCAAATTTGCACAAATTTGGGGGTGAGCAAAGGCAAAATTAAAATTATTTGGCAGAATTTAACCCTGAAGCTTTTAAAGCTTGCACTTAAAATTCCCCGTCATCTTTGAGAGTGTCCCTCACTCCACCACTTTCGGCACCTTTGGTAATTGATATATATTTACAAACTCAACACCATTCTGAAGTGTGGTTAGCAAGTTACAAAACTCCTTTTATACTTTATAAATGTGTATTATATATTAAACATACCATATATATATTGTGGCCAAGTGAACCCAGCTCATTTTTAAAGGCAGAGGGCGGATAATCACATGCAGATGTATGTTAATATAATCCAGACAACATTTTTGTAATTCCATATCAAGTATCAGAACCACCAAGTAGTTTCATTTCATCTGCCCCAGGACAGTCCCGAAAGCCCAGAATGACTTTCATAATTATTAACAGCTCACACCTCCTAAGTTAGCTGCTTACAATTATAAGCAATGACCCCATCCTCTCCATTCCCACTCAGTCCCATTGACTGCATTTTTCCAGGGATTCCTCGTCATCTCAGCTGACTATTTACCCTACAGGATTTTACATTAGAAAAGCACGGGTTGTAACGTCTTCTCTGGAGCAGTTCTGGAAGCAAACCTCTCTTGCAGCACCAGAACTAGAAAACAAGAGTAGGTGAGCACTAAAAAGCATTCTCTTAGTCTTTGGGCACCAAATAGTTTGTCTCATAAACCTTCTCAAGGATGTAAAGAAGGCTAAAGAGCACAACAAAAACCAGAGATTACTTTTAACAACTACAGCTCGAACTCAGCAGGGGAACAAGCAAACTAGAGAATCAGAGGAACTGTGAATCAACTAAATGACTTACGACTTTGCAGAGCCACATGGATTCAGAGACCTAAAGGGCATTGCCTGTGGGGTTTAAGAAACATTTTTCCCTTCTTATTCATTACTCTGTGTTTGAGCCAAGAAATTTATGAAAAAAAGTAAAAATATTATTTTAGACAGCAGCCATTTTAGTGTGATGATGCAGGATTGAAGCTTTGAAAAATAGTTAACCTTCCTTTCCAGTCTCCCCAGCCAGTGGGGCCACTAAAAGGAGAACGCTATTAACACAGCAGCTCCTGATTAAGCAGATGATATGTACAGGCTCGCACAAGGCCTGGAAGAGATGGGAAGAACCCAGATGGGATGAAGGAGACGAGGAGGAAGCAGAGAACCACCAAGTGGAGGGTTCAAAATGCGAAGGAACAGGGACAGTGCTATTCAATCTATTAATTGTTTATAAGTTTTAGTGAAACTAAGGACTTTGGCTTATTTGCATTTGCAGTTAGGTTAGGCCTGGAAATGCTAAGAGAGGTACAAAATGAATGTTATTAGGCACTGCTGCATATAGGAAAAATACATAGGAACACATACAAAAGACAGACCCAGCACTTGGAGAATTGCCAGTGATATGGGGAGTTTTGGAAAACAGCATATCATGTTTAAAACGGTCACAAACATACCAATCACAAAATTTTCTAACGTGAATGGTTTTGCAGAGCTTTTTCTGCTGGTGGTGAGGTGATGATGTGTATCAGCAGGTTTAATAGGACAGCCCAAATTGCTTAAGTAATGAGAACAGTATAAAAAAATATTTTCGGGTTTTATTCAGAGGATTTGGTATTTTTAAACAGGAAAACCATGAGCCCTGTGATTAGCCATACCTCATTAAGAGGACACATCAATTTTATATCTTATTATTTTACCATAACAATGATCTTTACAGAAACATTTTAAGTTGTCAAAGACCAGCAAAGCTCAATCTGGTTCACAGCCCTATGTCAATTGCCCCGTAGGGCTATCTATGGATCTAGAAATTTGGTGGTGGGGGACTGGTGGCACTGCTCCCCCGCCACCAAATTTCCACAACCATGGGAAGCCCCAAGCCCTGAGAACCAAACTGGGCACCTGATCCCAGTGTGCGTGGTCAGGCGGGGATGGCCAGGCTCCAGGGCCCAGTCCCTGTGTGGGGGGCCAGAAGGGACAGCACCAGGCCCCTGGGACCCAACCTCAGTGTGCTGGGTGGGAGGGGGTGGTGGCAGGCCCCCCAGAGACCAATTACCAAAGAGCATTGGTGACACTGGGCCCCCAGGGACCAATCCCAGAGCTTAGGACAGGGAGGGGATGACAGCAAGCCCCAGGGCCTGATCCTGACACGCAGGGCCAGATCCTGCTCACAGACTAGTCCTACCCCACTCCTCTGGCCTGTGGGGCCAAAATGTAGAGCCCCACTGCACCAGACATGTCCTAATAAACATTTTCTGAGAGCTCTTGGAACATCACCATTGCTGCTCCCAAGTCTTCAAGAGTGGCAAATAATATAGAAATATTTTTTTAGGCCAATTTGCAGACAAAACCTAGTAAAGTGACTGCAAAAGAGAAAAAATAATCTAAGTAGCAACAAGTGGCCATGGTCTTATAATGAGGGAAGAGACGAAGACACTGAGAGAGGCCCACTGCTCCAAGATCTAGTTCAAAAACTCAGCAAATTGTTATCAGGAAAAGGGAATGGAAAAAGTCCCAATAGTTACAGAGAACACCCCTCCAGGACTGGTAGCCGGCCATTCTTGACCAACCCCAAGAGATGGTTGACAAAGACAACTCACAAAACTGACAGGGCAGGAAGTGTACAGAGGAACAGCTGTGCGTAGGGGGAGAACACATCACTGAGGCTCTGGAGGAGACAGAAGAAGGGCTGCAACCTGGGGCCCTGCAAGGAAATACAACACGGGTTCCTCCACCCTGCAAAAGAAGCAGGGCATAGAGGGAAGCCTACCTAATCTAACCGGGTACTTGTGCTCATGCTTCCCTACAGGGGAACCACAAGCTGATGTCCCCACTGGTATCTAGAAGTGGGCTGGAGTAGGGCCTGGCCCAGCAAGGATCCTCATCCTTACAGGGAGGCAGTATGTCTTGCCACTTGGTGCTTGGATGGCAAGTGTGGACATGGACATCTTTTCTTTAACTACAGAACAGTACAGCAAAGACCGTGGCACAGCATGCTTCTTTCTATGCTGAGGTGACTGCGGTGTGAAGTCTTTGTTCAAAAATATTATGCCTTGTGCTTATTCTCATTTCCCCCGCAAACACCGTAGAATACTTTTTGTCTTGAGAGGTGGCAACACACACACCTTCATCACCATGTGATCTTTAGGTGTGGTGAGGAAGAAGAATTTTTGCTTTACACAAAATAAAGGGACTTATTTTAAAAATTGGAGGGGGAAGGAGAAACACCTTAATTGTACTTTAAAATCTCAACAATTTTAAAGTGAGCCCGAAGGCTGACATTTTGGAGGGCTGCTGTAGCAGTGTGAATGTGCCCACGTGAGGTTTAGTTCAAAAGCAGAAAGACCAAAGCAGAGCAAAGGTAAAACAGATTAACCTCTGAATCAGTAGGATTGCTGAATCAGAAGCATGTAAAATGGGGATTAATGGGATAAGACTGCCTAGGATTTCTCTCAGCAAGAAAACATTGGCCACAATTTATCTCTTCACTTGTACTTGACAAGAATGAATTATAACACCCCAAATGGAACAAACCTACTAGGCTGAGGTGGGTGGAAGACGAAAAGTGTTACACACTGTTACTGGACTTGGAAAATTTTACCATTTTTTCTAAACCTCTTCACTGTATTACATAAAGGACCCTGATCCAGCACAAGTAAACAAACCCAGTTTAAACTGTGATTTGATAGCCACTGTGAAAATGTCTTAGAGTGACTCAGTACATATTTTACCACACAGAAACAGATGACATTACATCATGTAAAAGGCAGATTTTCTGGCCGTTGCAGGCTTCCTTAGTTTCTGAACTAAGCTAAACAACAAACAGAAGGAGTCTGTTCCTATGAAAATTTCACCAATTAGACTTGCAAATACACTCTGTGTTTTGTTAAATGGAGGGCACTGCACAGTACCAAAGCAGAGAGGCGACTTCAAATTATGGGGTAGGGAATTCCTAAATAGCAACCAGGCATGCAGAGGCTGACAAGCTGCTGGAAATGGTTCCTGCGACTGTATTTCCTGCACTGATCCAGGGTTAACAATATCTCTAGTTAGTGCACAACTTTGGGAAACCTGATATTCTATTTACCTGTAAATATCTTCTGGCTACCTACATTAATCCTAATCAGGATGCACTCAGAATCAGCTACAGCCTAGGACTTTTAATGTCACAAGCACTACTGCTTGTCCTTTTCACTGCAAAATTCTCATCAGGTGGCAAATGGTTAAAGATCCTTGAGATTCAAATATATGCTGCTCTTGGAACCTGCTTGGCCTTATCAGCAGCTCCCTTACGTAATGTTTTTTATTACAGCAAGATACGAGGTCTGCACGAGGAAATTGCAAACTGCAGATGGTTAAAAGCAGTAACACGTCAGGGTATAATGATAGTGTCTGTGCAGAAGTTCTGGCTCTGTAGAACATGAGCTCCATATGGTGAGGCAGGGTTCATTCCTATCCTGAAGGACGTATCCAGTCACCTGAAGGAGGGTCAAGATAGGCTCCTGGTAAAGACAGTGCCCTGGGACACCAGGGAGCAAAGTTTAAGCCCCCATCTCTGCCACAGTTTTCCTATGGAAGTCACTTAATGCCCTGCTTCTCTCCAACCTGTCAAACCAAGATCTATGTATCCCTTCTCCCTTTGACTCTTTGGGGCATTGATATATGTAACACTTAGAACGGTTTAAACATGATTTAAAACTGAAGCAGACAGGCATACAAGCCTGTTAAACTGGTTTAAATCCATCTAGAAAAATCAAGTACTATATTTGAACCAGCTCCCTGTGAGCCAGTTCAGTGTGACGTATGAAAACTAAGGGTGCAGAAAGACATAACACTAGAACTGTTTCAAGAATGTCATTGATTGGGTACTGGTTCAAAAATACTCATGGCGCAACTACGATTTCAGGTGGGGGAGGGAGGTGGGTACAGATGGTTTGGTTTATCATCACATAAAACACAGCATATTTTTCTCCAGTTAAAGAGAATCTAAAAGCTGTACTAATATGTTAGGGGCCTAGTGCTGTATTTCTCAGTTTAAAAACAAAGCAAAAACAAATATAACTTTGTAGGCATGCGTATTAGTTTGCTAGATGATATATAAAGTTCAAAAACACAACAAACTGGGCAAAAATAGTCAAAAGAAAGTATCTGATTAGTTCTTGAGTAATTATAATTAAACGTGCATGTCTCATTCAGATTTGTAAAACAAAATCTAGCCTATTGAGCATCTTGACAGTACATCCAGTGCTTCACTGTTAGTCATCTCCACACCTGAGTTAATACACCACACTTGAGTTAAAGTTTTTAGCTAGAGCTAAAAACAGTCTGCAGGGCTGTGAAATAGAAGAGAGATTACCAGGAATGGCTAACAGATAGCAGAACTGCAGAAGATTCGTGGAACATAAACACCATTAAAAAGGAGAGAGGGCCATTAACACCTGTGGAGTGAAGAGAGATTAGCAGGAATCAGGTAGATTATAGTGAGCCATAAAGTCAGTCGACTCCCTTGCTGCTGCCTGAATAGAAATGCTATTGCCTCTCCTAGTCAGTTGGTTTTAAAGTCTGTGTGGAGCAGGAATCAAAGCGGGGCAGGGTGCAACCACACTGGAACAGCCTCTGCAAATGTCCCTGGACAGAAGTGTCCACATATACCCTGATAACTGTTCTAAATAGAACCATCTTCTCTTATAGATTGCATCGTAGCCAAAATGCCACCAGGGGGTGGTTGAGTGCCCAGATCATCAAGCTTTGCAGGGGTCGGTGCCCAGAGTTTTCCACAGGATTCCCTTAGAGGAGGAAGGAGGCCTGGATTGGGGCTGAAGGTTGGAATGGACGGGGGTGCCAGGTTTGGGGGGCTCTGTGGCACCCTGCTCATGGTTCCCATGGGGATGGGTGTGGTGTGCCCCCTCCCACCCCCCAAGAACTCCCTGGCTTTTCCAACCCTTGTGTGCAGGAGGATGGAGCCTGCAGACCAGGGCAGACTGCAGGAGTGCAGCACAGAGGGTGCGGGACAACTAACAGTTAATGGGATAATTCACTTCTGCTCTAGTAAGTGGCCATTGCGCAATGGCTGTTTCCCCACCACTACCACCACCCAGCAATTAACAGGTGCTTACTGTTACAGGCACAACTATCCACCTACCACAAACAGGGGACCACAAAACCCCTTTCCCTCCCCTCCCCCAAATAGGTCCAGGTTTCCTGCCCAGGGTCCCTAGCAGGGAAGTGAAATGGGAAGAGGCTTTCCGCCTCCCCATCTCTACAGACTATGGTCTCTGTAGGTGTCCTGGTTGCATCTGCCCTGCATGGGTTTGGTGCAGGGGTGGGGGGGTTGGCAGGGTAGGTGAGGAGCACTGCAGTTTGGGATGCCTGGAGGACAAAAATACTGTAGTTACTCCAATGTAAGAGGAAGTTATTCTCTCAATTCAACATGGGGAGAAGAGCCACTTAGATTCAAGTACAAGCCAGGAGGTGGGGGAGGGGCTATAGCACCAACTCCAACTCTGAAGCTGGGGTCAGGGTCAGAGCCCAGCCCCCACCCCTCCCCCACAGCCTTGGCTTCCCCATCCTGCCTTTGCTCCCCAGCATTGCATACCTTCTCCTTGCATCTCTGCCGGGGGCTCTGCTCTTGCCCAGGGCAGAGAGTACAGAGCACGTGTTGCCTCCACCCTCAACCCAACCATACTGTGGGCTCCCAATCAGTGACATTTTGGAACGGCTCAATTGTCTCATGTCAACACCTTCAGGCTGTAAGCTCTTTGGGGCAGGGGCTGTCGTTCAAAGGTGTCTGCACAGCAGCAGGGGTGTATAAATTAATGCTTTACAGCTTCAGTAAGAAGTGTAGCCATGAACAAAACTTAGTCCCATTTGAAAGCTGTGGTTTTGCTAGACTCCTTAGCACAGAAATTGTCTTAATCTACTTAAACCAATTGTTTATATCTGTTTCGGGGGGGATGCAGATGTGACCAACAATGAGGGAACTTTTCAGCACTGGTGTGCAATTCCCCCAATACAGACAAGACAAGCTTCCCTGCAGTTGGCTGGAACTGCAAGCAGTTCCTCTTCACTCCACCTGCAGTGAGAGGAACAGTTAAGATGCGATGCTTGTCTGCAGTCTCTGTGTGCAGTTGTGGATGCTTGGTACCCAGCACAGAATGCTACTGCAGCGGTTCCAGTCATCAGGGTGCTGCTGAGCTCACAAAGGAAAGCCTATCTAAGTATTCCCTAGGAAAGCACATGCCAAGGCCTCTCTCCCTTCCACTTCATACTTAACCAGCAGACATCTTTTACAGGATGCCTACTCTGAACAGTAAAGCAGGGCTTAGCAAAGATATTATCTCTGTCACATGACAAAAGCAATTAGAGAGTTAAAAAAAAAAAAAGAGGATGCAGTGGTCAAAGGCTAACACACGCCACCTCTGATATGGACTTTCCTTTCCCACTTCCTTAAAATTGTCAGTGAATTACTCTGCGAATCGCTCCATATTAGGGCAAGGGGGTGACAGGAGGGGAATTATGCTTGCAAGTGAAGACTTTGGGAAATGATGTGCATCAAACTTTCACTCTTGGGTCACTGCACAGCTACCCAAGCCCAGTTACTGATGACCAAAACTGTCTGTTCCTGTCCAATTAACATCCCAGGCTGGTGTACAAACAAGCAGAAGACTGAATTTATTTTACACCGGAGAAATCACTCACGGTGAGCATTGACTGATCAACCGTTGGTAACTTGCCTCAGCAAAGAGAACTCAGATGGAACAGACTGGAGATGCGACTCCTCTTTCACTCCAAGGTCTCACCTACAAATGTAATAGCTAATTCAGTTGTTGAACATGGTGTTTAAATGCTGATACGATGCTGGGTGCCTAAGGCAGAAAAAGGCAAGTTGTCTGTAGCATCATTTCATTTGGCTGTACACAAGCTCTCTCAGGACCAGGGGCTCAGACAGCACATCAAATGACTCAATATAAGAACCTGAGTAGGGTAGAAGTTATCCTTTGATGCTTCCAACAATCAGTCATAGTCAGCTGTGTTCCAACTAGTCACGTGTATTGTGAAAAAGGTTTAACATGGCCTGCTGAAACAAAACTGACCAAAAAGGTACAAATGCTTCCCCAATACTGCCTTAAGCAGCCTATGGAATTCACTGCTGCAAAATCTAGCCAGCCTCAAAAGAGGATTAGACTGTCCTGTTAAGTGACTCTCCTGCAGTTAGAGTGGTCAGAATAAGAGTTACAAGTACTACAAAACTGTAGGACATACACAGGTCACCAGCAGAAGTCAAGAAGAAAGTCATTCCCCTCTCACACATTCCTTCAAAATAAAATATTGCACAGATGGCTGAGTAGTATTGGAGGGGTTGGTACATTCCTCTAAATCAAGGACTGTAGCCCATTACAGCAAGCAGGACAAGAGATTATATGGATCGCTGGTCCATTCTGGCATCATGTTTCTACCATTTCTCCTACATAATCTCCCTTCTAACCACACGCTTGAAAACCAGCAACGTAGCGGATATGATTATCACAGGGACTAACCATCTTTCTGAAAAGGAGATCAGCCCACTGAGTGAAAAAACATTTCAATCAAATTGCTGTAAATGATTTTCCCCATATGTGAAAGAACTATTCAAGTTTGCAATGTGGTCTCTGCCTATGGCTGAATGTCTGAGTTTCCCAACTGTTTGACTGCGACAGGCTGGCTACATTAAAGCCAACTGTAATATTAATAATAATATTTATGTGCTACATAGAACCAGCCAGAAAATGTGATCCTCAAAGGAAGAATGCCAAAATGTGCCAGCTGTTACAAAGACATACATTTGTTCGGCACTTTGGGCCCCACCGTGGCATCAGCATTCATGTCTGGGCCTCTTGGGTGGGCACTGCTATTGCCACACAGACAAATCAGAATACAAACAAGTAAAACATCGCACAAAGGTGGTTGCTTCTACTATTGCACTTTCCAAAGGTTTGGTGTTGGACCAAAGCTCTTCAAAAAATGGAAACGTTAGCAGCGGCTGAAGTCAGCAATTCTTCAAGCCCCATCCTCCTCTCCTGCTTGTGAGTGGCCAGAAATAATAACCAGGCCTTTAAATTGCATAACAAGCAGAATTAAAAGCAAAACCAGGAGGCTCCTGGGAAAACTCCAAGCTCTGGTCTCACATGCTCGGCAAAAAGAAACCGTGATCAATTCAGCATTTGCCTGAACAGAGAAGAAACCGTTGTGTGAGTATAAGGCATTTCAGATCCCTGTGCTAACAGTGACATATTACACTGCGTGGAGCACTGTCTCTGCCCATACAGACCCTCAGTGTGTAACCTCAAAAGGAAAGAAAAAAGAAGCAATTCTTTGCATGAAAAAACCTTCCCTCATCAAGGAGAATGTAAAGCCTTTCCTTGTATAACAGGTGTACTTTGAACTAATCACAATCTCTTAAATCATATGGCTCAATCCTGACTTGGAGCATATCTGCCATTTATGACACTGGATTTCCAACAGGTCAGTCAACTGATCTTTGCCCACTTGCACTGAAACACTGACGAGGAAGGATGGTCCACTGGCTAGGGTGGGTGCTAGCCTGGAACTAGAAAAATCAGAGTTCAATTCCCCTCCAACGATCTTAAACTTGCTCTGTAATACAAGTCAGTCATTCTGTGCCTCAGCTCCCTATCTGCACTAAATATGTCAAGGGGCTACTGGGAGGGAGGACAGATACATTTAGAGACAATGAAAGGGTCAGATGTGACAGTGATATGAACAAAGCAAGTAGGATAGAAGTGATGTGATTTTTTTCACCAAGGGGTAAATAGTGTCATAGGTTAGGCCAGGTCTGAAGAGGAGATTTGGTCTCATGGATTTTTTGCCAAACTCATTACATACAGATTCTAAGGACATTCTTGCCATCCACAGCAAGGCAAGTAGTGTGCCCACAAGGATAACATTATTACCAGACTCAGGATATGCTGACAGTGTTACCATCCAGCCCAGTGATTCTCAACCAGGGTGCCACAGCAAATCCTTTCAAGGGTGCCATGCAATGTTAGTACCCTTGGTGTGCAAACATGCTTCACAAGACAAACCCAGAGATTTCAAATAGAAATCCTTAGTATCAAAAATATTGTGACCTGTTGTGGTTTTTCTGTGTTCTTAGCAATGGAAGAACTGCTCTATTATTTTTCTATAGTCAAAAGATAGTGAAAACTAAGAGCTGGCATTTTCTGAGGGATGCCCTGAGTATATTGAGGGGTGCATTGAGTATAAAAATGTTGGGAACCATTAGTGTAGTACCTCTGAAGGCAAACAGCAAAGCTAAGCTCACTTTTTTGACAGATAAAGGACAGGGAGAAAGAGGAAGTTGCATGTAACTTCTGTTTTTTGCATCTCCAGAAGATGCAGCATTTTTAATGTTATGGGTTACTGTTGCTAGACCCACTAATGTGGATGGCCAGTGCTTGTATTTGTAAGGCGCTGCACAGATCAAACTTTGCCTTCAATGAAATACAGTTCAAAACTTGGATATTAAAAATCGTGTTCTCCAATGCCACCCTCCCTGCTTTGTTCAGCACCATTTCCTGGAAGTTCACGTGGTATAAATGCTTCTCCTTCAGAATGTTTTCCCATGAAAAATGACCAGGCAGCTGTTTCATTTATGAAAATGTGGCTTGTTTTGGAATATTTGAAACAATCCAGTTTAATATAAAGAAAAATGAACTGCCAAAAGCTAACAGCATAAAGTCAGGATTGGACAATAAATCTGTCACCGCAGATACCTCCAAGGAATAAAAATGTGCAATAGAGCTGAGCTGCTGCCTTCTTGGTCTAATCAGAACTGAAAGGTGCTAGCAAGTTTGCAAATGTGCTGTCATAGGGTAGGAACGGGAGACCTTATGCGGGGCTTTTCACACTCTGGGTTTCAAAATTAAACAGAACTTTAAATGATGTTCCTCAAGGCATGGCACTCCTGTAGCCTCCGACTGAACTCTGAAGGCACAAAGCTAGTATGGTGGCAGGTGACAGTTGGGAGAAATCCATTTCAGCTCATGTTTTGGTCTCCTAGAAGCTCCTATAGAACCTGTTGCATGGAGACCTCACTTTCCAAGAGATGGCACCCCAAGCTAAAAACAGGACTTCTATGGAAATACACAGCATACACATACAACATGTTCTTGTGTCCAAGCACCTACTAACTAAAAACAACTATGTCTGGAGTCAGGCGACTTTTCTACAAGAAAGGCTTCTAGCCTAAAGGCCCAGTTAACTATATGCTACTGTAGGAGCAAATAAGACTCAACTGTCTCAAGTTCTGACCTTTCCCCTCCCCATGGTATTTTAACACAAAACACTTCTGACAATCAGCTATTTCCTGCTGTTACAGGTTGGGTTAAGCTTTGTTGAACTTGGCACATTTAACTGCAATTTTTCAATTAAGATAGTTGTGAGAAGGCTTCTTGTAGAGAAACTGTATTGCATGGAAAATACCTAGCTAAAATTTGGCTAACTTCAACAACCTGCAACAGCCCGAGTTTTTGGCTAGGCATCCAGGTGAAAAGGGGTAACTCCACCATGCAAGGCCTATTGCCTAAGGCACAGTCAAAAGACATCCCAACCTTTTGCAATTTAATGTTAAATTAGAGGATTTTTCACCATAAACACTGGCACAAACCAAAGACTTCCCCCAGCCTCTGAAAGCTTTATAGCAATGGCAAGTGAAGGCTGCTGGCCAGATGCTTCCCTGCCTTTTGTTTTGTAACAGCTTGAGAGACATGGAAATCACAGAACAAGAAACTTAGCAGGTGCATTTTTCTTTACAAAAAGGAGAACTGTATGTGACAGCAGCTGTATAACCCTGCTGACATCGCCAGCTGTAGGTTCTTTGGATCAAAGAAACGTCTTCCCCTACCCATACATACTGTGTTAATTGCATCAGATATGCTGGTACAACCTAAACTAGTTTTAAGTTAAGCCAGTTCTTATTCATTCTTAGCTCCCCCGCTTGCCTTTCTTATTTTAACCAGCCCCCCTTCTGCCCCTCTTAAAGTGAGCCTGAGTCTCATTAAAGATGCTATGCTGAAAGCTCTGGAAATCAAAACAAATTATTTAAGCCTAATTCACTACTGTTTTGCTACTTATGCTGTCATTCACACTACAGCAAAATACCTGTAAACTGTTCCCCTTTTGATTCAGGGGTGTCATTGTAGTGAGCATGTTTGTTATTACCCTGAAATAGAATAGTTTTCTGATAGCATACTGTTAGGTTAACAATAATTTGGATTATTAAGAAGTATTAGCTTTGCAGCTGAATACAAGGCATGACCTGTGGCCTAGCAATGCCGCTGACCACAAGGCAGAATGATAGCTAAGCCTTTGCTTGTGTCAAGTAATCATTTTAACTGTGTTAAGCATTTTCTGAGTAAAATGCAGCAAGTGGATCTGTGTCTGTGTGATGGAAAATCAGCTACAGCAAGAAGCAAGATAAGACAAAGAAGCCATTGTTTTAAGTACAGTGATCGTGTCCATAAGAAGTATCTACTACTGTGCAAGGTTTTGCTAACATATCATAATGTTACTGTTACTTAACTTTTAGCTTTTAAAAAGTGCTAGTTCAGCTTAATAGAAATATGCTGTTACAAAGATTTGTAAAGCACCGCCCACGTATTCCTTTTGTTAACCCTGTAGTCTTGCCTTATTGTAAAAAGTATAAAAGATCGCCCCACCCTTGAGGGGGGGCCATTTTGCCTTTTGCTGGCCTTATGGTCTTTGCTCGAGCAAATAAATGACTGTCAGTTCTTTACCTGCGTTGTCTGGTCCCTACTGCAGCTAGATAATGAACTTTAGGGAGTTTTCTCCCACCACATCACTGACTGCACAAAACAAAAGAACATGAAGACCTTTATCAGTCATTTGTCTGTAGGCAAGTTTACATCAATTCCATGTAAAGCCCAAGATGGACATGGTTATTTTTAATTTATGTTCAGCTCAGAGCAGATCCTAACAGACTTCAGCTAAACCAAAATAAGCCAGTTTAAACCAATTTAAGGGGCTACAGAGTTTTGCACCTTTGGAAATGGCACCTTCAACTGGACAAAATTAACTCTGAATGTAGACAAGTCCTCTGTTTTCAAATTAAGTTACTGACTGGCAGGAATATGGAAAGCTTTTTTCACCTAGAATAGGGGTGGCCAACCTGTGGCTCTGGAGCCACCTGTAGCTCTTCAGAAGTTAATATGCGTCTCCTACTTCTGAAGAGTCGCATGTAGCTCTGGAGCCGTAGGTTGGCCACCCCTGACCTAGAAGGACCATCTCCAGAAGACAGACATAGGTCCACTTTCTGCCTGTTCAATGACTAGGCTTTACTGAAGCTGCCAATCAGTATGGCACAATTACCAGGAACAGCTCATGTGGCATGAATATCATCTCACCAGGAAATGGAATAGCTGCTGGAAGGAAACTACCAGGGTCACTCCATATCAGGGCTAGATTCAGACAAAAGATCTGGAGGTGAAAGACTGCATATTCTCATCTCTTCTCAGCCAGTCTTCTGGCTACCATGCTGCAAGTGAGCCTGAGTTCCAGCACTAAACTTCTGTGAATCTGTGTGCGGGTCTACCACATAAACTAGGCAGAACGACCAACTGACCATGACTACAAGGATCTTTCTGCAATGCCACTTACTGACTCTAGGCATTTATATATGTGCTCCAGGTGTGGGGGAGAGTGCTTTAAATTAGAACGACTCTGAGAGCCGCTCCAGTTAAAGCGCCTGGAGCATCTCATGCATCAGCGACCCCACACTTCAAAATGGTGGCGGGTCGCTTTATCTAAAGTCTGTTGAACAAGCTTTAAAGTGCCCCTGCTGCCATTTTGAAGCGCGGGGATGCTGGTACACAAGATGCGGAGGCTGGCTGGAGCGTGGTAATTACCAGGCTCCAGCAGACCTTGATTAATCGAGTCTGCTCTGACACGCTGTAATTACAGCATGTCGGAGCACCCTCTGCTCTTGTGTAGAGGCACCCTCTGTGCTTTCCTGTTTTGGTTTTTTTTTTTTTTTTACCCACACCAAAGCTGACAGAATGGAGTTCACAGTTTCACAAACTTTGAATGTTTTATCCTCCTTCAACCGCACTGGAATATATTTTGTGCCGCACTCTACCCCCAGGGGACAGATCATGGGAGGGGGAGAAACCTGACCACAATAACTGGTTTAATAGATTCCACCATCGTACAGAGAAGGCACTTGAACTGCAAGAACTGTACTGTGGACTTGGAAGGGAAAGGCTGAGGAGCAGCAAGGGATCTCCCTCAGACAGAGCTGGACTTACCAATGGTATCTTGTTCCCTCCTCCCTCTACCCCACAAAAGCACAGGCTCCTGACCCAACTTCTGCATGTACATCATCATGGATGGGACTGGCCTAGAGAACCATGAGAGGATGAGCAAGACGTCATCCTCTAAATAAACATATGAAAATAACATGGCATGTATTTGCACACCTACACACATATTCCTGTTGCAGCAGAAAGGATCTCAAGTGCTTGTGCCAGGGTCTGAGCACAAGAGCTTTATATAAGACATTATTCCCAGTAAGGAAGGGTCTTGGAAGTGGATGGTGATGCAGTGAATATGGCTCCCCTTTCCCCCAATCTCCTTTTTAGCTGCCACTGGTTTAGCCCCTCTCAACAATCTGGAGATCTGCAGACACAGGTTACACAAGCCACATACGGGGAGGAGATGCAATTAAGTGATCATACCCTATGATCTTTAGGACAGATCACAATTGTGTTTTGAACCCTGTCAAATCATTCTACGTTTCCATAGCTTTTCTTGCAACCAAAAAAGCCTGAAAGATGATGTACTTGAAAACTGAGATCAAGCCTGACTCTTGTCAATGTTTTAGCGCACACATGTTACGGAGTAAGAATTTGCCTCAAACACTGATACCCCCTCTTCTACTTGGAAACCCCCTATGAGTGGGGAAAAAAAAGAGGAAGAAGTTGACAACAACTAAAATAAAAACCAAAAATCCAACCCCCTCCTTAACAAAGTTTTGTCCCTCAAACACTTGAGACTACTCGACAACTGCCAGGCTATTTGCCTTACCTATAAGATGGCAGTGTTTGGCAGTCAGTGCCTAGTCAAGGTGACGAGCATAAGCCACATCAGCGAGTACGAGACACATGATCACTGCCAAGATAGGTCCAAACTCTATTTAGAGCTTGGTGTGGTGATGAGCTCCAACACAGACACTCTCTCTGGGGCAACAAATGACAAAGAATAACTTCTTTGGGATTTCATTTAAGCAAAAATAACAACTACACAGGAATGAACAAATGGAAAATCTTACTGCAATCAGTATCCATCAGGAAAATCCTTAACACAGAAAACAGAATTTTAATGTTTCAGCTCTAGCCTCCTTTGATAAATGACCTACTTAAAAAAAAAAAAAAAAAAAAAAAAATCAGACATTTGGCTCTTTAGGGTCATAAGAGTGCGCTGTACAGAGGCAGGAAAATGTCAGCTGAAATAAATGTATATGGAGCATAATTGAGGTAATTAAAGTTATACGTCAATTAATGTGTTCTGTGAACTTCTAATCCAACAAGCATCACCTACCACCCAATGTCCATTCTGGAGCTGTAGTCTCTATACACATGGTATTAGAAAAGATGAAAAAGGTTAAAACCAAGCTAAAAGGCAATAGAACCTCAGATTTTTGCGAGCGATATCTTTTACTGGACCAGCTACATGGTTGGAATAGACTTAGACAAGTTTTTGCATACAATGCATTTTTCTTGGGAGCTGTACTTCTTTTCTGCCTTTATAAGACTAGGATTTTCAGAGCTATATAGGAGAGTCCCACATAGCACACTTGCTCTCAGCAAACTACATACTGTGGGCTTTCTTCCCCAATGAGCAGCTGATTAGGTTACAAGCCACCACCCTTTCAGGATATTATAAAATCTAACGTGACTAAGATTTTCAACAGCTATGAGTTTTATTTGCCTCATAAAAGTCCTCTTTTGAAAATAATTAAAATTCCCTGACAAGTTTATCAGAGGAAACTCCAGAGAGACATTTTAGGAGACTGCATGGCTCTGGCTTTGGTAGCGCTCTCCCTCTTCTATGTCACAACCTACCCCAGCAAAGGTTCCTGTTCAGTGGCTATTAGAGGTCCTCGTGAATTATTGCTGTGATCTACATCAAGCTGCCAGCACAGCACCTCACTCTATCTACTCAGCAACATCAATGCAGACAGCCACAGCAAAAAGGCCCAAGACTGAATGGACACAGAAAGTCAATTTTCCTCGCAGCCTTACAGTATAGCATGCATTCACAAAGAGGCTTGGAGGAAGCCTGCAGTTAATGCCAGGCTGTACCTACTCTGCTTTTTAACTAGAGGAGCTCAGCCTTCAAAGTTGACAGTCCAGCAGCTTTAAGTTCATTTAAACAAAAGTCAGGGATCTAATGAACTCCTAGGTCTCACCTCCACTGGAACCTAGACAGTAAGTCTCAACTTCTCTAGCTCCCTCACTCTTGTTATTACTGAGACTTACATTTGTACAAGTCACAGAGTCAACACTATGCTGAACACTAACCAAGTAGTCAGACCACACTAGCAAATGAACAGCTACTGGAAATTTGAAATGGGTTCTTCGACTGGGAGTTGGCAAATCATGCCAAACCTGTTTTCAGATGTGTGCGTGGCAAGATCTCTATTTTTCCAGGCTCCATATTCACAGCAGTGCCTGTGAGGTTATGACTCAATCTTACAGTAGTTGGCACATTACCCAGTACACTATATAATGGTTACACTTTTCATGCAGAAGAGAATGAAATGCCGATCCCTAGACCTTACCTGCTTATCCTTGTAATCTCGGTATCACACTTTCCTAGCAACTAATACCTTCTGCCTTCTCATTTTCTTATGAATCCATTAAAACCTTATCTTTTAGAGAGGTATTATTTTGCAATACATTACAGTTTCTTGTTGGTATATTTCCTGACAGAGTTTATCATCATTTGACACTGCTGTTTTTATGCAAATGGTCAAATTACTGAAAATGCATTAGCTGTGTCCATTCCGGGGGTCCATGCAGTTTTATTAACCACTTTAAAAAGTGAATTCAGCTCAGCTTTTTTAAACTGACAAGTACCATGTAGACAAAGCCTCACAGGCAGATAATTAACATTCAGAGAAGAGTCCTTCACTGAAAAACTAAGCTGACTCTGAACACATGCTGCATGTGCTTTAGGAAGCAACTCTTAGAGGTCTAGGTTAGTTTCTCCCCTTCCTTCCTAATCCTGGGGATCTCTTGAGGACCCCAGTCCATTTACAAGAACTCTGAGCGTTGACCCTTTGCACTGCATTATCATGTAAACGTAGTGGAGCAGAGCATGGAGTAGAAGGAGTGCCCTGCAGCGAGGATCAATGTTCACACCATGTTATTTATTATGACAACCAGCTGAAAGGGAATTAGATCTAGAATGCTGCTCACCAAATCCTCTGGCAGAGACAGGCTAAAATGGAAAGCTCTTCTTTCCCAAAGAACAGCTTTGACTACAGCAGGCAATCTGTCACCACTTAAAACTATCTGTTGCTCATTTGGCCTAACACTTTGATTTGTACATGAACTGCACATTCACATTCTTTTTCCTTCCTCCTGTATTCACCTTTATGGAGCTTAAACAACAATAAAAAAAAAAGATGTGAACCACCAGACTGTGCACAGGCACCCTTCCCTGCCTCATGCTTTAGTCATGGCTTCCAGGTGTCCTCCCTGGGGCCAAGACTTCCTGCAAAGCAGAAGTACCAAATTATCCATCGAGATTTTCCTATCTACACACTATTCCATCCCATAGAACAGCTGTGCTGGATCCAAGGGTTCCTTCCAGCCTCTCTCTCTTAAACAACTTGCAGCCTCCTTATGACTGTAATGCAGAGTTCACATCCGGGGGTACTACAAAGCATAGCAATTATTCAGAGTTTGCAAGAGCATCTCCTCTAATCCAAACTGTGATTGGCAAACCCCTACAGAAGGGGCATCATGTTCATTCACCACCCCCACACCCGTCCCCCCAGTCAGATCCAGACCATGGGGCTCCCTTTGGGGTTGGATCCAGTTCCACCACCAGCAATGGAGCAAGTGTCTGACCCGTGGGGTTTACGTTTGACAGCCCTGCCCTAAAGCATACCATGTTTTGCTGCCAGTCAGGGAAATCCCTGCTATCCTCAGGTCCAGACTTGAAGCCTGGATTCCCCAACCCTTCAAGGGTTGCAAAATAAGACTAGTTACAGCATTCCCCTTTGAAGCCATATAAACAGGCAAAGATAGGAAGGCGGCAAATGTACTAGGTACAAGTACCAGGTGGTATTTTACTAAGGCAATAATACAGAAGAAAAATTTTTAGTTTTAAATTGAAGTTACACAAATATTCCCCACTTAAAGCACCGCTGTAATGGATATTAGTTACAGAATCTAAAATGTGTCAGCCTGGAAATTCTGAGGTTAAGATCATTTAGAAATATTTCTCAGCTAGAAAACAAACATGTAGGCCCAGTGAAATTATCTGTAGGCTATGGCACCAAGTGTATACTGATTCAGTTTCATGACCTGCAGGTAATTAGTATGAATATTTTCAGTTGCATATTCTCATTCACACCAGACATCTTTTTAATGGATATGTCATCAGCATAGGATAACCTCTTCCTTCTTACGGTAGCTGCCTACTTACTGGATGGCTTTTAGTGCACTTTATTAAATGTACACATTTATCTTTGTTATTGAGTCAACATTTTACAGCACGTATTTTAAATCTGGGGGCAAAGTCACTGTAGATGTAACTTCACTGACTTCATGGTAGTGACTTCAGGTGCACATGGGTCCCAAACCCAGATGATGTAAGATTCCCAAAGCTTAACAAGATCATGCACTTGCAATCTAGACAAACAAGGAAAAGAAACAAATGCAAGATCCTAGCCCAGCCCAGAAGCAGCTCCCCACCCTGCCACACGCCCTGCCGGGGGCCAGTCTCCATGGAAGCCCCAGCCCTGGCCTATCACAGCGCGGCTGCTGGGAAATGGAGTCTGGCCGCGGGTGCCTTAAACAGACACTGTCCCTTTAAGAGTCTAGGAGGAATTGCCACTGTAGCTTACTGTATTCATTTTGCTCCTGCAGGATATTGTCATCTATTTCCAAGCCCACATGGCATCTTCACCACTATAATGAGTGAACAGGGGCATTTCTGTTTTGGGTCCCAAACCTACAAGCATTTATGGAAGATGGTTAATTTCACATATGTGAATAAATCCATTGTGGCCAATGGAACCATAAAGTACTTACAAGCTCAGGGTGCGTACAGAAGTGCTCTGTGCACATTTTTCAGTGCTGTAATTTAGAGCACTTTTTATAGCACTATAAAGTTACACTTTTAAACACGACAGAAGTGCAGTGTTTGGTGGAGTGGGGATGAGGGGCGGGGTCTCAGCCTCTAAGCCTCTGGTCCCCAGTGTGTGTTTGTCTGTCTGTCTGTCTGCCTGTTCCAGCTGCAGTGTGTGTCCCCCATCACTGGGAGCAGCCATCAGGTTTGCCATGAGGTCAGGCACCAAGCTTCTGGTCCCTAACCATGCAAGGTCCCAGGGGGTGTGTGCACATCTGTGCACATGCCCCCCCCCCCCCCCCCCCAGCC
>NW_005841925.1:1839607-1859743 GCF_000455745.1 Alligator sinensis
TGTATGGCCCAGTCGCTGCTGTCTCAGTCGACTGGCAGGAGCAGGATGGGTTACCAGCTTTTGCAGGCTTGGCTAGGGCTCCCAGGCTACCTCTGGTGGTGCCAAACTAAGATCCCAAAGCCCACGTGCTACTGGCAGAATTGCCAGATATTTGACCAGCACACCCAAATTACTTAAAGCACAGCAGGTTGCTAAACTGCTGTAAAAAATAGTGCTTCAAACTTAATGCCTCATTTAAGAAGGGTTAATCTGAAGTGCTGTACCCGTATTTAAAATGCTGTAAAGCCATGCACTTTTGTTAAGCCATGGCAATAAAGCGCTTTTAATGTTCGCATCCAGCTTGCATAAGCTGTGGGAGGCAATGCTGACCTAATGACCATATGAGACTGCTGGGAGGTTTTTGCTTTTTTTATACAGTGTGTTCACACTTCTTTATCACCTCCTTTCCCTGGCAATTTAATTTCACACAAATTTAAAATTAAACAATGCTTGGTCAGGGCTAGGGGTTTCTGACCAGTTGTCAGAAAGGCTGCACATGCTGCTTTAAACATAACAGGGTGCTAAGGTGCAACTGAATGACTCCTACCATGTCTGCATAGTGAGAAGAGCTTGTACCCCAGGTTCAAGTATGCTGTGCACCCCGATTTCTGTGCACAGCTGCCTGTACAGCATTCATGTTCACCTTCCAGGATTCCACAGATACAAGCAGCAAGTGAAGTACTGAAGCACAGGCCTAGTAAGTCCTCTGTGCTGCCTCTGTAGAAGAAACACATATAGGAAGGAAAAACTGCCTTTCTAGGATCTGCACACAGACACATCACTCTAGGATCCTTACCAGAGACAAAAGCAGGGCTTAGGACCATGACTGTACCATGTAGTCTGAATGGCTTTTTCAGATGTGTAATGCCCTTGCCAGGAAAGGACCCTTTCCTTTCCTGCACAGCCCCCTGCCTCTTCAAAATGCTGCTTCCAGCAGAATGAGAGGGGCAGGAAAAGGAGAAGCAGCAGCATGGAACCAGCTCTAAGGCAAAAATGTGGGACTTGGTGAAGGGATGACACAAGATTGATTTTCTGCTCCACCAAGCTCCCCATGTGACCTCAGCTCTCCTTCTGTCCAGTGGGGTTTGAAGGCAATTCTTTACCTCCCAGTGGCACCTGAGGATCAACATTCCAGATCAGGAGGTGTTGAGATACAAAGGAGGACCAAGTAACAACCCCCCCCCCTCCCCCGCCAAAAAAAAATCGACAGGCAGGTTTAAAAGACAAGGAGGGGGCAGGAATTACATTTATTCTGTTTTATGTAGGATCACTACCTTAAATGAGTACCTGCTACAGGTTAAGTGGCTCTGTTCAACAAGCCTCCCCTAGCTACATGAGACCTCTTACATTGAAAGTGCATCTTTCCTTTAGTTTGTGGCTGTAGATACCATCTCATCCCAGAGAAAGGATTCATGAGCTACCACATTAAATGCCAGAGCACAAAACAGCTTGCCTCCTCTCAGATCACAGGAAGGGAGAGCTCATTTCTGGCCAGGATAAGCCCTTCTGCCCATGGTCAGGAGAGCACTGTGACCAAACTGCCTATACAATGGATTGTAACATAATGATGGACACTTAGAAATGTGTATAAAAAATGAAAAGCATCATGTCTCTTGCCGGCCTCAGGAGTGGGCGATGTGGCGACTTTGCAGGACGCCATGGTCAGGGGGCACCCCCCCACCCCCCCCAATATGCTCACAGCAGTCTTCCTCAACCCCCATCCTTGCCCCAGGCAGGAGCAGTGTCCAGCCCAGCTTGCTCCACACCTCTGCTCAGGAGGAACCGAGCCAGGCAGGTGCAGACGGGGTGGCACCTGCTCCAGTCCCCCTGCCTTTCTCCCACACAGCAGCAGCAATGCTTGCCTGCCTGCCCGCCCGCCCACCTGGTGCACCATGCCATTCTGCCCCCCGCCAAACTGCACCCTATGCCCCTGCTTGCAACAGCACTACTGACGGGGGGGGGGAATATGCCAAAATACAAGTTTGCCCAGGATGCCATTTTCCTTAAGGCGAGCTCTAGGTGCATGCAATGCATCAAGAGCTCTCATATATAAAGGTCATCAACTTGTGCCCATTTCAAACAAGATTTTTTTAGCTCAAAATGCTAAAAAATGGAAATGCTTTCCAATTCTCTGTTTCCTTTCTTCTGAGTCTGTATATTGGCTCCTTCTGGAGTCTTTTAAGTGGTCATTATCAGTTGTTAACTAACCTAAAAGAAAGTCCCACAAAAATATGAACTGGGGATCATTTTTTTGAAGGACTGCAAGAGGTTTCCTCCTCCTTGTTTGCATTTGGGAGAAAAACACATTGGATCTTTATTTCCTTCTCTTTCATTGAAGCTCCTTGCAAGGTACTTAAAGAACTGATTAATCATGTCACAAAGCTGTGACCTAAAATGTCTCAAAGCATCTCCAGAAGAGTTCCACGACAGCTGGAAAACGTATAGACAGCTGAATTGACATTTGCTGCATACCTCCCGTGTTTCAAATTACAGAGACCAGTCAAAGATAAACAATGTACAAAACTACAGCTTGTTACAGAGCAGCTACTGGATCAATCCAAAATACTTTTAATCAAAAGAAAAATTTAGATCAACTAATTGCATCCCAGAGGAGAGAAAAGTTAAAGAAAAAAAAGACTTGTTTCCCTTCGTGTGGACTCTAGCTCAAATCTGCAAACAAATCATTAACTCATTTCAAACATACAGGAACAGGCCTGCCTAGTCCCCCACTGATGCATTAACATTAATGGTAGACAAACACATGCTCCCTCTCCCAGTAATTGCTAAATTTTCAGCAGAGACTTTTGATGTTGATTTTCCTAACATAAAAATCCCACCAAGCTGGCATTACAAACATTCTGCAAATGCAGTAAATTCAAAGGCTTATGTCCACATTTTCCAATTTGCTTTCTTTGTAAAGAAGTTCAGTCACTACTGCTCTGCAGGGGAGCAGAATTGAAAATTGCAGCAACCTCTCTGAAACGCTAGGGTCTGAAAAGAAGAATCTCTTGCAAACACCAGTTAACCCAATACCACCCACTGTAGGCAGGAAACAGGGAACTGCTCCATGACATTAACACTTTTGATGCTCAAACTAGAAGTAGTAAATACCGCAGAGCATTCATCACGACCATTTATGACCATATTAGAGCTCCAATTCAAAACAAGACTTGAGCATGTACTTAAGTTCAGAATGCTTCACTGAACTGGGTTCCATGAAAGTAAAAATGTAGGACAACGCCACAACATCCATTTAGATTGCTTGTTCCAGAAGGCTAGCTTTGCCCAACAAATCCATACAAACTTCTAATCCAGAATCTGTTGCTTATCTATTGAACATGAAGTCATTTACACCTGCATAAGGAATTGGGAAGATCTTTCAAGAGGAAAGGTGCTCTATAGCCCCAAGACAACATTATAACCCATTGTATTACAGCCATCATTGAAATGGAGCGATGTACAAGGAAGGATATACACCATCAACCCTTTGCTATCATATCAGCACAATGAAAAGATGAAATACATTTTGCAGACTTCATGCATCAGACAAGTAAAAAGAGAGAGAACTACAAAACATGTTTGAGGAAGGAACCTGCTCTTTACCAGAAAATTGCACACCCTTCTGGGATGTTTCTGAACATGTTCACACTAGTAAGAAAGACTTTTCTCTAACAAAAGTGAAACTCAGTATCTGTATGTATAAAGTCCATCTTCTAGGAACCTACAGAGAAAGGTACGACTCCTATGTTAAACTTCCTTAAACTCAGGTAACAGAACCCTCTATTAATAGCCAAAGGAACTACTGTTCACTCATGATGACAAGTAGATCTTGCTGGCTTCATCTAGGATAAATTAGGATCTTAATGGTTTTAGAAGAACCTCCCCCCCCCCCAAAAAAAAAACACCCCAAAAACCCAACCCCCCCAAAACACCCCAAAAAACAAAACCCTAGAAACTGAAATACAGTAGGTCTGTGCAGGGAAAAATGCAAACTTGAAAGACAACTTCAGACTGATGTTAGTGTTATTTATGTTGACAATGAGGCCAGCATCCATGAAGGGTTATGGTACATATGTATATAGCATGCAGACATGTCCTCTTCAGAGGAGGGCAGGGAACTCTATCTTCTTACAAAGCATTTCTAACCCACTCTATACTCCCTTCTCACTCTGTCAATATTAACCCCTTGTTAATAGTAGAGTAAATAAGAAAACTTTCATTTTTTCCTCATGTCACATCACATTTTTCTGACTTGATTAGGCCATCCAACTGTAGACCACATCCACAAAAACAGAAGAGAATATTTGCAGTATACCACAAAGACTTGCTGTCATAGCTATGCCCACTAGAAGTATCAGGGACATGGGGATGGGAAATCACCCCTTTTACTCAGCATAGCTACACCAACAAAACTACCTCCTCCAACACCCCTGCAATTTATATTAGCAAGGGCATTCTTTTGCTGATATAGGTTGTATCTGAGGGTAATATTTGGTCACAGCAAACCCATTAATTTGGAGAACCTACGAGTTTCATGCTGTACCTTGCCCCGCAATCAGAGGACAGAAAGAACACAGATTCATGGGAGACAAAGTTCAACCAAGGATCTAGGCACATGAGAAAGAATGAAGACATAAGCTCTCCATACAGCAATACCTGTGAGGCAATACACTGTAGTAAGGAAACATACTCAGTAAGGTTATTATTTAGCTGTTAAGCAGAAGGCAGGGCAGGGTGGCACCTTAGAGATTACCTAGTTCATAGAGGCATGAACCTTTGACAAATGCTATGAATGGATGCATTTATAGCGTCAAACGAAGCATGCTGTTTCCTATTAAAGTTCATTCCTTGCTAAACCCCTAGTCTCCAAGGCACTGGCTCTCAACCTTTTAGCTTCAAGGCATCCCTCAGATAATGCTAGCTTATGACTTTCACTTGTTTTTTGACAATGGAAAAATAATAAGAGCAATTCTTCTGTTGCAAAAAAACTCAAAATGACCACAACAAGGTACAATGGCTTTGACACAATAGATTCCTATTTGAAATGTCTGGATTTGTCTTGTGAATCATGTCCAGGTGTCTGCCCACTTAAGTGTTAATATTGCCTGACACCCCATGGCAGCCTGGATGAGAATCACCTCCCTAAGGTGGCATGCTTTACCTTCTGCCTGGCTTTAGACTAACATGATTAACTACCTCTGTACTCATTTTCTTGTTGTAAGCAAACTGCAAGCATGCTTGATAACTATTCTTTGAGTATTTCTCCCTTCTCACCCCCCATATGTTCTCCCCCACACAAACCTCTGTTGCAAAACTGACTAAAAATTACTGTGCCAAAATCATAGCTTTACTCATATCATACAGAGAAGCGATTTAATTACCCCAAAACATTTTTTTGCCGGTATAAACTATGTTTTAATGTGGGACTTGCTATACCAAAAATCCTTTGCAGTATAGACTAGCCCATACCAAGAGACAGTCTTTGCCCATGGAAGTTATAGTCTAAGTCAGTTGCTCTCAAACTTTTTGAACTTCAGACACCCCTCCATAACTTCTGTGAACTGAATGGCACTCAATATTACAGAGCTTACCTCTTTGCAAAAGGGCTGGGCAGTGTGGGTAGGAGACTGGCTAGGAAAGACCAAGCCTCAGCCTACATTTATCTACTTATCTCCTCATTTCTATAAGGTACCACAAATTATATGGAGGGTGCTGTTGCCCTACAAAACAGAGGTATAAGCAGCTCCATTTTACAAAGGAGAATGGAGCGATAGGAAGACTAGATGATTTGCCTGAGGCTACAAAGGGAGTCTGTGGCAGAGAAAAGAACTGAAACCAAAACACTTAAGATTTGGTTCCATGCCTGAACTGAAAGAAAGCCTTCCTTTGATCTGAAAGCATACTACCAGCAAGGGGGCCATTAAGGCCATTTATGAAATTCCAGGGAAAGTTTTTACTTTCCTTGTGATATAGATATATATAGATATAGATATATCTATATCTATATATACACATATATATATACACATAAAAACTCCTAAAAAAGACAGCAACATATTTTTGCTTACAAATAAAACTAGATCAAGGTGTGAAGCCTGCTGAAAAGTCAGGGGATTTAGTGCGTGCAACTCAAGTGTTTGTTGTAGACTTCATTCCAGTGGCTTACTGGATTTGATGCACAAGCCTCAATGACTTCTCTTCAACTTGCTCACACTCAGTAACATTCCTACAAAGCATTTACACTTCATTCTTCAATAGGTATGAATTTTATCCCCATTCATTTGTGTGCCCAGTTTCCACTGATTTTTATTGGATTTTTCTCTCCCCTTGGACTTTTCATATCAGTTTCAAGTAGATCCAGATGGAATAAAAAAAAAAATCCTTTAGAGGGTGGAAACTTACCAGGCATGCATTCAAAACTTCTTTCTTGCTGGCGGGAGGAATTATCGGGCCTGTGGTAGAAAACAAAGCAAATAAGCCAGGACAGAGAATAGCTACAGCTAAAAACAGTCAATCCCTGCAAGCATAGAATATCTGTAAAAAATACTACTTTGTGCATCTATAGTACCCTTCCTGTGAAACTATCAAAGCATTTCACTGAAACGTGGATGGGATAGAGGTTCACACTTTTTATTTTCCATATAGGGAAACTAAGAGAAAAAAAAGATGAAGGTGAGGATTCAGTAAAGAACACATTTTTAACTCCTACTGAAATCAATGAGACTTAGGGTATGGACACATGTAGACTTGGAGCTGTTTCAAAAGGGGAACATTTCAAAGGGGAGTTGCTGATCGGAGGTGAGCAACATGTTCCAACAATTAGATGTGGACAAGCTGGGATAGACACAGATGTAGCAAAACTGCTCCAACATTAACCCTGTTAGAACAATTTTAGAGCCCCTGGGGGCTGCTTGCTGCACATGTCGTAGGCTGCATTCAATCGGGGCTGCGTGGGTTCCCTGGGACCTCTGCTATGGGCAGTCTCCCTGTCACGTGAGCAGTATTATCTCCCCACCACTGCTGCTACACAAACAGTGCAAACTAAAGCTGAGCGAAATTTTGCCGAGTGTTCTGTTTTGAAGCTGTTTCAATGCGTTTCGAGCTCAAAACAGCAAAATCGAAACAAAACAAAAAGCTTCCAAACAGCTTTGAAATTAAATGAGGGCACGTGAGCTCTGGCTCTGCCCGCTTCCTGCGGGCTGAGCTGCATGGGGTGGCGGAGCCAGTTGGAGTGCGGGCCCCCTGACCTGTGCACCAGATAACAGGAGGCTGCCACTGCAGCCCTGGTGCTGCCTTAGTCAGGTGCCTGCCCCCTGCACCCAGTCCCGCTGACCGGGGGAAATCCCCCGCAGCCGAACCCGCGACGGCTGATCGCTGCAATCACTGTTTCTGGGAGTGGCTGCAGCAACTGGCCGGTGCTTGCTCCCAGAAGTGGCCGCCGCCACTCCCAGAAGTGATGATTGGCCAGTGCTTGCGTACAGGGGGGGAGCAACACTGGCACTCCCGCCTGCCCCCTCCTGCTCCCCCTGCCCATCGCCTAAGCGGCAAACACAGTTGGTCAGGGGGTGCACTGGCGCTCTACGTAACACCACTGCCTTTCAGAGACTGTGGATCCCTTTGGGCTAAGCAGTATGCACACATATATAATGAAAAGGTATGCCTTGCCCCAAAAATTTTGACCCAAGCACAGATGGACAGACAGGGGGGAACATAAGGTTATAGGGAGACATTTACAATCAGCATAAGTTGTTCAACAAACTCTCCTAATGAACTGCCTTTAGCAAGCCAAAAAGGAACCCATGAACATGAGTAAAATCATTCATTTTCCTCTCCCCAAATGATCCAGGAAAGAAAGAAGCAAAAAGATTTCAGTTCTGTGTGCAGGGGTAGGAGCAGATCCAGAGGGGTACAATGGCATGGCTGCACTCCCCTGTCTGACCACATTGCAGGAGCAGCAGCTGGGGACTTCAAGTCCCTGAAGAAGGTAAAAATCCCCTCTTCCTATGCTATAAGGCAGCAGGTCCTAAACTCTGACAGATTGTGCACCACCAATTTAAAATGATATAACCTTAAGTACCACCAGCAAATTTTTGTCATATAAAGTAATTATAATAAATCTGTTAACATGTACCACTGACAGGTTGTCTGTGTACCACTGGTGGTACCTGTACCATAAACTGGGAACTGCTGCTCTAAGGTACTTCCCCTTCCCCACTCAATCCCCTCCCCTCCCATACCTGCTGCTGCCCTGGGGGCAAAGGGAGCTCCAGAGCTGCTCTAGCTGGGCTCTGCACAGGACAGTGGCAGCAGTGGTGGAGGTGGGTGGGTTCCCCTTGGGTGTTCCCCACCTGCTCAGATGCAGATGTGGGGAAGGGGAATCCAGCCACCTGTCATCACAGACCTGGGCTGAACCCAGTCCTTATGCATCCTTGCTGGACCAGCTCTGAAGCTTCTCTTGGCTCCAGGACTGCAGGGCCAGTGGCAGGTAGGAGGGGGGGAAGGGAGGAGAAGCAATGGGGAGGGAAGGAAAGGGGATTATTACCTGCTTTGGGAGCTTTAAAAAGCCCCCGACTGCTGCTCCCATGGCATGGTCTGCTCGTCCTGGTTGGAGGCAGGGGCAAGGGAAAGGAGGCTGGGGGTAGGGATACAGCTACCCCTGCAGAGCTGGCTGCTGCTCCTCCACCCACTTTGAAAAATCCTGGGTCCACTTCCGTCTGTGAGTTCTTACAAAAATCAAACAAAAACCAAATAAGAGAAATTTAAGCGAAGGTCACATATGGTTTAATACTTCAACAACCAGCAGTACCAAATACAAGGGTAAGCAATACAAACTGACCTGGCTGAACCTGTGCTCTGCATCTCAGCTATCACAATGAACATACACTCCATTTAAGATTCCTCATATGAAAAGTATATTTCATGTAGCCTATTTACTTTTATACCAATTGTACCTTTTCCCCCCAAAATCGAGCCCCCAAAATTGGCATGACTGTCATAATTGGGGAAGTTAATTTTCTGCCTGGAATAGAATACTGTAGAAGACTCTCTTGTCCTATTGCACAGCACTGCAGACATTTTAATTCTTTCCAACATATTGATCCACCGATGGAGACCAGTCTTTAGCAGCAACTAGGGTTTCTGCTTTACATTAAGCAAGACAAGGAAGGTGAGTGAGCAATGTCACTCCTCCATGCAGCCCTAACGCTGCAAAAAAAACATTTTTTTTCTTCATTCTACCTTCCCCCATAAAAGCATCTTACTTGGGTATATGTTGGTTGGTATTTGAGAAAATAGGTTATTTAGTCACAAAGGAGCAAACTACACACAGGTACAACCTTGAGTGTTATGGATGCCGTTGGTGGCAATCCCTCGATTTAAGGATGATCTCCACCATTGTTCATTGATGGGTCTTGAGTCCAATCCTTGAGCCACAGATCTGTCCACAGAAGTTGCAGGTCTTTTCACAGGGGAGAGCAGGCCATAAGCTTGGATTTGTCTTCCTTACTTCAAGGACACGACACTTTACCTGGAAGTGGGCTGCTGTTTGGTTGAGGCTGAGGCACTACTTGAGTTGGTTAGCAGCCACTTCCCCTTAACTCTTGATGTCAGCATCTGTTTTCTTGAGGTATGCCTTCAATGTGTCCTTGTAGCATTTCCTCTGGCCACTGCGAGAGCTCAGACCACAAAAATAAGCTAGGATAGAGCACTTGACTTGGGAGTCAAGAGTTGGGCATCTACAGTGTACAATCCAGCAAAGCTGGTGCTCAAGGATCACAGATTTGATACTGGTAACATTGGCTTCAGCAAGGATGCTGGTGTTTGCACAGCAATCTTCCTATTGGAGGAGGAGGATTTTCTGGAGGCATCATTGGTGATACTTCCCCAGGCTCTTGAGATGACAATGATAGGTCACCCATGTTTTACATTTGTAGAGGACAGTGGGGATGATGACGGTGTTGTAGACCTGGAACTTGGTGTCTTACAGATGCAAAAAAGGGGTAGATAGACTGCGTGCCACCCCATGCATCTTACGCACATAATACCTTTTGTTTCAAAGCATTTCACACATTCCCATTCCCAAATTGCAGCCATCGCTGAAGTGGAGATATTTACTGTTTACAACACACATTAACATTGCATTAACAGATTGAACAGAAATAAAGTAAGCAGTGTCCAAATGAGAGTTCAGATCGAGTTCTAGATACACACCGATACACTCCACAGGATCAGTCTGTTATCTCCAAAGACATCCTAAATTCTAGGACAAAGACTGTTATGACCCAATTTTTGAGGCAAATCCAGAAATGCTGACAAATATTAATCTATTATCTGTTACATAAGAGGTAAAGCAGCAGTTTGCCTGGTCATTTCAGCACCACCTAATAGACAGGAAAGCAAACTTCTTGGAGCTATAGAGTCATGGATGATGTAACATGGTTCAGCTCCAGGGTGGCCGTGATGTCCCTGGAGCTCCCTCAGCAGTTTTCAACCTCAGTCTCTTTGGGCAATCTCCCCTTCTCCTTGCCTGCCAAGCCTTCATGAAATGATGCTTTCAGAAAAGGGAGACTGCTCCAGGGCTTCCCAAGTCAGATATCTACACAAGCACCAATGTCGCTGCTCATTGCCTTAAGGGCTCGTTGCGCATCTCCAACCACCCCTTACACCATGCCCATACCTCTCAGACGAAACACATTCCTTTCTCTTTCTCTCTCGGCTGTTTCTAACAACCCTCTCTGGCTATGGGCCCCCTGGCCCTCCTAACCTATGGGTTCCTTGGCCCCCTCGGCCTCTGGCTGTGGCCCTCCTCAGCCTTTAGCCCCCATCTCTGGGCCCTGGCCCTGCTCCTGGGCCAGTGAGACTTTTGGGCTCCCTGGCCCTGCTGACACTTGCCCCTCCTGGGCTACATACCTCTGACCTCTCTAGCCCTGCTTACACTCGTCCTTCCTCCCTCTCTTAAGCTCAAGCTCTCTACCTCTGGGCCCCAAGAACACAATTCTGTGTTCCCAGGCCTCTTAGTTCCTTCCTCAAACCTCCTGAGTTGCTTACCCTAGCTCAGATGTTACCCAGGAGCCCTGCTGTAGCCCTGCTGCCTAGGAGCTCCTCTCTCCGTAGCCTCAGGGCTAGACAGCCTGACCAGCTCAGATCTGGACTTATTTGCTTCAAGCCCAGTCCCCTTCTGGTCAGGTGGCTCTCTAACTGGCCCCTGCCACACTTGCAGGCTGCTTCTCATGCAGCCTCTTCCCCACAAAGTGGCAGGCATGCTAAGCGCCCTGGCACAGATGGCATCCAGTAAATGCTGCTTCCATGAACAAATCTACCGTATATTGCACAAATGAACAGCAAGGAAGTCTAGAAATTTAAAAGCTAGTAGAAACAACATCTGAGGAAAGAAAGAGAAGAAAAGAGAAGTTTCTGAAGTCAATATATTGACTACAGTGAAAGATAAGTTCAATTTCCATTATGGATAGATCCAAAGGGAGTGTGGTGGCATGGACAGATATCCCACCCTTTCTGACCCTACCAAGGGAGCAGCAGTTTTTTTTGGGTTAAGTCCTCAAAAAGGTAAGAATTCTGGCTCCCAGCCTCTTGCTCTCTGCACCCCGTCTCTTCCCCTCCCTCCTCATCAGCACATCCTACCCTTCCCCGACCTGCTACAGCCTCAGTTCCCACTGTCCCTGGCTGATCGGGGAGCTGAGTGGGGGGACAGGAGACTAGAGTTTTTACTGCCCCATTACAGCCAGGATCAGTGGCAGCAGCAGGCGGGAAGTTTCCTCCTCTCTCCAGTCTCCCTGGGTGTTCTCTGCCAGCCCGAAGCAAGCGCGGAAGGTGGGGGAACCCACCTGTCACCACTTCTGCTGCTGTCCCTGGCTGCTCCCGCCCCCCCGCAACCCAAGGGGAAACAGGCAGGGAGGAGGAACCTGCCTGTTGCAAGCACAGTTCCTGGCTGGAGCTGTTCCTAAGCCTCCCTCCATCTCCTGAACCAGCTGTGGATAGGGTCAGTGCAAGGGGATGGGGAAGAATGGAAGGAATCCACCCATGATTTCTATATGCCTGATTTTGACTCCTACTTCATGTGATTTACTCTTAGAACAGAGCAGGAATTTAGGAGAAGTCTGGGATGAGCTGGACAGGCCATTGTGATTTATGTGACTTTGCTGGGAGGAAAGAAACATGAAGATTCCAATTTCAACATTTCATGAAAACTTAATTAAGGCTTTAGATGCATATCTATTAACTATGAATATCATCCACTATAAAGTCCTTAACATGTGAAAGTGTGGAAACTCAAAGAACTCGTCACTAATGGCCTTGTAAGGTTGTTCAGCCTCGCCTTACCCACTCCATGTACTTTGTTGGCACCCGCCCCTCATGTACAAAGAGCCTACATAAATAGGTTGAGCATAAATAGGATGCAAATATTGGTTTAAAAATTAGCTGTTTAAACTCTTCTAATTATATTGGTTAACTGTTTAACTGATAACACTAACCTATAGAGAAGCCAGCACCCACTTTGCTTGCCACAAGGCAAGAAGCATGCAGGCAGCAAGAGGTGCTCCTGCTGCCAGCCACCGTGCTCTGCCCTACCCCCCCTTCCCTGACTCTCTTCCTTCAGGGAGAAGGCTAGCTTGACTCAGCTCCACTGCCTCCTCAGTCCCAGCACTTCAGTTTACATGGCGGGAATTGCTGGTGCGAGGGGTAGGTGGCATGCAAAGGTGTAGGGTAATCTGGAAAAGTAGTGCTGGTAAACCACCAGGGGTGTGCGAATTTGGCCCGAATTGGGGACAGTGATTGATTCATATCACTGTCCCCAATTCGATTTGGCTGAATCTGAAGATTCAATGCTGATTCAGAAAATTAAATCAGCTATTTGGCCACAGACACAGCTTTAAATGTTTTTTCTACATACCTTGAGGTACCAGCCGCAGCTCATGATCGCTGCGATGCTGGGGCAGATGGAGCGTCCCACAGAAGCACAGGGGGCCCCCCACATGCTCGGCGGCTAACCTAAAAAGTGGACCAGGAGGCACCAGTTGCGGAGCCGGAGGTAAGGGTGCAGCGAGGCCCCCCAGCGCGCTCCCTAGCAGACCCAGAAGTGCTTCTGGTCCACTTCTGGGTCTGCTGCTGAGAGTGCTGGGGAGCCCCCTGTGCTCCTGTGGGACACTCCATGCGCCCCAGCACTGCAGCACTCACGAGCCCCTGCTACCTAGATGTATGTAGAAAAAACATTTAAAGCTGTGTCTATGTCCAAATCGCCAAATCTTTCCAAATCTCTCCAAATCGATTTGGAGAGATCAAAGGGTCCTCTGATTCAATTCAGGTTTGGAGGTTTGACCACCAAATCGGGCTGAACCTCCGCCGAATCGACTCAGGGACCGAAGCTTCACGCACCCTATAAACCACGCAATTATTCACACAATGTAGTCTGTTTTAAACATTAACTGTGATGCATTAATGGTATAAATGTAATTATAATTTAAACATTTAACCTTTCACATCCCTAGCTCACTACTGCTTTGCACATATAAACAAATCTCCAGAATGCTCCTTGGAAGTGGTTAAACATGAACTCCATTTAGCCAACTGGAAAACAAAGATGGGGTGATAAATTGACCTGTTCATGGCTGCAGAACAAATCAGTGATGGAACCGGAATTAAAATTCAGAGCATTTCAATGCCTAAGCCTATTATAACTTGCAGCAGAAGCTGCAACAGTTTTGAGGCACCTACCAAAGACTAGATTCTACACGTCTCACGCAAGATGGAGTTTCTGTTCCATCCTTAAGGAGCAGTTTTCTTACCCAACAGCCTATGGGCTATTCCCAGGCATTCAGTGGAATTAACCTACATAACAAATATTCCGAAAATCTCATCAGTTAAACACTATAAGCAATGGACACCACACACAGATTAGGTTTCGAGTGGACTGACACGGCTTTCTCAAAAATTAGACAGAAACCTCAGTGACCTATTAAGCTCTGCCTATTGCATGTGCAGCTTCCTCAACCCCCAGGTAAGAGGCAAGATGATGCGCTGGTAAAGATGCTCACCTAAAACCAGGGAGATGGTCCCCATTCCCTGCTCTGCCACTAACATCCAGTGTAACCTTGAGCAAGTCTCTCTCCATTAGACAAAAGAAAGGGAGTGCTCATCAGAGACTAAACCACATATAGTTTATAATCTGCAGTTTGTCTAACACAACTATTCTGTTGGTATGACAGAAATAAAAGAATTCCTAGCTGTGACATTCATGTAATTTAGTCTCTGCTGGTCCTTGAAAATCTGGATTCACGACAAGGCACCAACAAACTTGGTACAAGGTGGTCACTGGCACAGTGGGTCTGAAAGACAAATTAACTTAAAATGGTTCCCAGTTACCTCCACGGGAGGCCATAAACCCCAAAGCAAAGGGCCTCTATAGTATTATTTACTTTACAGGATGTAAGCTTTATTGGCAATGAGTTCAACGGTCACAGAAATGTCGTTACAAATTCCAGCTGTGCGGATATTATTGAAAGGGCAGTAAATAGAGCTCAGGTGGTCCCCAGGATGAGGCTGCAGATCCTGTGAAGCACAGACTGAACCCGACACACCTCATAAGCTATAATGTACAAAGAGGACCAGCAAATAATGACCGGGGAGCTGCAAGATTTCTTTTGCTGGTGTTCATTTCAAGCATGATGGTGCAATTTTTGCTTCCATGGAATTTCCTTGGGGTTCAATTCCTCCTGCCTCTATTGTGGTTTATAGATTCAATTTTAAGCCAAAAGCAACCATTAAGGTAATCCAGTCAGGCTTCCTCAATAACACAAGCCATTGAATTTCACTTCATAATTAATGCAAAGGGAATTCTTCTTCCATACTACATAAATAAATACCATCCAGCCTCATAACAGGCAGCTGATGCACAGCACCTTATTTAGCAAGATGGTTGATCTCAATTTAAGTACTTCAGTGAGTAGGGTGCCAGCTGGTAGAAACACTCTACTGTAGAGCAATGACCAGTCTATAACAAGCGAGGATCTGCCTGCAAGTGGACTGAATTTACTATTTCCCCTGATAGTTCTAATTATGCACACCAATCAAAAATTATATTGAATGTATTTGAAAAGAAAAAGGCAACACTTTGTGTGTGCTGGAGGGGAGGGTAAATAAAAGCAGACTATAGCAGTGTCTGAATATATCCATATGTAGGACTCCAATATGAGACCAGGCCTCAAATTTAGACATACGCAAGAGCACAGCAGAGGTATGCTCCCAAGCCCAAATGAATTTCAAGTGTTTGCAAATGCATTTCAAATGTTTGCACAGGTACCGTATGAGGCAGAGATTAGGTCTGTAAGAAAATGCTTATGTAAATATTTCTCACTGGATGTTATATGATGTCACATCCGGAACATTTGCTTCAGCCAGGCGAAAGCAATCATGGCATACAGCTTCTGTTTGTAAATACATGTTGACATACACAGGTGTGTGCCTCAGCAATGATTTCTCAGGATGTAGACATATAGCTGGTCAGATCTGTTAACCGAGTTGCTTTGTGCATCCTGCAGATGTATACAAGATCCATCAGGATCCAACAGGGATGTCGAAGGTTGATGGTTTATCTTGAACAATGTGGCTTCTGCTCCACATCAGCATGCATTTGAATACGAATGGAGTTATAGGGGTGGGAGCTGGGGAGGGAAGGGAAGTTATGAAAAAAAGAATCTAGTCCTTCCCCCCCCCCCCCAATTTCAAATTCTGAAAAATTGGAGCCTGACACATGTTTACTTTAAGACGTGATGGGATCTAATCCTTGATCCCAACAATCATGGGTCCTGCCATGACACACGTGCATGACACACAGGGACTGGATCCCAATTGTTCCTTACTTGCTGATGCAGGGGGAGCCAGTCTCTAGCCCCAGATGACAATCAGCTAAACCTGATGTTGGGCTCCCTGTCATGGGGTTTTGACAGGTCTCAGGCACACGTTCAGTAAGGCAGGGGTGGGCAAAATACAGCCTGTGGGCTGGATTCAGCCCACCAACTGATTTCGATCCGACCCGCATTTGGGCGCCTGCCAAGTGAATGGACCTGGTTGCTCTGGCTCCAACACCGTCATGATGCCGGCTGGCTGGGGCTATTTTTGGTGTTCCAGGAACTCTCTCCTTCTGTCTGGGCCAGGGCTACCACCAGTGAAGAAGTGGAAGCATGTGGGGCATGCTACAGCTGTGCAACCCACTCACAGCTGTAGCATGCCCCGCAACACTTCCCCCCCCCCGCCCTTCCCCCAGTCTGGACCCAGCAGCTGCCAGCCATGTCCACAGTTACCCAAACATGGCCAGCAGCTTCTGCACTGGAGCTGTGGGCACAGGGGTGGGTGTGCTAAAGCTGCAGGCAGCTTCAGACTTCCACGCTGGTCACAGCCTGCAGCTGTAGCATTGTGCTGGAAGGCTTGTCTAATCTCTCAACTACAGAGTTGGTCCAATAAAAAACAGTACTTCACAAGTCCTGCTTTCTGCATATCCCCTGGACCACCAACACCACTACATTGAAACGAGCAGTGAATTCCATAATTTCATCCTCGAACTTACTTCCATCAGTTTCCCAAAGTTTGTGCCAGCAGGTTTCACTGTTGATGGCAAAGGCTGTGGCATAAGGCGCATAAAGGCCTTGCTTAGAATTACAGCAGCAAGTAAACAAAGGCAAAAGCTACATGCATAGTCCATTTTAAGCAGATGTAAAAAGGTATCTACATTGGAATTTACTTAAAGCTTCTTAGCTTGCTAACATGCTCTTTTCTCATCAGATGAACAAACTTTCAGGACAAGCGCAACAATCCACTAGACCGTGAAAATCAATTTTAAAAAGTGATCTCTCTCTTATGCACTTATTACAATGCCATGTTTATATTAGCATACTTTGTGGTGGATTATTATAGTAGATAGGGGGGATGGAGATGCATGTTTGTCAGAGAAATAGAGTGAATGATGTATATTTATGACTTAATTTTCAGAATAGCTAAGCATCCACAAATCCCACCAAAGTCAGAAGAATGACAGGTGCTCTGTACCAAGGAAAATAAGCCCATCAGTGGGAATTCTAGGAGTTCCTAAATGCAGTCCCTCTTGTCTTCTCTAAACAGAGCTGTTTCTCCCAATAAACACTTCTATTAGGTATTAGGAGAAGGACTCTTTCCTTTTCCAAAGTCAGGCACAGATTCATGTGGTCAATAGCAGTGTTCTTAAAGTACTTTATCTGGAAGACTAAAATAGGGCTAGCAGAAAAAAAAAATCCTAAAAAGCAAAATGCGTGTGCATGATGGTGAGGTTAAGGCAGGGGTGGGCAAAATGGTGGATCTGGCTGCAGGCCTGACTCCATTTCCCAGCAGTCCCTACCTGTAACTGGTGTGGTTTCAAGGGAGACCCGAGAAGCCATAGTGCTGTGACAGCCAGGGCCCAGGTTTCCATGGGGATAAGCCCCAGCAGTGCTGGCATAGTGCATAGCTGGGCAGGGAGCTGCCCTGGGGCTGGGATTTTGCGGCAGTGATGGCATGGTCTAGAGCCAGGGTAGAACCACAATCCCCTGCCCAGGGTGTGTGGGTAGCAGATCACAGCTCTGTCCCAGCTCCAGACCACGCTGTCTCACTGTCGCAAGATCTCAGCTCCAGAGCAGCTCCCCACCTAGAACCATAGCAAAGGCATCTCTCTGCAGAAAGTCAGATATGCAATAAAAAACAGTCATTTCTAACATTTAGTAACACCACATAAGATTTTCATGCTAATACCTGAAAAGCCAAATTAAACCAATGGGAAACCTTACTTTGGATGAAGTATGACAAAAATATACAGGCAAGGAAAATATTATGCATTCCCCCTTTATCTGTGGTAATCTAGATATTAAGATCAATGCATCCAATTTGCACAAAGAATTCCTAAATACAAGTCTATCAAGACACTGGTAAAAGTGATCAGTTATATAAAGGACACTGGCCTGCTATATTTTTTAGGGGGGGCCCTTAGTAAAAAGGTGGAATAAACTGTATGCAATATAGATGATGAGCACTTTATTTTTTGGAGAGGAAGAACTGTTAGCCACATTGCCCAAAGTTAGCTTGTCAAGTATCCATTACTGATCCATTTCGGATCTAGGTGTTCTCCTTAAAGAGTATGAAGCTTACAGCCCCAAACTTAAAAGGTTTGCAGATCGCTTAACTTCATATACTGACATCGAGGGAAGCATACTCACAGCAGTCAAGGATGTGCCTAACTTTTGCAGGAATAGGGCCTAAAATAGTAAAGTTTAGACTCAGAGACAGATTCTGCTCCACCTCTTCAGTACTTCCAAGGGTGATCCTATTCCATCCTGCTCAAGTCCCTGAAAAACAATTAATACAAACAGTCTTCCTCCTGTTTGCTGTTTTTTGTGACTTAATCTTAAAGCTAAGATCATGACGTGTTATAAAAATAGCACATAAATGTTAGTTCAGGGACATGACCTGAAGGGGAAGAAGATCACATTTAAGTCACTAGGTCCGCTGCACGTCTAATAGGTGGAATAGGACCTTGCCCTGAATTAGTTGTGGATGCATCAGTTCCCTCCCCCACCACCTGAATTGGCTGATTTCCTTACATCTATTGCATTTTTCTCTTACACCCACAAAAACATGAAAAGTTATGATCTAAGGAGAGAGGTGCTGCAAAGCCAGCTAGCCTTTGATGAGCTTTTTACGACAATGGCTTGAATTGCAACCTTTGTGCAGCATTTGACATGGACCTCCACTTTTTGAATCTACCAAGAAAGAAGAGGAACCTGCTCAGAATTTTCTGCCTACAACAGTCTCCACATCAAACAGAAAAAAATTAAGTGGCATATGCAGACTTGCTACTCTCGGAAGGGACAGGTCAGCAATTCCACGGTCAGACCTGGACAAGACAGGCCTATTTGAAGCATAGGGTTAATGTGGGCTTGATGCCCATGGAGCAACAGTTAGCCCCCTGCTGTTACTGGGTGGGAGGTATGGGGTACAGGTCAATTGACTGGGGGGCAGGGAGGGACATCTAAAGAGAAAACAGGGATAGGCATGAGGTTATGGGTTCAAAATGAGTATGCCAAGGTGAGACAGCGAGCAGAGCTCTCTGGCCCTTGAACGAGCCCAAGAAGCCAGTGGACACTTCCCAGTGAAACTGCCCAGACCAGGGGCAAGAAAATGGCCTCAGTCCCCAGGGACCCTCCTGAGGAAAGACAGGTCTTCTGATGTGCCCAGGGGGTCATGGGCACATCAAGGGCACATCATGGGCACCCATCAAGGAAGAACTATAAGCCTCTTAACAGGGAGGCCACTGGGGACCCATCAACTGATTTTGGGGGACAACAAAAGAACAAAGCAGGGACAGAAGTGAAGGTCACAGGTTCACAGCGAGTGCAAGGGGGAGCAGGGGGCACTCAGCAGAGCACACCAGCAGTGCCCAGCAGCCCAGAATGAGTCCAAGGAGCCAGTGGACGCTGCCCTGTGAAACTATCCAGAGACAGGAATGGACCAGGGACAGGCCTATTTGCTATGTCAAGTTTGTGGGCAAGAACTATAAGCCCCCCTTGGAAAGGGAGGCTGCTGGGAAAGTGGCAACTGATTGCTTAGGACACGTTATAAGAAAACAGGGACCGGAGCGAAGGCCAAAGGTTCAAAACTAACGTCGCAAGTGGGGGGACGCCAAGCAGAACACCCCAGCAGCACTCACCGGCCCTCAACCGAGTCTGCAGAGCCATCAGATACTGCCCAGCAACTCTGCCCAGAGATGTGAACAGACCAGGGGCAGGAAGACATCCCCAGAGCCTAGCCTCTTTGCTACTTGAAGAGACCGCGGGCCACTGCCCACCAAGAACAAACGATACACCCTGTCAAGAGGGAGGCCACTGAGAGAGTAGCAACTGATTTCTTAGGACAAAGTACAATGAAAAGCGGGACGGGACCGAGGTCACAGCGTCAAGAGCAGGGACGTGGAAGGGGACCCGAGTCAGACCCAGCCGCGGAGCTCACCACCCAGGGGCAGGACAGCGGCCCCGCCGCCCGGGGGTGCTCCCGCCACAGCCGGGCACGGAGGGCAGGGCAGGACCA